>NC_088909.1:71165756-71515756 GCF_037157495.1 Lathamus discolor
TTGTTGGGAACTTTACCTGGCTGCCATGATTTTTCAAATATAATCAGTGGCTTAACAACTTCATTTGCCAGCTCCTTCAGGACCCGCAGATGGATTCCATCAGGTCCCACTGACTTGTGCACATTGAGATTTTGAAAGATGGTCTCGAGCCAGATCCTCTCCTGCAGTGGGCCCAAGGTCTTCATTCTCACAGTCCCTGCGTCTGTCTTCTAAGACCTGGGTGTTCCAGTCAGAGCCTCTGCCAGGGAAGACCGAGGCAAAGAAGTCATTCAGAACCTCAGCCTTCTCCAAATTGTGTGTAGCCAGTTCTCCCAAGAGCTTCCGGAGAGGGCCTATGTTGTCCCTAGCCTGTCTTTTACTTGCAACGTACCTATTGAATTCCTTTCTGTTATCATTCACATCCCTACCAAAGTTTAATTCTAACTGGGCCTTAGCTTTCCTAACCTGGTCCCTAGCTTCCCAGACTACCTTGTACTCTTCCCAGGCCGCCTGTTCTTGCTTCCACTTTTTATAAGCCTCTTTTTAACTTTGAATTTTCCTAAGCAGGTCCTTATCCATTCAAGGAGGTCTCCTGGCCCTCCTGCTGCACTTCCTTCTAGTTGGTATGCAGCACTCCTGAGCTTGTAGCAGGTGATCCTTGAATATCAACCGTCTTGGGCCCCCCTCCCCTCCAGGGCTATATCCCATGGAACCTTACTAAGCAGGCTCCTGAAGAGGCCAAAGTCTGCTCTTTTGAAGTCCAGGGCAGTGAGCTTGCTACACGCTCTTCTCACTGTCCTGGGGATCTCAAATTCGACCATCTCCTGATCACTGCAGTCAAGGCTGCCCTGGAGCATCGCATTTCCAACAAGCCCTTCCCTGTTGGTGAGCATGAGGTCAAGCATGGCACCTCTCCTTGTCGCTTCCTCTCTTTCTTGCAGAAGGAAGTTGTCTTCCACACAATCGAGTAACCTCCTGGATTGCTTGTGCTAGGCTGTACTGTCACTCCAACAGATGTCAGGGTGGTTGAAGTCCCCCATGAGAACAAGGGCCTGCGAGTGTGAGGCTTTTCCTATCTGTCTGTAGAGTGCTTCATCCACAGGTTCTCCTTGATCAGGCGGTCTGTAACAGATCTCCACAGTAATGTCTCCCACAGCTGTTTTCCCTTTATCCCTGACCCAGAAACTCTCTATTGACTGCTCACCTGTCCCCAGACGGAGTTCCATACTCTCCATCCTATCCCTAACATAAAGGACAACTCCCTCTCCCCGCCTTCCTGGGCTGTCCTTTCTAAAGAGCCTGTAACCTTCCATTCCAACACTCCAGTCATAGCAGCCATCCCACCATGTTTCTGTGATGCCTATTATATCATACCCCCGTAGATGTGCACACATCTCTAATTCCTCTTGTTTGTTCCCCATGCTAAGGGCGTTTGTATAGAGGCATCTGAGCCAAGCTCCAAATGAAGCCGGCTCGTGGGCTGGAGCAGCTGGAATATCTCTACATTGCTCTGAGCATTTATTATAGGTGCTGGTGATTGACTGGGTGTGTTAGGATGGAATGATGCCCCCCATCTTGTCAAGCCATTAGTGCACATTCTTATGTAAGAATAGCTTAAAAAAAAGGGAAAAAACCCAACAAAAATACCAACCAGCTGAAAACAAACCTCACTGTTACAGTACTTTGTAATGCCTTTGCTTTGTTTTAGTGGTTCATATCTGTAAGGAGTGATGATATATTCTGGGATAATCCATCTGTGGGGAAGAGGGTCATCACCTTCCATGCATGTGTGTTTCAATTGTTTGTGTTGTCCCTGCCCATGGCAAGGGGTTGGAACTAGATGATCTTAAGGTCCTTTCCAACCCTAACTATTCTATGATTCTGTGTGTTTACATGATAGCAAGGTACTTCTGCATAGTGCCACACAGTTCTCTTATACCTTCTGGTTTCTTTACAAGGAAGCTGAAACTCCGGAAAGTGGTCTGAACAGAGACATAAGCAAGACAAATATTCATTTGTTGATTTTTATGTATCTTAATTTTTCTTGAACAGTATTTCAGCCTGCCAATCTAGACTATAGTTTGGGTATAGCAACATTAGTTGTGTATATCACTTCTCAGTAGCTCTCAGGCTTGCTCCTGTGGTGTTGAGTTTTGCGTGTTTTGCTTGTTGTTTTGTTTGGCCTCTTTTTGAGGGGGGAAGGTGAGGTGGGGTGGTTTTTGAACAAGCATATACACAGCTGTTCCACAGAATGCCACCAACCTGTCTGATAAGCTGTTAGCTTATTGTGGGATTTATTTTCTGACATTAGATGAATAAGAAACAATGGACAAAAATATATTAATGTCCTCTGTTTGTGGCACAGTCAGGATGGTTTGTAGTTCAATCCTAGCCCTCTAACTGTAGGGTGAATTTTGTGGAATTTTATTCATTCCTGTAGCTGTCTTTTGACACCTTTCCAACTCTTCCAACATCACTACTGAAGTACAAATGATGAGAATTGAACAGTGGGTTGTATATACTTTTTCATTACAAATACAGGGGTAAAATATCTGTTAGTTGGGATACCACTTTTGACATGTGTTCATGGAGTACAACAGCTTTCTAAGCCACAACATTAAACTACTCATGTTTAGATGATTACCTGCTGTAACTCAAATGATCTTTCAAGTAATTGCTTTTTGGGGTGGCTTCATTCATTGTTTGGCAAGCTTATATTTAACAGTGTTGAGATGCACAGTCTTTGCCTGTTTCTGTTTTACAGGTTTATTCTGATTACTCTTCAGCATTATATACTTTTTGTAATTTATTAGTTCAGAGCTTTTTGGTCACCAACAAGTAGTGTTAGTAATAATTTTATATTTTTAGTCCATCTTGTGGGTGAAGATACCTAAGTTTCTTACCCCAGTTTTAGTATTGGTGGGGTCCGGTTTGGAGTGTAGCTGTCTGAGAACTTCTGCCTTTGTAATTTAATAGTTACTGTTTATACAACTGTTACTTAGTGCATGCTGTCTTGGTTTGTTGTATGAGTTGCTTAGCAGATGCCTAGCTCCTCAATAGCACTGACTTTATACAGCAAACCATCTGAAATGTTGTAACTGCATAGCTGTTGGTATGCATTCTTTCCCTCACCTTTCCCATCCTTTGGAGGTTTTTTGGGTGGTATTTTAAGAGTTACAAGGCAGGAGGACTTCCTAGCTAGTCCTTCTAAAGCTCTCAGATAAGGGCTGTCTGGACCTGCTGAGTGACAATGTTCTAATTTTAGTCAATCTTCTGCAATGTTTATCTGTGGTGGGTGCTACAATGGAAACTCTTTAATTGTCATTGCAAATATGGTCTCTATTTCACTAAAACCAAACCAGAAATGTTTGCAAATTATGTTTCTTCTGTGTTAATAAATGTTTATGTTCTCCAGCAGCAGTTTGGTGAGCAGTTTAGGTCTTACGTGGAGCCCTACAGTTCTTCATTTGACTTTCTTCTAACAACTTGTGAAGTTTCCGAAATTTTTGGCTTACCTATTCCAATTTTCTGCTTTTATATCCCCTCTTACCCAGGCTGCTTTTATTAGTTTTTACTTTGTTTTGTAGAATTGAGGCTGTCCAGGCTGTTTCATAAAATCTGCTGAAATGACTCCCAGTTGTCCCTGTTTTAAATCTAAATCCAAAATTACACTTGTAATTCTGTCAGCTTTTGCTAAGTAGCTCTCACAAAACACAGCATACCTGTAATATACCTCTACTACTGATGTTGGGACTTGTTTTGTTTACACATAGCAAGTGGTACAGAGTTGTAATCATAAGCTTTTGCAGTTACTTTTGACTGTAGTTGTGCCACATGTTCTTTTTCTTAAGTGTTTGTGTGGTGCTTTTCTGATTTAGAAATTACAGTTTGTAAACTTGCAGAAATACAAAGTAATTTGCTTAAGACCTTTAGCATCAGTTACATGGCCCTGGGAAATTATACCTCCTTACCTTTTCATTAAAGAGTTTAAAGAGCCCCACTCAGTTGTCTGTCACATTAGCTGTGATATCTGACACAGCACCAGCTTTTGTGTCAATTTTTCTGTGCTAGAATTTAAACTAGAAATGTTAAGGATCACTAGCTGCATATTCGTTCTGAAGAATAAAAAAAAGCTAATCACTGAACTTTTACTCGTGTAAAACTTTGCTTCAGTTATAACTCCTTCAAATTTTCACCTGTATATTAGCAATTTCTTCAATTTATCTGTGCGTCTAGAACATTTCTATAGTTTTAATTTCTCCATTTATTTTGATTATTAATTTGTTCCTAATCTTATTTTGACTTTACTTATTCATTCTGACACCCTCACCTCCTCCATTCTTCAATTTCAGTAGTGCGATGATAATCTGACCTGCCTGCCTTCCTGAATGTTTTTCCTCCCTTTCTAACATTGAAAACTGTCCAAACTCTGCAACTCCCATCTTCCACAGAAATCCAGTGACTAGTCCCCAGAACCAAAACGCTGTCATGTGTTCTGTTTGTTCTTTTTCTTCTCGTATGGAACAGAAATCTTGTTTAAACTGCGTGTCAGGCTAGTAAGTGTTGGATGTTCAGGTATTTATAATTTGAGACATTCAGACAAGTTTGCCTCATGGAGTATACTTCAGGCACATGCAGAATTTTGCTCTTGTTATTTCTGTTAAAGGCAGTTAAGCGAGTCTCTTGATCTGTTTGCAGGCATTTGCTTGCATCCTAATGGATGCGCACTCTAATGGAACAGCTATCACAGGTGTCTGTGCCTATGCCTCAGGGTATACTGCAGGCTTCTGTGTGGTGCATGCACAGTGGCCATGGCTCATCCACCTGATGAGCACTGTATGAATATGTGCCGGTGGTTTTGTGTAAGGGTCAATGTTGGTAAATGCTGGCAGCAGCTGCTTAGTGCTTCTGTGAAATACAAAAACAGCTTCAGGTTGCACACTGAGAAACATGGCCTTTAGAGGCCTGCTGCAAGGGAGTTCTGCATCCTCTGCGGGGGACAGGGTCTATCCGTGGAAGCCACATGCTCCTTGTTATCAAGGAGGAAGTGAATGTTCCAGGACCTAACTGCAGTTGGAAGCCTGGCATGCTTATAGGATCCCTTCTTCCGCTTACCACTCATCTAGCTTTCAGGCTTCTGTGGACAGACTTAATCTTACCAGGATGAGGATTTGAGGCCGATGGGGCTCCTAATTACTTGTAGGACTGCTTTGACTTGCGTAACTGTGGAGACCAGCAGGTTTTTGCAGAATTTTCAGACATGCACTGACACAGCCAAAGCATGGTTGGGATTTGACTCTGTGCTAACACAGGTGCAGCCTGGGATCCTATATGTCCTGGCAAGAAAGTTCCTTTATCTAGTGGAGTGGTTAGGCCTCTTCTTGTGCTACCTAGGGGGCAGTGAGTTTGAAGTTATGCTTCCCAGTACAAGAAAGGGAGGCATCAGCAGAAGGTGCCTAAGGTGATGAAAAAATTTGAACACCTCTCCTGTTAGTAAAGGCCAAGAGAGCTGGAACTGTTCAGCATTGAGAAGGGAAGGTTTGGGGAGGGATCTTGCCAATTTACATAAATCTCTGAAGGTAGGTTACAAAGAGAACAGAGCCAGGCTCTCTTTTATTGGTGCCCAGTGGCAGGGCGAGGAGGCAATAGGCACAAACTGAAACACTGGAGATGTCTCCTGAACCTCAGGATGTACTTGTATTGTGAGGGTGACTGAGCACTGGCAAAGGTTGCTTAGGGGGGTTGTGGAGTTTCCCTCCTTAGAGATACTAAAGAAACATCCAAACGTGGTCCTGGGCAGCTTGTTGTAGGTGCCCCTGCTTGAGCAGGGGTTGTGTCAGATGACCTCCAGAGGTCCCTTCCAACTTCAGCTGTTCTGTGAAATACAATATTAGTGCTGCAGCATAATCTTGCAGATATAGGTCAGCTGTGTCACCAGTTTACCCAGCCCTTTAATTAGTATGTATGAGAATCCCATGGGATTGTATTTCACTGTGCTACCACTCACTTAACAGTTGCTTATGGATGTACAAATAATTGCTTTGTGAACACTGCTGCACCACTGTGACCACCCTGGTACCTGAGGGGAAACCAGTGGAAATCTTAGTTCTGCAGTTCAGAGGTCTTCCAATAGCAGACAGTATGCAGCATGCTTCCCTTAGAGTAGCTGCCTTTGCTGCTTAATTCTAATAGAGAACACAGCAGAGCAGCTTGTACTCTTGGGTTGTGGGTTGCATTAAGTAGAATGTAAGCCCAGACCAGTACCAAAACATCCAATAAGTAACATTTGGGTGTGGTCAGACTCAGTTGTTTTGCCCAGTGCTCTGAGATGCCCTGTCTAGTGCCAGCAAATTCCTTTTACACAAGACAAATTATTTATAGATTTTAAAAAAAGTAACAAGAAAAATACTCGTCTCTTCCCCTCCCCTCTCAACATTCATCACCAACAGAAGTGCGCTGCAAAATTGAGATTCTTTGCAAAAAATGAGGGCTAATTCTCACTATGCATATCCATGAAAGAAAGATGGCTTTCTGCCAGAGTTACTGTGCACTGAATATGTGTGTTCTAAAATACATACAGGTAATATTTTAAAACAGCCAGTCTGTCCAGTCAAGGTTGCTCTGAGGTCAGGGGAAAAGGCTGGGAAGTGAGGAAGAAGTGCTTGGGCTGCTGGTCTGTAGTCCTGCTGTGCTCAGGCCAAGTGCTGGAGTGGCAGAGCAACCAGCTCTTGCCTTGGGTCCTGGGAGAGGCCAGAGCTGACAGAACTTCGGTGTAAGCAGTTGCCTGCTAGAGGGGCTGGTGGCTTCTATTAGAGGACTTGTGGGGATGGTATGGAGGGACGCAGGCTCAGGCGCAGACAGGGCACCCCGTTCCAAAGCAACCAGTAGTCCTACTTACACTGCTTTGTTGCTTTCTATAGGAACCCCTCTCCTAGCTCATGTTTGAGGGTAAGCTTGTAGCACTGGTATGGTGCACCTTGTCTCCAGTGTCCCACCTCCAGTACCCCAAAGCATCTGCTGCCTCGGTGTCCACTGATGACTGATGGCCAGGAAAGCGAAGTGTGAAGCTGTGATGCACTCCTTAGCTCTGTCTGCATTTGCTCTGCAGCAGGGAAGAATGGAGGTATTGGTGTGGTCTTGTGGTAAAACATATCATGCCATTCAGTTTGGGAGAGATGGGACATTTGTCAGGCTGCCCTGGAATGGCAACTATGGCCCATCAGAAGGTCTCTTAATGTAAAACTGCTGCTCAGTGCTCCTGTTGTAACTAGGCAGTGAAATCCTTGAGGAGGGCTGCACCTCAGCAAGTGAGAGCATCAGGTGGTTATGCTTGGCTTTTTGCTGTTTTCTAAAACTGGACTTGTTTTGTTTTGCTTTTTTTTTTCCTTTTTATATAACCCTATGTGATTCTTGTGGTTGGTGGTTTGTTTTTTGTGTTATGTTGGGGTTTTTTGGTGGGTTTTTTTGGTTGGTTGGTTGGTTTGGTTTTTTATGGCTTGGTTTTTTTTCAGTATTCTTCTGAGTCCTCAACCTGTAGAATTTCTTTGCATCTTGACCTGAAAAAGCAAATGATGACATTGTTTCCCAGGCTGTCCTTAGATGGTTCCACTAATGGGTCTTTCAGTCTTACCCTTCCTGCAGAAAATGGTATATTAACAAAACAGGACCCCAAAACCAAAACAAACAAAACCCCTTCCATGTCATGGAATAGAAGCAGAGAAAATCTCTGAGCTTTTGGTGTACACTCTTCCTTGTGAGGAAGTATAGTGAGCTTGTTAATTTTCTAGTGTATCTTGCTCTATTATGAAGTACCTTGGAATATCTCAGGTTTCCTTCGTTAAGAAGGCTGTAATGAGGACATCTGAACTTAATTTTTATATTTAGGTTTGCAGTTGTAAATGAAGGTTTCTGCCTTCTTGCCAGAAGGGATACTTCTGATTCAGTTGCCTTACAGGGGAAGTTTAGATTGGATATAAGGAAGAGGTTCTTTACTGTAAGGGTGGTGAGGCACTGGAATGAGTTGCCCAGGGAAGTTGTGAATGCTCCATCCCTGGTGGTGTTCAAGGCCGGGTTGGACAGAGCCTTAGGTGACGTGGTTTAGTGTGAGCTGTCCCTGCCTGTGACAGGGGGCTGGAACTTGATGATCTTAAGGTCCTTTCCAGCCCTAACTGTTCTATGATTCTACTAATGAATCACTTCTCACAGAGGGAGAAGATTATTCCCTCCCCAAGTCTTTCTGAAGCGGAAGACCTCCTTGATCAATTGGTAATGAAAATCCTGAAGTTCACTGTTTTCATAGTAATCTTGTTCTGAATTTCAGGGAGCCCATCATGTCCACCAGCAAGCAAGGTAGATTGTGTTTGTGATAATGCCTGTTACTGTAATTCTGTGTGATGGCATAAATGTCACCTGGGAATACTTCCTCTTTTTCTTAAGCTAATGGTATCTCTAACAATAAATATTGTGAGATGCTTTCTCAGCCCAGTAATCTCACTGTAATTACAGTTCTATGTGTTACATTTTGGAAGAATGTTGGAAATGATACCAGACTTTATTCTTGCATCAATTAGTGAATCCACACTTACCATCATTTCTCAAACGAAATCATGGTTTAGGCTGATGTAGGGTTTGGGTTGTGGTTTTTTTGTTTGCTTTTTGTGCTTCTCATGCTGTAAATTACCAGAGTATGACTACATCTTGCCAACTTAGCGATTTTTGTTATCCATTTCAAATAAGCATTACAGTTTGGATCTTGCTGCGTGTTTCTGTTTCTAAATAATAATGAGTTTACCTTCAGCTAAGGACTTGCCTTCACACAATAAATTTCTTTTTGGAAGTGTCAGATGGAAACTGATTTTTCAAGTAGGGGAAGGAGAGAGGCAGGAGATGTTAATCTTATATGATGCTTTCACCCTCTAGCAAGTCACCTAGTTTATAGACTGAGATAGAGAAGAGTCTGAGATACCAAAGCTACTGAAGAGGCAGGTTTTGGTTTACATTTGGCTGGAAATGCTTGCCTAGGAGTAGTAAGATTTTCTGTGTTTTATCCAATTACTTCACTAAATATCTGAACTAAGCTTCACTTCTAAATATCTTGGGAACATGTTCTTTTTACAATTCCTTAAAAAGTGACTATTTATAAAAGTTCCTTTTCACTCTTTTCTATTGTGTCCTGTCAGGTATGGATGGTTTTGGTGACATCAGTAATTCATTTGTTCTGAAAAACCTTACTGTGAGATGTACTGAGTGTACTGTTGTATTTGGTCTAAATTGTGCAATCATACAAGTATTTAGAAGTTATTTTGACTTGTATTTTTGAATGTGTATATGAAAGATCATGTCACTTTTTCCTCTGTTTAAAGACACTGAAATTCAATAATTTATTTGCAGTTCATCTAGCTTCTTCAGTTACTGGCTTCTCGGCAGGCTTGCACACCTGACTGCATACGTTCATCCTCATGCCACACTGTGTAGATGAAGAACCTGTTCTAAGAGATTGCAGGATTTCTAGAGAGAACTGAGCTCTCCTCCAGTAGTTCAGTGCCTGACTTTCGCATTAACCTGATTTAGAAGCCTAGGCAAAGTAGAGTGTGTAAATAAGCATATGTGTTACATGGGCAGAAGTGGCAGGATGGGAAACAGAGCATGCCTTTTGATCAAGGGTGAGAACATGATAAGTTTTTTTCACTTTATCTTGCAATGCTTCCTACTTTTCTGCATGGGTGGAAGATACATGGCAGTGTAAGCTGATAATGAGTTACTTTTCTTGAGAGGTTGGGGTTGGAGTTTGAACTCAATTGGCAAAATGAGAAATTAAAGTTTTTCCGTGTCCTGCTTGACACTGCTGAACAGTAAGCTGTTTTAAGTAGAAAGTTATTTTTCTCTTCTGGTTGTGTTTTGAAGCAGAGAGAATGTCCTCACACTTTATGCCAGGCCTGCTCTGGTAGACTTAACTTGTCAGATGAGCCCCTGTGGCAGGTAAGGAGATGTTTAGTTTATAGAGTCCATCGACTCTTAAAAACTGTGGCACCCACTCCTTGGTTTTGCCAACAGCATTGTGCTTTTGTGTAAGCCAGGAGCAAAATCCTAAACAGTAGGGAACTTAAATGTCAAAAAGTACAGATTTTGCTCAGTAGAACTATAGAGCAGCAGAGCACAGATATAAAATCTTTGCAGTTGTGGACATGGGCCTAAATTCCAAGTAATTCTTTCTTGTTGATGGGAGGAGAATGTCTCACAGCCTTCCACAAAAGTTCCACTGAGGATGATTTGTGAAGTTCCCACAGGGATCAGTGGAACACATGTCGGTGGCCTGAGTCAAAGCTGTAACTCAGGGTCCTTGTTTCTAGGTAGAAAGTGAGTTCTCATCACATACATAACAGATGAGTTTTGTAATAGCATGTGCATTGCCGTGTTATCTTCTGCCTCCGCTTCAGGAGTCCACAAATTAAAGTTCACAATAAACTATTGCTGTACTGCCAAGCCTGAAAGGTGAGGAACTCTGAAGCTTAAATACAGTGCCGAAGAGATACACACAGAAGATAGTAATTAACAAAAGGGCTGTGTCATAAGTAAGTATCCATAAATTCCTTACATTATCTTTAGTTCTATTAAGCAAGAACACATAAGTACTGCGTACTTGTTGCTTCTATTGTGTGCATTGAGGATCCAGTTAATTTTTCATAGGATTTTTTTTTATCCTATTTGATAAATATTGAATAACCTTTTAAGGCCCAGAAAAGCTTTTACTGTATAAAAGGGAAGATTTTTACTTAACAGCATCCTAACTGAAATCAATGCATGTACTTTGAGGGACATGTCAGATTATTAGTAACTTTGAAATAAACCTGCTATGATCAGAGTGCTGTAATCAACTGGAGCAAAATGTTAACATAGAGAAACCAGGGATGTTGTCTGAATTGGTTCTTGTTTTCATACTGCTCTTTCTAGATGATAACAGCTAAAGAGTGTTTGTAATGAGAGGGAATAGTTACGTAGCACTGCACATTTTCAGAGTATTGCACACCCACTAGCTAATCAGTCACACTGTCACCTCCATGAGGGAGGAAATAGTTCATTCTTATTATCCCTGTGATTGTAGGTGGGGAGTGGAGACAAGGGCTATGTCTAAGTTAGCAAATAGTGTGAATAGGAGAGTGGGCCTGGAGGGCAAAACAGTAGGTGCTGAGAACCTGATGTCCATGTTACAGTGTTGTTGGTGGGGTTTTGGAGTTGTTTTTTGGTTTTCTCTTTGTTGGCTTTTTTTTTTTTTTTCTTAAAACCACATCTAGTCTGATCCCAGGGACTAAATGCTTGGTTGTGGCTACAGTGCATTCTTAGGTGTGGTCCTTAACTTTCACTTTTACTAGTTTCTCTGTAAGGGAATCCATCTTCTAATTTGAGGCATTTTCATGGTAATGAAGGAGAGCCCAGTGAGCAAGGGAGATTAGAAGCTTAATTTAAAAAGTGTTCTTGTGAACCTGACTTAAAGACTAGTTCATGTATATTCAGGGGGATACTCTTGTTTCAGGTGGGAGTTTTGTTGTGCCTACAGGTTAGTTTTTCAGCCCAGAGTAGAAGAGGGTCAGGGGTGACCTTATCACTCTCTACAACTGCTTGAAAGGATGTTGTAGCAATGTGGGAGTCAGTTTTTTCTTCCAAGTAGTAAGTGACAGGAGGATAGGAAATGGCCTCAAGTTGTGTCAGGGGAGGTTTAAACTGGGTCTTAGGAAAAATGTTTTTATCAAAAGGGTTGTCAGTCATTGGAAGAGTCTGCCCAGGAAGCTGTTGAATCCTCATCTCTGGAGGTGTTTAAAAGACATGTAGTTGTATGTGGTGCTTAGGGATATGGTTTAGTGGTGGACTTGGTAGTGATAGGTTAATGATAGGACTTGATCTTAAAGCTCCTTTCCAACCTAAATAATTCTACAGTTCTGCGAGTTTCAGAGCTGTTAAGCACAGCTAAACTGGAAAAAGGCTTCTGTTTGCAGGCATTTCCAAATACCATTTTATATACATGGAACAAAAAAATTGGCCCTGATGGTTGGCTACTACTTTGCACAAAAGTTGTGGAACTGGCAGTCCACCTCAGGAATTTTCCCTCCCTTTTAGTGCTGAAAGATGATGAAATATTAATTCTTTGAAACGGGTTGAATTAGATTTAAAAACATCTTTCAATTAAGTTCTCATGAAGAACATGAGATGCCTACTTTCTCTTTTTGTATATCAGTGCCAATAGTAATTTAAAGTCATTAGTCCATTATGTGAAAAATCTTTGAATATCTTTCCTTCTTTATGTTTTTTTTTTGTCTGTTTGTTTGTGTGGGGGTTTTTTTTTGTTTGTTTGTTTTTTTTTTTTTATTTTGAATCATTTGAAGCAGTAATGCTGTTTCACTTGGCTTGGCTTCACTGTCCATGTGAGACCCAGCATGTTAGAAAGTTTGTGTTGCAACATAATTAATTGATTAGAGAAATGTTTATTCTTTGAGACGTTGTAAAAACTCTTTGGTTATTATTAGTCTTTAATGTCATTATCAGTCTTTTTTGTTTGATTTGACTTTTTCTTTCAGTTAATGATTACAGCATCAGTTTTCTTCAGTGGAAGCATCAGAAGACCAGGAGAAAATGATATTAAATGTTTCTGGTCTTAAAAATAAGGAACTGAGCTTGGAGAAATAACAGACAACATTACAGGCTGTCATTTTGTTAGGAAGAAATGAAAAGTAGCTCTCCTTCTGCCTCTTCTTGCATGTACAAGTATATTCATACAACCTTTGGCATAACTTTGACTGTGTTTAACAACACTATTGTACAGCTACACATACTATGAAAGGTTTGATGCTGGCTTTCCCATATGTAAATTGTATATCTACCAAAATGACCCTGACAGGATTTTTTTCATCCTTAATGTGAGCCAGATGCCATTAATTTGATACATAATTATGTTTTACACATTTCTCAGAGGGTTTTTTGCTACCAATAAAGACATTTTTAATTTAGTAGAAGAGATTTAGTGAAGCTTTTGATCAGATTATGGTAGAGTATGTTTAAAATGTTGGAGAAGGAAGTCACAGAAATTATCCTACACCAGGGAGGAGGAAAGAAAGAATCTTGGTCCATCAGTTGAGTTTGTAAGGGGGCAAGCTATTACACTGATTAGCTACAGATGTTATGGGATATTACAGGAGTAAAATACTGCCCTAATTGTAATCTTAATGATACTGAAAGCAAAAAGCTCTCCACCTTATTTAGGTTACATAGTTCACCATCATGTATCTTGTATTAATTTTTAAGAAGAAAAATAGCTGTTCTTTAAGTAAGATGCAGATGAGAAAGCAAAACATGTAAAAAGTCTTTAGACAGGTTTGGACTTGGGGCTAGATAACCTGCAAGCTAAATTCACAGAAACTGGAAATATGAAACACTAGCTTCATTGTCCAGCTTCACAGACAATGAGAATCACAGACTGTCTCTCACAACCTTGCAGAAAATTAATGTCTCATAAAATTGATTAGAAGGATGATCAGTACATTAAGGAAATGATAGTGTAATTGTATGATGCATTACCTTCTGAGATGGCTCGTAAAATGCATAAAAAGTTGGATCTATTTTTGTATAAGAACATTTTTTTATAAAAAAAATCTGCACAGTCTCAAGTGAAATTAGGTATACAATATTGCTGGTAGGATGTATGTTAACCAACAGCCACACAACAGTAGCTGACATAAAGGAACTGCCTCTTTGCCCTAGGAGGTCACATTGGTGATTAGCAGCTGTCAGTTATGAACTGCTGCTGCAGTTTGAAAATACCCAGTGCTGTAGGTGCTTCAGACAGGATCTCTGTAGTTTGACATAAAAATGAGCTCTTCACAACGTACCAGTGTGTTGTGTACTCAGGCTCATGATGCTGAGGTTCTTACCAGATCCCTGTTGGGACAGTTGAATGGTTCAACCGTTTGCTTTTCTGCAAAGCACTGGGTTAGTAGCTTTTAAGATGCTTTACACAGGGCTTTTATTACATAAAATAATGCACTTAATAAAGGTAGTAAACCGGAACAAACATTTTATTTGCCAAAACCTACTTATCAAGTCAAAAAAGGTGCCAGCAGTAGAGCATGTTACCTGGATCCCAGTCCAGTGCCTTTTCCAGTGAGCCTTTTTGGTTTACAAGTCAAAGAAAATAATTCATGGCTAGTTAATGAATTGCAGGTACTTCATCCTAGCTCTTGGTGGCACTATCCCTGGTTACAGCGAAGTTCCAGGGCGTCTCCTTCCATGCCTACTTGATCTGGATGGCATTTCTCAGTGTGACAACTCCCTGGACAACCCATTCTGGTGCCTCACCACCCTTACAGTAAAGAATTTCTTCCTTATATCCAGTCTAAACTTCCCCTGTTTAAGTTTGAACCCGTTACCCCTTGTCCTATCACTATGGTCCCTAATGAAGAGTCCATCCCCAGCATCCCTATAGCCCCCCTTCAGATACTAGGAGACTGCTATGAGATCTCCACGCAGCCTTCTCTTCTCCAGGCTGAACAGCCCCAACTTTCTCAGCCTGTCTTCATATGGAAGGTGCTCTAGCCCACTGATCATCCTTGTGGGCCTCCTCTGCACTTGTTCCAGCAGTTCCATGTCCTTTTTATGCTGAGGACCCCAGAACTGCAGACAATGCTCCAAGTGAGGTCTCATGAGAGCAGAGTAGTAGGGGCAGAATCACCTCCTTCATAGAATCATAGAATAGTTAGGGTTGGAAAGGACCTCAAGATCATCTAGTTTCAACCCTCCTGCCATGGGCAGGGACATCTCACACTAAACCATGCCATGCAAGGCTTCATCCAGCCTGCCAGGGTTCATCCAACACTGCCAGGGATGGAGCGCTCGCAGCCTCCCTGGGCAACAGATTCCTGTGTCTCACCACCCTAAGAGGAAAGAATTTCCTCCTTATATCTAATCTAAACTTCCCCTGTTTAAGTTTCAACCCATTACCCCTTGTCCTGTCACTACAGTCCCTGACAAAGAGTCCCTCCCCAGCATCCCTATAGGCCCCCTTCAGATACTGAAAGGCTGCTATTAGGTCCCCACGCAGCCTTCTCTTCTCTAGGCTGAACAGACCCAACTTCCTCAGCCTGTCTTCATATGGGAGGTTCTCCAGTCCCCTGATCATCCTCGTGGCCCTCCTCTGGACTTGTTCCAGCAGTTCCATGTCCTTTTTATGTTGAGGACACTAGAACTGCACACAATACTCCAGGTGAGGTCTCACAAGAGCAGAGTAGAGGGGCAGGATCACCTCCTTCGCCCTGCTGGTCACGCTCCTTTTGATGCAGCCCCAGATACAGTTGGCTTTCTGGGCTGCAAGCTCACACTGAAGCTGACTCATGTTCATTTTCTCATCGACTAACACCCCCAAGTCCTTCTCTGCAGGGCTGCTCTGAATCTCTTCTTTACCCAGTCTGTGGCTGTGCCTGGGATTGCTCCAACCCAGGTGTGGGACCTTGCGCTTGGCATGGTTAAACTTAATAAGGTTGCCATCAGCCCACCTTACAAGCGTGTCAAGGTCCCTCTGGATGGCATCCCTTCCCTCCAGCATATCAACCGAACCACACAGCTTGGTGTCATCGGCAAACTTGCTGAGGGCGCACTCAATCCCACTGTCCGTGTCACCGACACAGATGTTGGAACAAGATTGGTCCCAACACCAATCCCTGAGGGACACCACTCATTACTGGTCTGCAGCTGGACATCGAGCCATTGTCCACAACTCTTTGTGTGCAGCCATCCAGCCAGTTTTACCTGCAGAGCTTCAGTATCAGTTGGTGTTCGTACTCATCTGTTGCACTTATTTAAAATATGAACACATTTCAGCAGTGGTATGATTCAGCCCGGGGTTATATCTGTAAAAGGCCTTTGGGTGAAGGCCAGCACCGCAAAGAAACCTCCTGTTTTCCCATTGGCAATTCACAATAGTTCTGCCTGTGACAGCCCGAAGCGAACATAGCTTAGGATAGTTCATGTAGTTAGTCAGTGTGTGCTGGATATAATTTTGTGCTTTTCAAAGTGTGAGTACTTCATCATTTTAGGGCATGTTAATCTCAACTCTTGCAGAGCCAGTCCTGGAATAATTGGTGGGGATAGTTAATCGCCGTACAAGTGATTGCAGCCTGTGAACGTTCTTACGGGGCCCACTCACATGCTCAGAGTAAAAGTAGTATACACACATACTGTAGTCACTGTGTACGTGCATAGTAAAGCTAGGACTTTCTGGGAGTACCAGGCTTACTGCATGCGTGCCAACAGTGTGGTTGTATTGTGGTTGTGGAGAAAGCATAGTGATCTTAAATGTGTCAGGCATGTGAACTGTATGCAGACTTTGTAAATGACAGCCCCTGAAAAGTTCTGCTTTAACTCCTAGCTTGCCATAGGTCTTTCCCTGCACCATGGAAACGTGATGGCCAGCAGCCCTGTAGTACCAGATAGTAGATGGCGTTTCAATATAAAGTTTGCCTTCTGTTCACCTACAGAAACAGGGATGGTTCCATTTCAGTCTCGCTAATTCAGGAAATGCCTTTGCAAGGTAACAGGAGAGACTAAGATATCTTACTTACGCTTTAGGCCATAGTATTTAGGGCTATAAAAATACAGAATGTCTTTTAAATTTCACGTATTTTCCAGAGTTAATAAAATACTAGGTTTCCTGCAGTCATCTATTGTTGGAGAGACAAAGTGTTTGTGTAATTGGAAGCTGGCATACAGTATGGAGTATGAATCACTGCATCTGCAGTTACTTTGTCCCAGGTTGTTGTCACAGCATCTGTGTTTCACTGAAGACAGCTAATATACGTTCTAGTGGAGGGTGTATGCTCATAAGGGAGTGTCGTTGTGGAGTGCCAGGAAACAGTTTTAGATAAACCCAAGTGGCACTCTGTGGAGATCTAGTTTGAACGGAGTAGCTTATTTGCCTGGAGCCTGGTGTGACTTTTGTGGTTAAAAAATCATAAAGGTACAAAGGCAGCAGTGTAGGTAGCATTAACTGATTTGAAACTGACAGGTCATGTAGAAAAATGGGTGGAATTTTTAGGAAAATCTCAGTAAAAGCTAGCATGCAGCGGAGATTTATGAGGGGAGAGCAGGGAAGAAAAGCAGATTCAGACTTAAGATTGCAAGACTGATAATTAAGTAAGCTTACTTATTGGTTAAGTACCAATAGCCTTTAAAAGGAATGCAAGAAAATGTCATTGATACTTGTGTTTTTTGATTGTTTTTAGATAAGTAAATGGTTTTCTGTAATGAAAATCAACAAAAGTAACAAACACATTGGTGAGAAGCTTTTCTCAGGACTGGTACATCACATACAACAGGTGTAACCACACTGGGCTCAAATGCGTACTCATCCAGGTAAACGTGCTTCACCTCTGTATTGAAAAGGAATGGGATCATGGCCTGTACACATAGTTTTGTGATGGAACAAAATACCTTGCAAATTGTTTCTCAAACAGAAGTTAAAAAGCATTAGAACAGGTTAAAGATAAATTTGTGACAATAGAGCTGCACTAGAGAAAATGTGGAGGATTAGCAAAAAATGAAGTGTTCTGCTGCTTTCATTTGATAGTTCCATTTAAAAAGGCAGTAGTAGAAAATTACGGAGCCAGCTGTTTAAATGAGTTTGCCTTCATTTGTTAGTATGATATAACAAAGATGAAGTTGCTTTTTAAGAAAGTATTTTTAACATGTTTAATCTTCTCATTAACTAGTGAGTCCAGCAGGATTTCCTGAAACAAGAGGACTAACAAACCAGTTTGATAAAGCTCGACTTTTTAACAAAATGTAAGCTACCTGTGCAAAAACCGCAGTGGAGCAGCTAATGTGTGTTAACTGCTCACACCATGGTAAACTCTGTTGTTGGACTTCTGTCTCCCATGTTAAGAACTATTTAGGTGCTTGGGTTACTAAGTGATGGGCAGAGAATTTTTGAAAACCTCTAATGTGCCTTACTGCTTATTTTTCAAGAACTGTGGTGTACTCCGTCTACTCTCATTTTTTTTTTTTTACTGTCTGCGTATTAACAAGGCCATAGTTTGCAGTAATCTGTTGGTACTACTTGAAGAGTAAGGATGGCAGAATAAAATTCTTCCTAGGGATCACAGTAAAATGGGGCTCATGATTAACCTTTCATGAGGTTATCACTGTCTTTAGTTTCTTTTTCCAAGCTATTCAGTAACTTCAGTTTGTTTTTGTTGAAGTGTGACTATGTCTTTTCTTTACCATCGCTATCAGTAGAATCAGTATAGGAGGAGATAACAATTACAAAGGTGGGATTGGGGGGGTGTTTTTTTTTTTTGTTTGTTTGTGGGTTATTTTTTTTATTATTTTAATTTTATTTTTATTTTTCCTTCTTCCCTCTGAAAATGGCCTGGACATACCTTGGGTCTGCTTAGCTGCAACAAGGTTTACTATTGATTGTAGTTCTGGTAGCAGAATGTTAGTATTTTGACCCTAAGCTGCATAATCATATGCAGCAATATTTTTATGCATATACAGTGTGAGTTTTCTCAGGCTACAGAAATAACTTTGCACTTGAGTCTCAGAAATTTATTGTCTTAGGATTTTCACATTTTGGAAGTTTCTTACTAAAGTGTAGGAAACATTCATTTTCTGACTTTAAAAGTTATTTTGTTGCAAAGAAAGGTACTTGGCAGGTTGAAGTAAAGCTATGCAATACCTGACAAAAGTGCTAGTCTCTGAAAACTTGTGCAGAAGCCTTTAAAATGTGTTTATTCTGCCATCTTCAGAAAACAGATAAAACTGAAATATAGAAAGCTGTCAAGATGGCACAAGAAAACTTTATCATCTGACTTTAAAGCTGATCTCAGATGACAATCAAAAAGGATTGATATTTATCTCAATAGAAACATTAATTTTAAATTTTATATTAGGAAATAACACTGAGCCTCTGGGATTCACTTGTCTGTTTTCTTCTTTTAGCACATTTCTACAGCTTTGTTGTCTGCCACAGTGAGAAACTGGAATCACAGAATAGGGTAGTAGAATAGGTTGCTTTGGAAGAGACCTTTAAATGTCATCTAGTCCTATGTCCCTGCAGTGAGCAAGGATGTCTTCAACTAGAGGTTGCTGAGAGCCACATCCAGCCCAGCCTTGAATGTCTCCAGGGATGGGGTATTCACCTCCTCTCAGGGCAACCTGTGCCAGTGTTTTACCACCCTCATTGTAAAGATCTTTTTTCTCACTTCCAGCCTAAGTCTCTCCTCTTTCAGTTTAAAACCATCACCCCTTGTCCTACTGCAACAGGCCCCGCTAAAAATCTCCATGTTTCTTTCACTCCCCTTTTAAGAACTGAAATGCCACAATAAGGTCTCCCTGAACAGCCCCAACTCAGCCTTTCCTTACAGGAGAGGTGCTCCATCTCTCTGATAATTTTTGTGGCCATTTTTTGGACCCTTTCTAACAAGTCCATATCTTTCTGGTACTAAGGATCCCAGAGCTGAATGCAGTACTGCAGGTGGGGGTCTCACCAGAGCAGAGTGGCAGAATCACCTCCCTTGACCTGCTGACCACACTCCTTTGAATGCAGCCCAAGATACAGTTGGCCTTCTGGGCTGCAAGTGCACATTGCCAAGTCATACATGTCCAATCTTATAGTCACCAGTACCACGAAGCCCTTCTCCTCAGGGGTACTCTCAGTGCCTTCATCCCCCAACCAGTATTGATACTTGGGGTTGCCCCGACCCAGATGCAGGACCATGTACTGGGTCCTGTTGAACCTCAAGTGGTTCTGATGGGCCCATCTCTTGAGCCTGTCAGGGTCCCCCTGGATGACATCACTTCCCTCAGATGTGTCAACTGTACCACTTAGCTTGCTGTCAACAGCAAAGTTGCTGACAGTGCACTCAATCCCACTGCCTGTGTCACTGATGAAGTTATTAAACAGTAGTGGTACAAACCCCTGAGGGATGCCGTGTGTCACTGTAGTACTGTAAAAACTAGTCTCCTTACTATAGAGTTTGGTCAACTAAGTTGCTTTACTGGAGTTGACCCTACTGTTGTTTACTAGGTAATGTTTTTTCTGAACTATTACAAACTGAAAACCATCCCCAAAACAGTTCTCTTTTGCAGGACTCTTCCCATGTGCCTGGGATTAGAGGACCAACCTCTGTGAAAGTCAGAATGCTTACATGTTTTTGTAGATCATGGTAAAAGAGAAAATGAACTGCAGCTTCTTCATGGCAAAGGTTTTTTAGGTGACTGGTAATTAGCAGGAAGTGTTGATTATACTGGATGTGTGTGCAAGATCCAGCCGCTTCTGTGTACTTACCTGTGGTTACTTTTCTACTAGTGTGCAGAGGCTTCCAGTGTTGTTTGAGTGCCTTCCCTGCCTTCTCTCCTCCCTTCAACTGGGAACAAAAAAAACCCTTTTAAATAATTTTTAGATGTATTTCCCTGATTTTTTCATGCTACAGGTTCAGTATAGTATAGGATAGACAGTCCAGTTTTATATAAAAGGGAAGTAGAGACTCCAATATATTAAAAAAAAAAATTAACTTGAAAATTGATGGAATTTCAGATCAGACGTTTTGTTCACATGCTCGTGTACAGGGGCCTTCTTACAGTTGCAGGCCTGATGTAACTCTAAACCCCCCCTTTTTTTTTTCCCCTCTGTTACTGTGTTTTTAGTGTAATGGTATAGGAAGAGCAGTGCAAAACTTAGAAGTAAATACAGAGGTACCAAGTAAACCTTTCAGCATTGTGCCATTGTGGCTGTTGGAAGCGATCCATTGTTTAGCTTTGGATGGTTAACTGTGGTTTGTGCTGACAGCTGGATGTGCGCTGGGTTGTTCTGTTGGGGGGGGGGGTGTGGTTGGTGGGGTTTTTTGGGTTTTTTTGTTTTTTTTTTTTTAGCTGAACTGAAATTACAATTAAAACATAAAGTTGACTTGTGTGGATAACATTTTAAGAGTCTAAAACGTAAACTGAAAGTTTGGACTGGAACACTTTTAATGTGAGTATTGTGCAAAGGAATGACATGTAAATAAATGTTTACTTCCTGGAAGTAAAAGTTTTGTATAGAAAGAAAAAACAATCCAGCTAACAGAAAATGAAATATGAGCTACAGTTGTGTTATGGTTCTTTGCCCTAACAGTTGAATTTATATGTAATTTGGTGTACAAAATCAGAATAGGAACAGATCTTCACCACAAGCATGTTCTTGAGTATCTTGCTCCATAGCCCTGAAAATGGCTAGAAATATATTCAATGTAATGTCAGTAAAACTGGCTGCAAGTTTAACTAGTGAAAACCAGAACTATGTGAATGTTCATAAAACAAAAGCCCAGCAGCATAGAACACTTAATTGCCCAGGGACTTAAGGGAGTTCAGAACTTTCTCTTAGATGTGGAGGTGAACCAAGATTTACAATGCCAATAGCTTCTGTATATGTCAATGGACTAGCATACGGACTTTTCATTAAACAGGAGGCCATATGTCATTTCAGGACAGGTCACAGCTGTGGAGAGACCCTAAGAGAGAAAGGAGGTGGGTTTTTTTCTAAGGTACATAGCTGCATCTTGCTGTTACATTGGCTGGAGTTGATGTGTTTTGAATAAACCAGTAGCTGTAATTCAAAACACATTTAGTTCATCCATTTCTTAAGGTGTCTTCTAATACTGTAAAAGTATCTAGCAAATATTTTCTTGGAGGCAGGAAGGCACATTGCTTATCCACAGTTTCCATTGTGTTGTGTTCTGATTTATATTATCTTACATTTCTTATTATCCTCAGACATAGAAAGTATTACTAATCTAGCCATTCCTGGTTAACTTGTTGGAGGTGCAACTGGAAACAGTTTTCCTTTCAGCTGCTGAGATAGCTCAGCTGAGTGGATCTGTGGTGTCAGAGCTGGGTGCGGGCTGATCAGCCTGAAGGGGCACGAGCAATGCATGCTGTCTGCCCACAGTGTGCCTCCTGACTTCTCTGCTGGAGAAGCAGAATATTAAAATGTTACTCTCTTCTGCTGTAGGAAAGGGATGATTTAAAGTGGGGTAGCACACTCTTAGAAATGCAAATGCAAAATGATGTGACTGGATGCTTTGACCTGTAAAATCTGCCTGTTTGCCCCTGGTATCTTCTCATACCGTGTTCTTAGTGACCCAGTGGTAGCTTTCATCTTTCACTTCCCCCAAACTTAGCATTTTTTACCTTTTTCTTTTTTTTTTTTTTTTTTATGAGCAAATGCTGAAAAGAGCATTGTACTTCCGTAATTGTGTACTCGGCATGAAAATACCTGTGTGGTGTGTTGTTTAAGCGAGGAAGGATGTCCTCTCAGAACTTAGCTATTCAATTTACTTTCTATTTTTTTCTCAATAAAAACTAGGGATTTTTTTTTTTTTTTTTTTGGTGGGGAGTCTAATTATAGTTTTTTTAATTATAAATTGTTCTTTGGTAATATTACCCTTGACCTGATTTCTTAAACTCTGAGAGTGCCAGTGGCATATTTGTATCTATAGAATCTTCATCACTGTGTGTGTAGGTGCATGCATTTGAAAGTATGCACATAGGAATTTTTACATTAAAATAAGCTAGGAATATGAATAAAATGTTGAGTCTGTTTTATTAGTATTATTCAATTCTTGCTAGATTTGAAATGTTTGAAATTAGATATGGCCTGTCTCTTCTGAGATATAATAATACAATAGTTGTGTCACTCTTGTCCTACTAATGTGCTGGTTGGCCCTGGTTCCCTCACCTTGTGAGGGAAGAAAGTGTGCAGAGGGGCTAGCTTTGTTTTGGAGAAGCTGCTTAATTAGCATATAGCTCCTTGCAATGGCTGAGAAGACCTAAGTTGCAGGAGGATGGCAAAAAATAAATAGCTAGTGATTCTCTCCAGGGGAAGTAACAGTTAAAAACCACTCTCAAGGATGATCTGCTGTAAGCTGCAGGAAATGTGCCACAATATCTGGAACTGTGCTTCCCTCTGGGCGGATTTGTAACGCTCTTGGCCTTGGAGCCAGCCTGCATTTCAGTGTGTGTGTGCTGAAAAACACATAAACCTGTGAGCGACGCTGCAAATGCAGAAACAAGGGGAGCACAAATCCAACACTTGAATCTCTGTGATTATTTGAGGGATGAAAATAAAAATGGATTAGTGTGTTTTTATTGTATTGCCACCTTGCCAGAGCTCCATTACAGTGGGTTGTCGGCTCCGCTGGCCTCTCCATGTGTCCTCGGGGAGAAAGGATGGAGGAACGCTCCTTTTTGTAAGTGACAGGTCTTTGAGGGACAGAGCTTATCTTGGCATTGTTTAATATTCTCTGAGAAGCTCCTGTGTTGAAGTCTGCCTCTGTGCAGCCCTGCATGGCCTTTCCCTAAGGTTAAAGCACTTCCCCAGCCTTTTCATGGCTGCTGACTAGGAAGTGGTATCTGCATTGGCTTTGCCCTTTCATCCCAAATCATCTCCTTTTTGCTCTCCTGGAGGCAGTTATGTCTGCTGAAGCTCCCTGCCCCGTTTTGTTTTCTGGTAGGATGTTTCTTCTTTGATTCTTACATAAAGTGCCTAAACCAGCCCCCATCCAGTTTAATGCTGTGGCCAAGTGTCTTGACACTGAGGCCAGCGCCAGCGTAGCTAGCATGGTGAGATGAGAGGGATGCGGGTGACATGTTCAAGGAGTGGGTATGGAGAGGCCTGAAATGAGGTGGGTGTGGGTTTGATCAGCATCTCTTTTTCAGTCTCCCTGGGGAAGAAGTGTGGAGGTATCACCTTCACACTGGCATGAAGGGAAAATATGGGACAAAAATTTTTGCTGCAAGACTTC
Source organism: Lathamus discolor (assembly GCF_037157495.1). Lineage (NCBI taxonomy): Eukaryota > Metazoa > Chordata > Aves > Psittaciformes > Psittacidae > Lathamus > Lathamus discolor. The sequence continues at coordinate 71,189,555 of NC_088909.1, forward strand.
AATTTCAGCTTACACCATTAAGACAGTATTGCCTGTATAGTGCTCTCCAGTTGTGTTTTCTTTGGAAAGCAGGGGACATCCACATGTGTAATACACATTGTAAGGTACCATATTTTTAAAATCATGCGTTACCCAGCAAGTGCAAGCGAGACCTTGCACTTTGTGCTTATTTGTTTGTATTTGGACTGAAGCAAAAATTACTTCATCATTTCAGTGCTAAGGGTATATTTGAGGCTTGAAAACACTCTATCTCGGGTCTGGTGGTGGCTGCATGGACCAGGGAATCTGTCCACAGGTATCTGTGTATGGGCGTTTGATATGTAGTTCCTTTATGTTTCTAGTATAAGTTTGATGCATGAAGACCTCATAGCAGCCTTCCAGTATCTGAAGGGGGTCTACAAGGATGCCAGATTGGGACTCTTAGCCAGGGATTGGAGTGATAGGATAAGGGGTAATGGGTTTAGACTTAAAAAGGGGAAGTTCAGGTTGGATATAAGGAAGAAATTCTTTACTGTGACTCTGTGAGAAGCTGTTTCTGAACATGTAATTTTCTGTCACAGAGGACACAGAGTGCTCTGAAGCATGAACAAAAAAGCATGAAGCAGAAGAGGCCAAGGGAACAGCTTGAGTGTCTTCCTCAGGAGTAGATAACCTAAGAGAGTGAGATCTCAGATAGCTTAGTGGAAGAAGTATTCTTAAGTATTCTCATCTGCTAGAAGAGCCAGCACAATCTGCTTTTCTTTATTTAGTAATCTAAATCCATACGAAAATGTTCTTTCTTTGGCAAGAATGAAGGACATGCAAGAAGGCTGAAAATCAAAGGGGTTTGTTTTGTTTGTTCATTTGTTTGTTTTGTTGTTTGGTTGTTCTTTTGTGGGGTGTTTTTTTTTTTTTTTCCCCCAAATGATATCTAGACTAAAGTCCAGAATTTGAGTGAATATCTTTTCTGGAAGCAGCGGCCAACCATTGTTGAGGAAAAAATGTACCATAACACTAAGAAGCATTTGCTGTCCATAATCTTTGATGTAAGATTATGATATTTAGTAGTATCAGGAATACTGCTTGATGTAAATGTTGCATCATAAGGAAAGTGCTACAATTTCTGTGATATCTGCTTTAAGTAAAGATATATCTATAGTGGTTTTGGTATAGCAAAACAATTAATTTTTGAGCATTTTCACATTCTAAGAAGCAAAACACTGTACTGCATCCATTCAGCTCCTGGATGGAGCTGTTTTGTATGAGTAGTAGGTCAGAAGATTGTGAGACTCCCAAAATAGAGTTCACAAACATAAAATAGGGTAAATATTAAAGATTTATTTAAATTTTAAATACAATTTTTTAATATATGTATTATATATATAACAATAGAAAATGTAATGAGATCCAAATTTTCCTTTTCCAGTTACAGTAGTGGCAATTTCATTCAGGTAGAAGAATGTTAGTGCATGGTGGGGAGCAGGGGCAGGACCCAGCAAAATCTCTAATGCTCCATCTTTAGATGGGAAGATGCTTTTCATAGAGATGTATGAGTATTTTTTAAAGTATAAAGTTATCTTATTCTGTCCATGGTAAAAATAAAGGAAGAATGTTACTAATTTGAATGCTAACAGTATTTGTCCTTGCTTTCGATTAATCAAAGATAAATGGTTTATACTGTCCCTGAAATGGTGTCTTACTGTTGCGAGGAATAGGCATTATGTCTGTCCCTAGTCCCTCTGAGTAACAAAATGAAAGGGACTTGGAAAGGACCATCTAAAGAACCTGAACGCACACAAGTCCGTGGGACCTGATGAAATCCATCCACGGGTCCTGAAGGAGCTGGCAAATGAAGTTGCTAAGCCACTGGCCATCATATTTGAAAAATCATGGCAGTCAGGTGAAGTTCCCGACGACTGGAAAAAGGGATATATAACCCCCATTTTCAAGAAGGGAAAAATGGAAGATCCAGGGAACTACAGACCAGTCAGTCTCACCTCTGTGCCTGGCAAAATCTTGGATCAAATTCTCTTGGAAGGCATGCTAAGGCACATGAAAAACAACAAGGTGCTTGGTGACAGCCAGCATGGCTTCACTAAGGGGAAATCCTGCCTGACCAATTTGGTGGCCTTCTATGATGGGGCTATGGAACTCATGGACAGGGGTAGAGCAGTTGATGTCATCTACCTGGACTTGTGCAGAGAGTTCGACACTGTCTGCATGACATCCTTCTCTCTAAATTGAAGAGACATGAATTCGATAGATAGACCACTCGGTGGGTAAAGAACTGGCTGGATGGCCGTACACAAAGAGTTGTGGTCAATGTCTCGATGTCCAGCTGTAGACCAGTAATGAGTGGTGTCCCTCAGGGATCGATGTTGGGACCAGTCTTGTTCAACTTCTTTGTTGCTGACATGGACAGTGGGATTGAGTGTGCCCTCAGCAAGTTTGCTGATGACACCAAGCTGTGTAGTTAGGTTGATACAATGGAGGGAAGGGATGCCATCCAGAGGGACCTTGACACGCTTGTGAGGTGGGCTGATGCCAACCTTATGAAGTTTAACCGTGCCAAGTGCAAGGTCCTACACCTGGATCAGAGCAATCCCAGGCGCAGCTACAGGTTGGGCAGAGAAGAGATTCAGAGCAGCCCTGCGGAGAAGGACCTGGGGGTTCTGGTCGATGAGAAAATGAACATGAGCTGGCAGCGTGCGCTCGCAGCCCAGAAAGCCACCCATATCCTGGGCTGCATCAAAAGGAGCGTGACCAGCAGGTCAAAGGAGGTGATCCTGCCCCTCTACTCTGCTCTTGTGAGACCTCACCTGGAGTATTGTGTGCAGTTCTGGTGTCCTCAACATAAAAAGGACATGGAACTGCTGGAACAAGTGCAGAGGAGGGCCACAAGGATGATCAGGGGACTGGAGCACCTCCCGTATGAAGATAGGCTGAGGAAGTTGGGTCTGTTGAGCCTGGAGAAGAGAAGGCTGCGTGGAGACCTCCTCACAGCCCTCTGGTATCTGAAGGGGGCCTATAGGGATGCTGAGGAGGGACTATTCATTAGCGACTGTAGTGATAGGACAAGGGGTAACGGGTTAAAACTTAAATAGGGGATGTTTAGATTGGATATAAGGAAGGAATACTTTACTGTGAGAGTTGTGAGGCACTGGAATGGGTTGCCCAGGGAAGTTGTAAATGCTCCACCGCCAGCGGTGTTCCAAGCCAGTTTGGACGAAGCCTTGTGTGGGATGGTTTAGTGTGAGGTGTCCCTGCCCATGGCAGGAGGGTTGGAACTAGATGATCTTAAGGTCCTTTCCTTTGTTCTATGATTCTAATTTAAACAATTAACTTCCTCATATGAAGCACTCAAAGCCTTCTGAAACAGCAGCTTGAAGATTAGATGGTATTATTACCTTTTACAAATGTATGTAACATAGGAAATGCAACAGTATTAAAATATGTAAGTAGAGATTTTTTAAATAAATCAACAATATCTAGATTATTTACCATCAAACCATTCTGATGCTTTTGATGTGGTTTTATTCCTTTTTTTGCCCCCCTCTTAAAATCTTATTTGAGGTACTGAGCATTAACCAGCTTGTAAACTTCCTTGTTAAACACAGTTGCATTTTTTTTTCCCCAACTTTGTTTACAACCTTTTATTAGATAGGCTTAAAGGCAAGAGTACTTTTTCTCCTACATTTTAAATAGCTATGTTCCTTAACAAAGTTTAGAGCGAACTGAACTTCATCCTGCGATGCAGGGAAACTGAGGTCACATGCTGAAGTTCAGCTCCTGAAGACCTGAACTTCAGGACTTTTTGGGTTATATGGTCCGTTGCAGCTCCCAGCATTTTTGGTCTGGTTCGTGTGCACAGGTGAAGGACCATAAGTGGAATATAAAAGAAAGTTAAGTTTAGCCCTATCCCAGTCTTCATCTAAATAGTAGTTAAGTTAGTTTTCATAGGAAATCAGGTGGTGTTCAGCATATTGCTACCATTTTCTATCAATAAATTGCTTACAAAAAACATGTGATGCTTTGCAGTAGTTGTATATGATACTGATCTCAAAGAAGATACATATTAAAACAATAAGAGAAAATAAAAGGTTGGGCAGAGAGGATATTGGTTTATCTACCTGGATTTTTATATCAGGCTTGTCATTTGGGTGAAAACTACTCACCTTTGGGAACAGTGATCAAGTCTGACATGTTTGTGCCTTGGAGTCTACTTAGGCTAATCTGCTTTCCAGTGCTATATTCTGCCCTCAGATGTGGGTATAAAAATCCATTCGAAATTAACTGCACAGAAATTTCTAAACAGATTTGGCCTTTTCTCTGTGCAAGGAAAGTAAGAATTTGCATTATACTGTCTTTCACTAATGCTGGTGTTTGCTTCTGGTTTTGTTCGTACGTCTTCCATGGAAGAACAGCATGCAGTGGACTGATTCTCACCAATTTGCTCTCAGATAGAGTTGTGAGTAGCATAAGGAAAATATTTTTGAGGGCGAAACTTCATTTCTGGCATTTCTTCTGCATGGATGAACTCTTCAGGCTGTTGCTCCAAACTGTATAAAGTGGAAAGCTAAGCACAGAACAACAGAGAGTTGTTTCTGTTCAGGGAGTCCCTTGTCTCTCAGAGGGATCCTTTGGAGAGGAGGGAGAAAGTCACATAGGGTGGGGTCCTGAACCCATTTGCAAAGCTTTGTGAAATCTTGAGGAGTTACTTTTCCTCTGTGAAGGCAGCCAATTTATCTCTTCTTTTACTTTCTTGACTCTGAATTATACCCAAACCATAAGAAGGTAGCTCTAGATCTGATCATAGCTTAAAAAGATAATGAGGTGATTCTCATTTGATGGGTGGGATTTTTACTGAGGGGAAGGAGGTAAGGGGTTGTGAGGTTGATTTTTTTTGTTGTTTGTTTTGTTTTCCAGAATTTAAGGTGGGGAGAGGAAGGTACTGACTTCCAGTAATGGTTGTGCCTGGCTGTATAGTACAGTGTGGTTTTGACTATCCGGACAAAGCTATATTTGAGTAACTGGATTTCTTATAAAGGAGATTGAGATGTTCTGTTTCAATAAAAAGCTTAAATTAATACTCACTTAAGAATCTGTAGAACATCAGCTGAATTTTAAATTTTAATTCTGTCTCCCAGTTGTCAGCAGTTCAGTGTCTTAAGCTTTATTGTAGTAATCACTTGGACTGATTTTAATTGTGTTACTCATACAATAAGGATGAGTATTAGTTGTATTCCTTTGAGTTTAGTGACTGCACTAAGGTGACAAGAAAATTTACTGTCTGCTCTAACACAATGAGATTAAATTTGTAAGAGGATTTCTCTGCTTTAGAAAGCATCCAGACTGTCTACATAGAGGTCTTCTTTCCCTTTTTTAAGGAAATAAGAGAATTCAGTTTGCATACTCAGGTATGGAGAAGTTCATTACTATAATATGATATTTATGCGTATAATAGAGGGAAAAGATTGTTCTTAAAGATGGTTGGTAGAGGTTTTTATAGTCTTGGTAAGGAAAAAGATGCAACAACTTTTAATATTTTGTAATGGATAACATCTGCTTAGTTTTTCATTAACATATAAGACATACAAGACTATTCTTGAAACCATTCTTTGTAGGTTGATGTAGAAGTTTCACCTGACCTATTTGATGTGATTCTCCACTTCCTGAGCCATGAAATGTTCCTTTCTTTAGAAGGAATATTTACTTACCTTGCCATGATCTTTTTTTGTTGTTATAAGTCATTCATGAAATTGTATTTCGGTTTTTTTCATATAGTATTAATAGTCATCTTAACTAAATGTTTATAAATTACTAACATGATACAGAGCAGATAATTTAGTGAATGGCAAAATGATTATATGCTCCCTTTTTGAAAGCAAGTGGAATATGCAGGTGTGGATTGTGAACAAAATAATTAAGAAGATAATTATGTAGAGATTTTTAATTAGAGAGATTCTGTCAATGGAGCAAACACTTGGCAACAGACCAGCATGTACACTTCTCCCAGGTTTTTATTAGTAGCTCTTAAAATTTAAACCTGTGCTTTGTCAAATCTCAAAGCCCATCTCTTGGCTAACTAACATCCTAACTTAGCTTTTTGCAGTTACTCCATTCAGTTTTTAACATAAATACAAAACAGTGCACTATTGGTGTAGGAAGAGACATTAGGAGACCTTAGCTCCCTTTCTGGCTGTTTTGTTGCCTTCCTTGAAACTTCAGATGCTTTCCTATTCCACAGTTTTTTCCGTTAGTTTAACTGAATCACCATCAAAAACCTTTCCTAACTTCAAGTGACTCTTGTGACGTGTAATCTCTTAATTAAGGAGTTTGATAATCACAGAAGGAAGATACTGTGGTACTACTACATTTTACTTATAAAAGGGCATCTTTGTTGTTTTAGTTTAAAAACAGCCTTGTATTTGATCACTGAAGACACTATACTTCATATTTATCTAAGTTACAATGCAGAGAATTGTGAAAACAAGTACAAGTATGCATTGCACATCCATGTGAAAGAGAAGTTTGTTAGCCTAGGCTTCTAGTCTTGTATTATTTTTAAATTAGTCTCTTATGTCTTCCTTGTTAGCCACCATATAAGTTCTGAAGCCACACACTGTTTCAACAGTTTTGCAGAATGTGCACGAGGAGTAATAATACAATAAACTGTGCATGATATGTATGTATGTGTGTGGTAGCACACCTGTAAAGGATTACTGCTGCATATAAGCAGTTGACTTCCTTCCTGGTTGTCATTTTGGAAGCAGTACTGCTTGGGTCACTTTTAGATCTGTGGTTGTAACATTACTGATGATGCAGTAACAGTTGTTGCTATTACCATTTGAAGATAAAACTCCTGGGGAGGTCTTCAGAGATTTGACAGCTTGTAAGATGGAAAGCTCTTACGTACAAGTGTTGATAATCCTCTGTGCCATGCTTGAATGGAAATTCATCACTGAGCGATTATTGTTTTTAGAAGGCAGTTAATTCTTTTCATTCATCAGTTGGGTTGGTTTTTCTTAATCTGGAAAGGAAAAAAAAAATAAGTTGAAGGTCCAGCCATACTGTCTTCTTGAATCAGGAAGTTCTTTGGTTTTGTTTGTTTCGTTTTGTTTGTTGGCTGGTTTGGTCTTTTTTTTTTTTTTTTTTTTTTTTTTTAGGGGGGAGGCAGGGGGATTAGGCTGTGTTGGTTTAGTTTCTTTTTTTTTTTTCCCCTATGGGCTTTTTTTTTTTTTTTTGGGGGGGGGTGTTGTGGTGGTTTTTTTTTTTGTGTGTGTTTTGTTGTTTTTTTTTTCCCCAGTCACAGCATTGACTCCAAAGTAACACCCAAAGGCTTTATTAGGATCATGGTGGGTTGTTTGGTTTGATTTGGTTTGTACGTCACCGTTCTTAAAAGATGAGGAAGGAGTGGGTGGTATTATTGTTATTATTAAAGATTAAGGTATGTTGTGTGGCCTTCAACTGTCTTCTGACAGACAGGAAGCTATTACTCATCTGGCTTCAGAGAACTGATCTAAGTCTCAACTAATTTAAGTGTGCAATGCCAGCTAGCAGAAGATTGATGTCATTATAGTTTTCTCCCACCTCGGTCCATTCTGCTGATTCCCTCCGTTGCTGTTTCATGTTTCCTTTCTCCTTATATCAGCAAGAGGTATTGCTGGGGTAATGGTCATAGAAGCAGCAAAGCCATAGTAGAATACATAGGGCATTCACATCTTCTCAGGACAGATAGATTAATATTTTTTTAATCCACTTTCAAGTCATCTTCTTTTCACCAGGTGAAAGAAGCCCACTCTAGAGTCCCGTTATCCAGTGTTCATTTTGTTTTGTATGTGACAAATAAGATTTTAGTCATGTATTTCCAATTTGTATTTCTTAACCTGCTCTGTAATAGATGAGGCTATAGAAAGCACAGTTGGTGCAGTTCATATCTTGATCCAGTCATGAGATTTTAAAAGGCAAAAAATATATAAAAATAAGCAAATCTAGGTTTGACTTAGTACTGTAACACGGAGTTAAAATCCCAGTCTCCACCAGGAATAATGCTGTAATGATTGCAGCTTTGCTTAACTAACCTTGGTAATTAGTTACACATTTTTTCCCCCTATTTCTCTGATACTAAATAGCACTGCTTTTTTTCTTTCCCGTTATTTTGGTCTGGGGAGAAGTATGTGAGCAAATCTCCAGTGACATACTTTCAAACGGTGTTCTATCACTATTAAGGCTTTCACGTGAACAGGACGTTTTTAAAGATTTGATGCACCGTTTTTTGTTGGTTTGTTTCTTTTTGTTCTTTTTTTCTATATTAAAGCCATACTTGAAATATCTTTGTATGCTTTTATGTCAGCAACAGTATAAAAAACTTACTACCCTTGATTGTACAATCTTACGAGGAGCTATCAGTGTGAGGTTTCTGTGAGTTGTTGTATATTGTGCTGAAAATGAAACATCTTCATTTCTTGGTAATTTCTGGGCACTCCTGTAAATTTTGTTACTCTGTTGTTCGTATTCTTTTATCCTCTTCTTGTGCATTGTGTGCTAGAAATTTTCCATTATTTTCTTTTTCTTAAAAGATACTTCTAGACTGCTGCACATGTGTTGCTCCATGCAGTGAAGGAGGACTACAATTGTTCTCATCATTGCTCCTGGCTGAAATAAATTTGTCTGTCTGTGGGCACAAGAAAGTACTTTCAAGACTTGACCTGAGACAGACGGACTTGAGGAAACTGAGATGGCCCTCAAAAAGAGAGATACCATTTTTGTATATGTATGGGTAGTTATACGTATATATATATACAATATGTGTTTTTCATGTATGTATGTATATGAAAAAAATCAAAAATACTAGAGTATGTATGCATCTGTGTCTTTAGATCCCCAAATACAATTTGTTACTGGTCTGTGGCTGACAAAATCTTAGTACAGTGACACCCAGTTACAGAACCACAAAGCTGAGTAAGACACAGACTTAAGTCTTTGATTCTTCTTTGGATTTTAATTTCATATTCCTGTATACTGTAGTTTTGTAGACATTGCTTTCAAGGTGTAGATAGTCTGAACTACAGTCTTCTCTAATGTAACACAGATTGCTTTACCACTGTTTTCTTCTGCGTGATTATCATGTGGGTACCTAAGCTCCCAATAAAGAATTGAATGAATGAGAAGCTTCAGGTTTTAGAGTAGATAATACAAGTGTGTTCTTCCTATCTCTATGCTAAATTTGCATTTGGGGATTTTGAAGGAATCTAGATTTCCTGTAGGGAGAAGTGTTAGGACCAAAACTGGAAGTCAGTTTGTATTCTAATGATTCAGAGGTGTCTGGAAATTATTTTCTTAGGCATTAGTTAAAGGAGAATCTTCAATAAAAGCGTAATCATGTCTAAAAGGCACCTCATATCTTTCTGTGCTTTAAAGGTTCATGTTGAACAGATTTTTGTGCTAAGTGTGTGACTTACCTTTAGAAAAGCTGGACAGTATTACGGAATTACTGAAAAATATGTGGTAGGGCACTTCATATGTAAGTACATGCATGACTTTGTGTCATAGGTTTCAGAAGAAAGAGAAACTGGTGTTCTTAAGGGTAGCCTAAGGTATTTTTTACTGTTTAATAGTTCTGTATTGTATAGGTTTGTAATTTGTACAGTGTTAAGTAGTGATTTTCCAGACTGGTAGATTGCAAAATTGTAAAGATCTCCTCTCTGATTCCAATGAGCTGGAATTCAGGCAGATATCATTGACCCAGAGTGTCTCATAAAGCTTGTCTTTCTTCAGAGACCTGTGCCTGGTTAGTGTGAATCTGTCAGGTTGTGTGGGGCACGTTCTTCCTGGTGGGTAGGCCACCCCCTGCAGTGGTGGCCTGTGTGCTCCTAACTGCAGTACAAGCTGAGGAAGAGCTGTGAAGGCTGAGGGTGGAACCAGGCTTGGTCTCAGTTTTCAGGTTCAGAGCAAGTTCTTGTTCATCACAGTAATAACCACTTTTCCCCCCAGAGAAAGTGAAATTGGTCGGTATGTAACAGAGTGCTTGATTGTGCGTGTAAGTAATACTTGTGTTAGAAGTTTGTTTTGTGCATGTGGGAACTGCAACTGAAGGCTTCAAAATGATGGTCTTGGTAAAAGGAAAAGCTTTTAGAGGCTTCCAGCTTAGATTTCTGCAGTGTGTGCTATTTCAGAAATGCTTAAGGGTTGCTCCTTTAACCTTGCACTGCACTGCTGTGAAACACACTTCTCTGACAAGATGCCTAAACCAAGGGGCATAAGGCTGCCTTTGTCCTGGGACAAGAGTACCATGATGTGAGGCATTAAAGCTTAACAGAAATTATTTGAATAAAACCCATGCTGAAAGGCTGAAAAGCACAGTGCTGAGCAGTGCACCCTGGTACATGCATTTAGTTTCATGCAGGGCTCAGTAGCTGGGTGGATGCAGGATTTATGTGGCTGTGCAACTGCTCATTCTAAATTTCAGCTCCTCCTCTTAAGCAAATACAGGAATATTGTAGATAAGCTCTTCTGGTCAAGGAGGATGAGATCACTGAATTGGAGCAAAGAAAAACTGTTTGATGTGTCTTGCATTAAGTTTCCAGCAGGCAGATCTTAATTTTAAATTGACAAATAGTCAGAAATGTTCAGTAACAAACTACTTCTAGTACAAAGCACAAAGATGCAAAGCCATTTAAAGGAAGGAAGGAATGACTTCCCATTAATGAATATGAGCCAAGTTTTAATTAGTACTGATATTGCATGTTTCTGAGGTTAAAGTTTGCAGGGCCGTAATTGTTACAATACTTGCTTAAAAAACAAAACAAAAACCTGTAAAAAACAAAGCACACCAAAAATCACAGCACCGAAACACAAGGGTTGTACACTCCCTACTGTAATGTCCTGAAAAATTTTATTTTTGTCTTTATTCTCGCTGGATTTTTGTAAGAAAATGCTCCATAATAACCACCTGAAGTTAGATGTTTTGGACATTTGTCTCCAAGAATTAAAGATTTTTAAAATACACAGTCATGTGTGTATTTTGGAGTGGTGTGGTTTTTTATGGGTTTTGGGTTTTTTTTCGTTCATTTAGTCATTAAATAAATGCACAAGTTTTAATTCAGTTGTAGTTCAGTTGATACTGATGCTACTATTTGACTCTGAACTGGTCCTAGTAGTTACTTGTAAGCACCACTTGGCACTTCTCAGCCCTGCACTAAACCAGCTGTCAGCATTGTACGGGAAAAGTCATGTTTGTGTCCAGTGGCTAAAGCATATCCTTCATATTTGTCTTGCAGGGACAGGAGAGAGTGGCAAAAGCACATTTATCAAGCAGATGAGAATCATTCATGGATCAGGTTACTCTGATGAAGACAAAAGAGGCTTTACAAAACTGGTGTACCAGAATATATTTACAGCAATGCAGGCCATGATCAGAGCCATGGATACCCTCAAAATCCCATACAAGCATGAACATAACAAGGTGAGATGTTTGTTTATTTCTGTAGCTGAAGCTTTTTGTATTTTTATTTTACGAAATATACTGAAGGTCTCAAAAAAATTATGTATCTTCCAATTATTCTCAAAGCTCCTAAGAAAAGGTCATTTCCCAGTCCTGCCTTTAGTTCTCTGCTCTTCTGGCTACTTCAACAGCACAAAGGTGCTGCTTTTATCAAGAGAGCTGCTCTTAAGATGCCCCGGGGTGGGGGGGTTTGTCACAGGGCAGAGGTTTAATGGCAAGCTGCTGTTTGACTTGTGACTTTAGTTACCCGTTGTGTTTTTTTCCCAGGTCATGCTCTGGCCAGAGCACAGTTAAGCCATTCTTCTGATCTGTAGCAGATCATTATGGCTTAAGGTTTGCCATTAACATTACATGTGGAAAAAACTCAAATTATTAGCAAAGTAGGTGGGGATACCTGTTTTTGTGTGAACATCCTGGGAAAACTGTGAAATAAAATTTTCAACACAAGACAAGGGAACAGTCAGAGCCTTTTGAGGTTGACGGTTGAGGTTGAAATTTAAAAGGATAAAATACACTTGAAATGTTTGAAAGGTTCATCTCTGACTAGTCTTATTCCCAATTTTTGTTTCTGCTTACATTTTGAAAGAAAGATAAAAATAATGTAAGCATTCCATGAAAGAGAGTGAAATGCTTAACATTTACTTGAGTACATAGTAAGGCACAGAATTACATGATGGTTATCTCCCACTCCTTGTCACAGGAGTGGTATCACAGGTGGTGACACAGGACTGATAACAGTTCCTGAGAGCTTGTTCTAATTTTTACTTTTGAGCCATTACCAGCAGTGTTGTCAGGTGGAGAGTTAAGATCCCTCAAAAGTGGAGGGCTCAACTTTCTTCAATCTTGTGAAGGAGTATTTAATGATAGTTTAGTAATCCTTGATGAAAATAATAATTTAGTAGTCCTGAATGAAAATAATACTTCATTAGAGAAATTACTTAAAAGTGCTTTTATTCTAATATTTATTTTTTCTTAAACATCAGAAACTTTCAAAGGGCAGGAACATTCATGATAAAGAAATAAGCTTTTGTTAACTGGGGAAGACAGGATGAAATGAACTTGTGTTAAGATGAAAATCCTTTGTGTTTACATATATGAAGTTTCATTATTAGAATTCAACTGCTGTATGTGTTTTAAGTATCTAATTTAGAAGCAGGAAAGATAAAGTTTATTAGTGGGTTAAAGAAGCATTCACCATTTCCATCTGCCAGAGTCACTGCAGATGGTCATCACTTTGTTGCGGATGGAATGTTGCAATAAGCAGTTTTGCAGGGGCCTGGATTTATGCAGTGGGAAGTCAGAATGATCCTGCGTGTCAAAATCCATATTGTTAACGTTGTTTAATGGTGGGTGGGGTTTTTTATGTACTCGAAAAAGATTGAAAAGCTTGTCCTAGTGTGTAAGAGACTGTAGAACTTCCTCATCTGACTGTGTGCTGAAGCTGTCTAGTTTCCTCTCATCCCTCATGAAGCAAAATCAAGTGTGTAATTAGCATGAGAAAGAAAACTGCATTTCTATGTCTATTTCAGCCTTTTGTCTCCGTTTTTTTGCTTTGTGCAGTGTGCAGTGTACTGACCACAAGAATTTTTTCTTCATCACTTTGCCTTATTCTCTGGAAGTCCTAATCATAAGTGAAGAAATTTTTTTTTTTCTTGGATTATACTAGGGAATATATGTTCTGCAGATACTATTCAAGCTAAAGAGTACTGAATTTGTAAGGTGTATTTATATAGTTGGAGTGAGCCAGTTAGGTTTGGCATAGTTGTATATGCATGGCCAGAGCTGTTCACTTTCATTATATGAAAATAACTTGCCTAAAAGTGGGAGTCCATTTCTGTGATCATCTCCTTCTTAGACATTCCCATCAATTTCTAATAGGGTGACGTGCAGAGTAAAATAGAAGTCACCAACTGGCAGGGTCTCAAGACAATTCCTGTACTAATTCCTTCAGAAATACAGGGGAAATCAAACTTGCTACAATATCATGCCAGAATAGGTAGGATAGTGGTCTACTACACTTTGTATAGAAGGTTGCTTCACTTTAAAGCAGTGAACACCAATCAATCTGCTCCTCTCCCCCCCCCCCCCCCCCCCCCCCCCCCCCCCCGCCCAAGGCAGTTCAAAACAAACTCATTAGCTTAGCAGTCTAGAAAACACAGGAAGGGCACTTCCTATTAATTTGAATCTCCTATCAGGAAGTCCTATCTCTGGAGAGAATATCTCAAAGTTAGAGTAACAACATGTTTTTAGCACTGTAGCTGTTTTGCACAATGGTTTAGAAAATGGCAGCTCACACTGGTATAGATGTTGGTTTGGCCTAAAGAAAAGTGATCCTTCTTTTGTCAAATTCTGTTATGTTCTGTGGTAGACTTTGGGGCTGCAGTAGAAATGTCTTGCTGTACCAATTTTCTTACCTTTAATTGTTAAAGGTAATTATTAAAATTAAGAGCAGTTCCGCTCTGAATGCTGCCAGAATTTGAAGTGCTGTTGTATCAAAAAATCAGCTGCGATCTTTGTTTGGTATACAATGTCCCAGCATTTAGGTTGGATTATTTTAATATGATCAATATAGCAAGAGACAAGTCTATGTTCAGCAAGTTCGTTCTTTTGGAGTTGTGTTGGCTTCATAGTTACCAATATAACTAAAGAGATAGTGAAATGTATTGTCCTATATTGTAATAACCTAGGCTGTTTTGAAAGATTTATTTCCAGAGTGACTATTAGTGTTCAGAATGAGTAGTCGTGGTAGAGCATTAAAACATGAAAGACATTTTTCTTGTGAAGCTTTAGAATATAAGCTCTACTGAGGTTTAACATAATGGATGAGGGTGATCTTTACTCTTAGGAATTTGTCTGTCATAGGAAATGATGGCTTATGGAAAGTTTTTGAGTTTCCTTTTGGGTAAATGTTATTGTGAAGTTGTGAAGTTTTCAGATGGCTCTGTGTTTTAGAGTAAGAAGTATTGTATGAAATATGGGAAAGCCTTAGTTTTCTCATAGAAATGTTCACAAGCAATTCTCAAAATTGTCTTCCGCAAATTTTGGAAGTGTACAGTACTAACTCTCGTGCAACCACATGCACGTCTTGTAAAAATTAAAATACAGGTTTATGCTTTTTACTCTTTGTATTTTTAGAAAGTTAACTGTGTATCCATGCTTGTCATTCCTTTGAAATACTTAAATAAGAAGACCATGCATTTAAATCTTTTAAATTCTCACATTTCTAATGTGGAATGTGATATAATTCTCATGATGGCTTTAGAAGCCTTTCCTTAAGGTAATATAGTATAATGTGGGTTCTGTGTTTTGGTTTGGTTTGCTTTTTTGCGGGTTTTTCTTTTGTTGTTGTTGTTTTTGGGGGGGGGGGAGTTTTTTTTTGTTGTTTTGGATTTTTTTTGCCTTTATTTTCTTGTGGTGTTGCTTTTTTTGTTTGGGCTATTTTTCTGGTTGTTTTTTTTTTTTGTTTGGGTTGTTTTGGATTTTTTTTGTTTTTACTGTGGTGTTGCTTTTTGGGGGTTGTTTTTCTGATTGTTATTTTTTTTTTTCTTGGATTTTTTTTATTGTTTTTTGTTTGGGTTATTTTTCTGGTTGTTTTTTTTTTGTTTTAGTTGGTTTGGATTTTTTTTTTTTGTTTTATTATGGTGGTTTTTTTTTTTTGTTCTGGTTGGGCTTTTTTTTGTTTTGTTTGGGGTTTTTTGTGGTTGGTTTGTTGTGGGATTTTTATTTTTTTATTATTTTTTTTACCATAGAATCATAGAATAGTTAGGGTTGGAAAGGACCTCAAGATCATCTAGTTCCAACCCCCCTGCCATGGGCAGGGACACCTCACACTAAAGCATCCCACACAAGGCTTTATCCAACCTGGCCTTGAACACCGCCAGGGATGGAGCACTCACAGCCTCCCTGGGCAACCGATTCCAGTGTCTCACCACCCTCACAGTAAAGAACTTCCTCCTTATATCCAATCTAAACTTCCCCTGTTTAAGTTTTAACCCGTTACCCCTTGTCCTGTCACTACAGTCCCTGATGAAGTGTCCCTCCCTGGCATCCCTATAGGCCCCCTTCAGGTACTGGAAGGCTGCTATGAGGTCTCCACACAGCCTTCTCTTCTCCAGGCTGAACAGCCCCAACTTCCTCAGCCTATCTTCATATGGGAGGTGCTCCAGTCCCCTGATGGGCAGTATACCCGGGTGTCTTCCCCCCCACACCATTCTCTCTTGTTTATACCAAATCTATTACTACACTAAACAAATAAATCTATTACTATGCTAAACACTGACTACCACTATTACCCTCTTTTCAGACAAGTAGGCTCCCTCTAGCAGGCAACATCAGGAAGGTGTCACTCTGCTAGTGATTAACAGGCAGGAAATCTTACTTGAATCCCATGCCCATAGTTTCCTATGGGACTTACTTAATATTCATTACAAGGTGACTAATGTGAGTAACAATAACAAACAGGCTACAAGAAATTTTTTTAAGAGGCTGAAAATGTAAAAGCAAATTTTATTTTAGATCTAGACATTTGCTGTTAAATTTCTAAGTGTTTTAAGATGAAGTCGTTTCTGTATTTATGCCTGTTCCTTTGGGGAATGTTTCGCAGTGAAAATAAGCAGATATGGGAAATGCTTTCAAAGTCCAAAACCTTACTGGCATAATCTTCAAGTCCATGTTTACCTCGATAGCTCATTTCTTCTAAGTCAGACAAATCCACTGGAGCAAGCAAATAAAAATACAGACAGAAAGAAGTAGGATATGGAGTCAGATTGCGTAAGTTTTTATGTTGGGTAAACAGCTGGGAGTGTTAAGTGTTCTATATCTCTTCAGTGAAATTTGATGTTGAACAAACCTAGTTTGAAGGAGAGGGCCTCGTGCAGACGCCTCACCTGATAAGGAAAGAGTGTGAAGGACTGAATGCAGAGCAGGAGTCTGCAAAGGTTGGGAGGGTTATTTATTGTCAGATGATGCAGAATGTGTGGGATTTCTGGTGTTTAGTGAGGAATACATTTTGGGTGGTTTTTTTTTTTTTTGTTGTTGTTATTTTTCAGAGCAAGAGTGATGTTCTTGGTATGATGGAATGAAATGCTTATTGGTTTGGAGGAGGGGATAATCAACCAGCTCTTCAAGCACATGGAGAATTCCAAATGGTGCCATTTGCGTTAACAGTATTATGCAGTCTCAACCCTGGAACAGAGGGCTTAAAGCAGGCTACAAGAAAAATAGATTTATACTAATACTGTTAGCATTTAATGTATCATAGTGCTCAGTTACAAGAAAACATCTGAGAGTACTCAAAGCCAAAAGTTACCCAATAAATAGGAGCCTTGCAGAAGAGTTAAATGCTTCTAATACCAGGAAGCACCAGATACATTATTTTGGCAAGAAACAGATTGCTGCAGAGCCAGCCAACCTGGGACAGTGTAGTTCAATTTAAAGTATCGTAGTCCTTCAATAACATGTATTCAGACAGAGGAACTGAAGATAGCTTTTTCAGGAGCTGTAATGTGAGGTAATACCTGTTCCCCGATGGCTGTGTTTCCCCTGGTGAGGACAGTGATCAGTAAAGCCATAAACAGTTTCCTTCTCAGTGCTTCATAACAAGTCTTTTCTGAGGACTTTGACAGTCCCAGCTAGATCCCAGCCTCTGCCCAACTGTCTTTTTATCAGTCTCCTGTGAGTCATTTACTCTTCTCATGCCCTGCCTTTCTCTTTGGCACCTCTCCAGTCTTACCTACATTTGACCTCAGCAGGTCTTTATTTGCTTACCCGTGGTCTTACCATTTTGTCCTACTCTCTGCTGTTTTCTTTGTCTTCCTTAATGTTTGAATAAAATAAATTACTACATGTCATTGGGTTTTTTTTTTTAGTTATTATTATGTGCTGTCCTCTTTCAACCAGGGTTTTTTTTTTTTCCCTTTTTGAAACAGAGGTCTCTTGCATTTGTGTGTATTGCTCCAATGGATTTGTAAGTTACTTGTTTCCTCTGTTAGATTCTGCTTAACTGTTTCATAGTTACCACGACAGAAGTGCAGGTTTTTAAATAAATTTTTGTAAGTGTGGGGGAAAAGAGATTGAAAAAGAAGTAAGCTAGACAAGCAGGCCTTAATGTTCCCTTGAAGAGCTGAGAATACCTTTATTTAAAATAAACATAGATAAGTGAATACTTCCCCAGTAAAATAATAGGTAATTTCACTGATACGAAATGAGGAAACTCTCTTAGCCTTCAGTTCAACATAAATTTGAAAACTAGATTTTAGCAACTGTTTTTGCAGAGCAAGAGGATTTCTTCCTTCCTCCTTTTATATTTTGCTTTAAGTGAAGCTCTTTATTTTTCTGAATAGGACATTCGAAGTGATTAACTACCCTTTGCTAACGGGAAGTGATAAGTCATACAAAAACACTTGTGTGGGGCATGATGGTTGTGTTTTATCTTTCTAGTTCCATCATTTTACTGTTTCAGCTACTGTGGAGAACAAATGTGTGGTAATAATGCTGGCAGATTATCATCAATTTTGTGACCACTCATGCACTGTATAAAGGAGCACGAATACAGCAAAACAGGCTTCTAGGATTTTTTTTTTCCTTTTTTTCTATTTTATTTCAGATATGTTTGTTGCTTAGTTATTTTGCTTGCAGAGCATATTGTGTATCTGCTAGGAAATATTCATGTGAGCATGTGCTCTGACAACGAAAGTGTGACATATGTTTTGAGCAACTTTTGAATGTGAAAGAAGTTTGGTGTTTATTTTAAGGTAGAGATTTCATACTCTTGGAGTGGTTCTGACTTTCTCCATAATTAAGTTATATAAATATAGGTATTTATACAATATAATTTTATACAGAAACTATATAAACATAACCATATCTCAGTATTTCCCAGAGGAAAATATTTAACAGTAATAGCTTACAAATTACTTAATTCATTTCTACAGAAGACATAGTAAGGTTATCCAGCATTTATTTCTGAAGCAATTTCGGATGGAATTTTTTTTGTCCTATTTTCCTCTGAAACTTTGTGAAAATATTGTTTTCCTGCAGAAAACTTTTCTGGGGAACTCTGATTTGGCTGTGTTCTGGTTATATAACATAGAATGACAAAAAATATTGTAATCTCATGTCTTTATTGTTCATTTCTAGTAACACACAAAAGTTGCTTGAAATATGGTTTACTTCAATAGACTGAGAAATGTTAATCTGAAATGGACCCTATTTTTCCACAGGTTTTGTCAGTCTGTTCAAATTGCATTTCCTATGCAGTAAAAGTTATAATGTCTGAGATGCAGGAAGACTTTGTCTTTTAATGAAATTCAGCTTTGGCTCAGAAAACAGGCTAATATTAAGCAAAATAGTTATTAAAAAAAAAAACAAAAACAACAAAAAAACAACAAACCCCCAAAAAACTCAAGAAAACAAAACCTCACAACAAAATACAACCATCTTCCACACCTTTTTTTTTTTTTCTCAAGTAGAATTTGTTTTAAATTGTGGAATGTATTGCCAGAGAGAGGTACTTGCATAATTCCTTTTATTCTTTACTTTCTCTGAAAGATTACTGTGCTCTTTTTTTCTCCTGATCGACATAGGTATAAAGTCTGCACATGACGAGTTGATTACATGTTCATGCTTCTTCAGTCTAGTCACATGCCTACTTGTTTTCAGACTGTAGGCCCATGTAGCTCCACTTTTAGACTTTGTATTCACTTTGGGTGATTGCATAGAGGTGAGGCAGGAGGCAAGAGGCCAGCATTTTGCTCCTGAAAGAGGAGATTGGCAAAGGGAAATCTAAGCATGACATTAGTCATGTTACGTTTTAATTTTTTTCTAATAGCTTTTATAAAAATCAAAGCTAAGGCTATGGTTGCATGCTTCAGCTTTGGCAAAAATGTACAAATCTTGACTGTAGATTGGTTTGTTGTGATGGACCTAAGATACTGGGTAGTTAGGAAAGTGATTTATTATGAGCAAATCACTTTCTTAAACAGTTTCAAGCATGACAAAAGTTTAATTTTGTGTTGGAGGGGTAGTAACTACCAAGAGTTGCTTTTAATCCTTCGTAACATTTCACAAAATCACGAAACTGTTAGGGTTGGAAGGGACCTCTGGAGGTCATGTAGTCCAGATCCCATTTCTTTAACTCTCATGTGTCTCTCCATTTCCTTAGTCCCTATTATAAAAAGAGTTTCTGGGCACTTGGCTGGGGCAAGTAGTACTGTGGAAAAGCTGTTACAATTAAGGCTTTTTTTTTTTTTTTTTTTTTTTTTTGTCAATTAATTGTTTCATGATAATGACTTCACATTTTTCTTAATGTGACCTATTGGCAAGAGTTAAAATTTGGCTTATTGTGTAGTTGTTAACCTTCTAAGCCAATTTGTATAAACAGTGCAGTAATAAGTAGCATGTACATGTTTTGCTTGTTTAGAGTGTTACTTCTTGAAAATTCTCCAAAAGGCAAATTGTGTCCAGAATAATTTTTGTGTTTGGAGATGCTATCTATTTTTAAGTATTTTTTGTTTGATCAACTGTGACTGCTGGTTTGAGAACTTGAACTCTGTTTGCATATTGTTGGTTGTATAAGCAGGCAGATGAGTTCTTTTGGTGTGTGAAGATTTTCTTTGCATCTGGTCTTCAGTCTTTATCAAGCTGTCTGGTTTTGGTTTTTTTCAACCATAAACAAAATGCTGCCAGTTGTACAGGATGAATGAAAAGGTAGCTGCGTATCACTGGAGCATAAAGAAGCCGTGGACATACCTGCCCCTCTCTGGACTCCACCACAGGCATGTACCCGGTGGAGGAACACTGGGGGTATGCCACAGCGGGGGAGCTGTTGACAAAGGCATTACAAAGCTGGTAGAAATCATATTGTGGTCTTCAGGGTTAATTACACCACTTTGTGGCGATTTAAATGTTTGTTTATCTAAAGAATAGAAAAACACAGGGATGGAATATAATGTTGAGTCATTGTCTAGTCTATATCTATTTGTAATCTACAGAGAATTATACCCCAGGGAGGCTGAGGGGATCCAGTCCTGAGGGGACTTATTTTGTTCTTTTTGTGTAATTGTGTGAAAAATGTGTGGGTTGGAACTAAGTGATCTTTAAGGTCTCTTCCAACCCAAACCTTTCTATGATTCTGTGATTCTGTAGGCTTTGGAAGAAAAGCATCATCCTGACTTTGGAAGGTCTGACTGCAGACTTGTTTCTCTAACTGTATGTGTATGGGGACCCTATGTCGTATTTGTGAAGAGCTTTAGAACAAAGTGGAAATTAGTTTTTTATGTAGGCCCTTGTATTAGTGCCTGTTTAGTCAATTATGATTGTTTTTTGAGGCATCTCAGTTTCTTCTTCAGTGCTGGTTCTGCTCAACTCAGTGCTTGGAATTGTAGCCTGGTAGCACCCATTACTCATGGCTCTTTCAAGGATAAATTAAGGCAGAAATCTGTTGAATATAAAACAGACAGACAGTAGTTTTTACACCCACAGGACTCACTAAGTATTCTCTCAGACTACACTGGCAACTTGCAGTTGTGCAGAAACAGGATTTGTTCCCCATGTAAGAATTTTAAGAGTTCCAATACAATTTTCTGTAGTTTACTAAAACATAGCTTCTGAACTGAGTGTAGATGCAAAAGTTCACTTCTCCAGTAATAGGAAAGAATATATACTTTGGATTGAAGAGGGGTTTTGTTGTTGTTGCTGCTTTTGGTTTGGACTGTCTGTATATTTTTATTAAGGGTACTAATCAAGACTATAGTCCATCTTTGATAATGATGGAGGAGCCATTGGGTTTGGACTGAAGTTATCACTTAATGACGTGAATAATGTTTGACTAGTGCATGTATGTACTATGGTGTATGCGGTATAAAATGGAATTTCATTAAAGAAAATTGGGGTTACTTCTCTGGTTCGATTTTGCTCATAAGGGAAAGTGTTTCAGGAGATGTATGAGGAAACTGAGAAATGCATGAACGGACAGATCTCAGAGGATGCAAAGGAGCCTGCACACTGTGGTTAAGTGATACATTTCTGGAACAGAGAACACAGGCCATGCTGGTGGTTTCTAAATTATGTTCAGGAAGTTTCGAAGGACCATTTTCAGTTTAGAGGGGTGTATGTATTTGTGTAGGCTTGCTAGTTTTTAGAAGCTTGTTCTGTTAGAATTTGAGTAGTGATAATGTGTTTTGTATAGTTCATTCATTGCTTGCAGCCCAAGTCTTTCCCACTCTTTGAGAGGAATCTAAACACCTGTCAGCATTTTTCCAAGCTTAGTCTTGGAATTTTTCATAATTTCTGGGTAGTTCTCATACCACTGACCAGGAAAACAAATTGTGCAACCTCATTATTAGACTCGTTGTGAAAGGCTTAATTTCATATGAAAAGTTCTGCAGGGCAGTGTTTATAAATAAAACCATCCTAATCAGAGAGGGGCATGGCAGTACAGCCTTGCAGCTCATGTCCTTTTTGTGTGATAAACAATGACTTGCAGGGGCTGCCCTTGCCATAGCGGACTTCTCATTCACTACATTGCAAAATGTTTTAAACAGCAACTCCCTTTTGTGAAAAGTTACATAATTTTCACTGCTCTCTGTCTCAGAAAAGAAATGTGCATTTTAAAGAAGTAGGTTTTTGAGGATCTAATAATGATTGAGAGAAGCTGTAGCTCACTTGCTAGCTGTTGTTTCCTGATTCCAGTGGCCTGTGTATGCTTTTACTGGTATGTTTCTGCCTATCTGTCCCTTTTTGGACACTTGTCATCTTTTGTGGTCTTCCTGTAGAGCTTCCTGCACACTGCTGTCTGATGATACCATATGAATCAGCAATGTGGGTGCTGTTTTGCCCCTCTGACAAATAAGAAAACTTCAGCACCAGTATTTTTGGTTCTTCTTCATTGAAGTTAGTAATATTCAGGGTTACTTTCTTAATTCACATTGGGATGCATTCCTGTGATCCAAGACGTATCTTTTGATTTACCATATACTGACAAGGATATGCAGTAGAAAACAGCGTTTTATGAATGTATCTCAGGCAGATGTTGTAACAGTCTGGGTGTACCAAAACAGACATCATTTACAGAAACCTTGCCAACATAAAATGTAATCAAATTCTGGTGGTTCAACACTTTAATGCAATTTTTCAGTGTGTCCTCTGTTACTGGTCCAAACTACATGAGAATTAGATTTTAAGAATTCTTTCCTCTTGGGAAAGGAATGAAAATTAGATTTCTTACATGAGGCTACCACAATGAGAGGAAATTTAAATAAATATGGCTTGGAGGGGCTTTGTTAGAAACGTGAGTGGAGGGAATGGTATAGTTGATATGTAGGTCAGTGGTCAAGGACCTACTTTTAAAGTAAGTGTTAGTCCTTGAAGAGAGTTTTGTTTAGTAATGCTTCTCTGGTGTTCAGATGGTCTCATTGAGTCTTTATTCTTTGAACATGACATAGTTATTTCTCAGTAGAGTATCAAATAAGCTTGTTCTCTAAACACATTTGGGGGGGGGGGCTGTCCTAGGTTTGGTGATTAGATCTCTTTATTTGTGTTAGTTTGTTTCATTATTTTTATTTTCTTTTTCACCTTGGATAGTCTCCCTATCAGATCTTGTTTATTATCCTTCTCTTACACAATTGCACCTTGTTACACCTTGTTGCACTGTTACACTGCTAGAAGTATGGATCTTGGAATTAGTCAGGTGTGATCATTATTAGACATAGCTTCATACAGCTGGACAAAACGTGGTTAAGGTGGCTGTGGAGTATAGACTTTCTGATTTAGCTGCATTTTCCAGCACCTGCTTTGCAAAGAGTTCCAGGGAATTCTGCTACAGTGCTTGTTAAAAGTATTTCCAAGTGTTTGAGGAACCAAACAGAAAACAATGCCATAATTTTGGGTCTGCAGTTGGCAGCATTGCACAAAATACAATGCATCCGTTCTATCAGCTACATGAAAAAAAGGACAGTAACTCTATCTTCCTTACAGTGAGCAAAAATGTAATGCATGCTTTTACTATGAAGTAATTTTGTCTTAGAAACTGGAGTTCCCAGATACTTTGAAAGGCTGAATATAAATGTACTTAACTAGAACCCTACTGCACCCAAAATTCAGACATCTGTATTCACCTCCATTTCCTAATTATGCCTCACTGCATCAGTAGATAAATGTAATGAAAGTAACAAGGGTAAATCTTCATTGTTATGATGTTAGGTGCCAGCACTGTTATAGTTTATGTATAAAGTCAGTAACTGAACAAAGCAATTTCTTCAGACCTTCATAGGAATTTTCTTCAGTACAACCAGTTACAGGATAATTGAAAGTCTTGTGCCCTTTAAAGTGTTTCATCTGTTTTGAGGGAATCTTGCAATTCTGAGTGTTAGTCTGGCCCGCCTTTCATCTTCCTACAGCATCTTGCTCTGCAGAGACCTGTGCTGTTAAGAGACAGGTGGGTAGGTCTGAAATTCTGGTAACTGGACATTAAAATGAAGAAAAGTGCTGGAAAGTGCCCAAAGCTGCCGTTGGGAGACTGTTCAGAGGAGGGGCTTTTCTCTGCTCCTTTCTGAGCTGCTGGACTGTGGCTCCATCCAGTGCCTCCGCTTCTGCACCCCTTTTGCTAGGCTTGCAGTAGCACTCTCATCACAAGCTGTCCCTGGATGACCCCTCATCCAATTTGCAGCACAGAGTCATGAATGGAGAGCAAGCATGAATGGTAGCAAGGCCAGCACCTGCTGCTGTGGATCACCATGAGCTACATAGTTTCTTTGAGCTAGGTTCTTTCATCCCTGTGAGCAAGCTGTGGTAGGCTGTAGGGACCCTGTCTTCTTAAATCCTTCACACTTTAATTCTCATGTGGCCACGATAGTTTGTTTTACCAGAGCTGTTGAATATGCTTGCTAAGTCTGGGTAATTTGATCTAAATATCCTGTAGTAATGCCTTAATTTGTTTTACTTGCTTCATTTACTTAATAGCTAGCATAACTGCCAGTAAATAAATTGGAGCAGCATATCAAAGAACCTAAATATGGATCTTGGATAGAATCCCACAACATTAAAATTAACATTAATGTTATTTACTTTAAAGATGGACAACTTTAAGCAAATTGAGTATGCCAGTTGTCTTACACACACACAAACGCCCCTTTTTGACTTCTGTATGAAACATAGCTATTTCCTCCCTTGGAGCTATTTTCCTGGTACCAAAGTGTTAATCATACTAGCTTGGCATTGTTTAAAAGCCTGTATGATTGCAGAAGGGGATACTGGAATCATGTGTTTGTGGCTCAGTGCCTTATGCCAGTGTGCAGACTTGCATACATGGGAACCGTGGAGTTTTTGGATATGTAATACCCATGCCCAACCTTGGTATCTCCACATTAGCTCCAGTCCTGTGCAATCACTTTGTACAGAGATGTGATTAGACCACTGTGGTCTTTGATGAAGTAGGGAGAGCAGAACAGTATCTGCCACATCCATTAGCAGCTGATGAACGTTGGGTCAGCCTGGAGGATGTTCTAGCTTAATTTGGATTGGTGCCTGAAGCTCAAAGCTCCCACAGTCAGGAGGGTATAAAGGTGATATATCACTACCTAATGCTTAACTCTTTCTTTTCTCCCCATTCCCCCAGCTTTTAAGTATGCTGAGCATATATTGCTTGGCTAGCTTTCTGGGTTTGGCCTTCAATCTCAGATGCAGCAATAAAACATTACAGAAAATGTCAGTAAGTCAATATCTGACCTTTTGGAGGAAGTGATTTTAAATGTATATTTATTCACTGGCCTCTTGGATATTGCAAGTAATTAAATATGCCTTCCACTGGTTAAAACAAGGAACTGTTTCCCTAAGCTAAACAGGAAGTGGTCTACCTGAAGCTAGAGTAAGCAACTCCAGTTTTGCTCCCAGGTCTCATTTCTTTCAGCCCTTATTTGTTTGTTGAAAACTTCTTCTCAGTTTATAGAGGTTTATATTACTCACTTATCTACATTTTTTACAAGGGGATGTAGTGACAGGACAAGGGGAATGGCTTTAAACTGAAAGAGGGCAGATTTAGAATAGATATTAGGAAAAAATTCTTCCCTGTGAGGGTGATGAGACACTGGCACAGGTTGCCCGGAAGAAGCTGTGGCTGCCCCATCCTTAGCAGTGTTCAAGGCAAGGTCGGATGGGGCTTTGAATAACCTGGTGTAGTGGAAGGTGCCCCTGCCTGTGACAGGGGGCTTGAAACTAGAGCATCTGCAAGGACCCTTCCAACCCAAACCATTCTATGATCACCAAAATCAGGATAGAAAAATCTTTTGTTTGTTGTTTTGTTCTGGTAAAAAATGATGTACATCTTTATCTTTGTTTTGTGATTGAAGGATTAACTGTTATTTGTCCAGAAATTTCCTGAACAGGAACAGGAATTTCATGCATGTCGGGGATTTTTTTTTTTTTTTTTTTTTGTAGGGGAGTTAATGGTGGCAAAGTGACCTTTAAGAAGTGAAATTCTTTATTCTGGATATGAAACAGCAGTAACTTAACTACAATTCAACTTGTAAGAAAGACAATTCATACAGAACTTTGCTTCACAAATACTTTTAATACTGGCTATATAGAAAGCAGGAAGAGAGATGCTAGCTTCAGCAAATGCAGTTTTTTCTCTGAAGAACAGAAAGACAAGCTGCAGTAAATTTCCGTTCTGATGAGGTTAATGCTACCTTTTCTGGCGTAAGTTTTTTTTAATATTTAAAAAGAAAATCTCCACTCTTTGCTGAAAACTAATGGCATTTTAAAGCTTTCTTTTAATAGAGTTGCTAATTGAACTAGCAGTTCCTAGACACAGGGAAGGGCTTTTTGATGTCAATGTTTTCATTCCTAAATCTGAATTCAGCAAGAGGACACATACCTGAGCTGCTAATTCCACTTCCAGTGACTCTCTTGTTGCCCTCCCCTGCTCTTTTTTTTTTTTTTTTTTGGGGGGGGTGGGGGGGGTGGTGTTAGCAAATCTGTTTTCTGTGAGAAGTTGTAACAAATGAGTCCTAATTTCGGAAATCACAGGATTATGCATAGTCAACTTGTAATAAATAAATGCTAATACTTTCTCGTAATTTCCCCCCTGCATTACCACCTCTTCTGTTTTTAATGCAATTACTTGGTTTTTAACTTTGCACTTCCACTGTTTCAATTATAAGAAAACAGGAGGATAGGTTTTGAAACCGAATGGAAATCAGACATAAGTGTTAGAAAGGCAAAGCTTATTTTCCTCATCTTCCACTTCTTCTAATTAAATGCTGTTAACAGAAGTGGGTTTGTGCCCAGTAGTGAAAGTGGAGTGAGACTTCTGAGGTGATAGCTCTTTGTAGCTGTACCGCCAGACTCACGCCAGAAAGTTTCACTCAGCTTGCTAGTTTTTTTCTCCACCCGCTCTGTCTCATTAGTGTTGGTATGCTGAATGTATTGATAGGGCATGTGACTTCCATACAGGTGGTACACTTACACAAACAACGCTTGCAGTCCATAGGTCGTCTAAGTTGGGTGTACTGATAGTGGGTGCACAAGGCAAGCAGGCTAAGCTGCTTCTGGTAGGAAAAAGAATTGCTTCAGAAGCACCCATATTTTACATCTCTAATTTGCAGTTACTTGTCATTTGGGTTTTTAAACAGCACCCCACTGCCACCCCAGACAAGCAGCCTGTGCTTCAGCTGCCATGTGATTTGACAGGAATGGGTGGTTTACCTCAGAGCTCTTTGTTCCGTGGAAAACCTTTTGACTTTGTACCTATCATCTGCTATAGGAGTTATTCTTGGCAGTTAAGTAGTAGTTAGCCACTCATTCAAGAGCTGCAGTACCTGC
This sequence comes from Lathamus discolor, assembly GCF_037157495.1. Taxonomy (NCBI): domain Eukaryota; kingdom Metazoa; phylum Chordata; class Aves; order Psittaciformes; family Psittacidae; genus Lathamus; species Lathamus discolor. The sequence continues at coordinate 71,216,853 of NC_088909.1, forward strand.
ATTTCACATTAGTCAGAGATGGTAAAAGCCTTTTCTACTGATTTGCCTCAACAAATCAATAAGAAAAGAGAATGGACTGAGAGCAGCCCTGAGGAGAAGTACTTGGTATTGGTTGATAAGAAGCTCAACATGACCCAGCAGTGTGTGCTTGCAGCCCCAGACAGCCAACTGCGTGCCGGGCCACATCAAAATGAGCATGACCAGCAGGTCGAGGGAGGTGATTCTGCCCCTTACTCCACTCTGGTGAGACGGCACCTGGAGAACTGCATCCAGCTCTGGGGATGTGTCCCCAACACAAGAGCGATATGGACCTGCTTGAGCAAGTCTAGAGGAGGGCTATGACTATGATCAGAGGCCTGGAGCACCTCTTCTGTGAAGAGAGGCTGAGAGAGTTGGGCTTGTTCAGCCTTCTTCTTCAGGAGAAGAAAAGGCTTCAGGGAGACCTTAAAGCAGCTTCCAGTATTTAAAAGGGGCCTACAGGAAATCTGGAGAGGAGCTTTATACAAGAGCATGTAGTGACAGGATAAGGGCAACGGCTTTAAACTGAGAGATGGTTAATTTAAGTGAGATACTAAGAAAAACTTACCTACTATGAGGGTGGTGAGAGAGTGGAACACTTTTCCCAGAAAAGTTGTGGCTGCCACATCCCTAAAAGTGTTGAAGCCCAGGTTGTATGGGGCTTTGAGCAACTTGGTCTAGTGGAAGGTGTCCCTGCCCATGGCAGGGGGGTTGGAGCTAGATGATCTTTAAGGTTTCTTCCAACCCAAATCATTCTGTGTTTTTATAAAATTGTAACAAAAAAATGCAAGTGTTCTTTCCATTTATTTTTCTGCTGGTGTCTTCCTTTTACATCAAGCATTCTCTCAAGTATGCTTTATGGAAGTCCTCATGTAAGCCATTTTCAAGGAAACTACAGTGAAAAATATTCAAAGTAATCTTGAAGTTTTGTAGGATAAGTTTAATGAGATATGGACCATAATTATTTTTCTATTTCTTCCCCGAGGACATTATGACTCAGCATTAATATGATGAGTCCAGTGGTTGTCCTCTTAATCATGCTGATGATCACTTGCTCAAAGTAATACTGGATTATTCATTTAAGAATTTATAAGCATGAGTGAAGACTGCATAATGGGCTCGATATATTAGAAATGTTTAAATTGGTTGAGGTTTGAATACCTGATGGAAAGCAAGCTATGAATGACTGATATTACTTAATGTACAGTTGTGTTGTTGATGAGTCATTTTCTAGTTAATCGTGGGGGGGGTTATCCATTTAATTCGTTAGTTCTCCATCTCTGGATTTATCCATTTAATTCATTACTTCTCTGTCTCTTAAGTGTGAAATGAAAAGTTATTGTAGATCTTGATTGAATTAAATCTTATAATGATGAGTAAATTGTCTAATTTCAGTATGTTTGTATCTTTGTTTTGTATCGTTGCATCTGAGGCTGAATGTTGAATCTGTGTAGCCAACAGGTGAAGTAAATGGCAGGGATTCCCTGGTTACCTGGCAAAGTAATGTACTTTCTTTCTGGTGGTTGATGTAACTTTGTGTCACAGTCATTCAGCTACCGGTTCATTCTGATTCTCACCCTCAGAGGCTCTTCACACCTGTTCAGCTTAGTGGGGACTAAACCTAATGAACCAGAATTAAACAAAGTATTAATTAAAAGAGAAAATTAAAAAACAAACCCCAGATATACAGGGGGTACATTTGAAAATCTTATCAACACCCCATGAATAGCTGCTGGAGAAGAAAAGGTGGTATTCTCTTAGTTATTTGCTATATATCCTAGAGGGGCTAGACTGGAATTTCTTGGACTCCCTTTATACTAAGCTCTACTTATAAAATAAGGCCTTTTCAGTCTGGCTCAATGTTGGTGTAGAAAGAGCCATTACTTCTGAAAGCCTCTGTGTACGTCTGTGTCTTGATGGTTGTGCCAGGTGATGTTTTAGGTTTGCCTCCTCCTTAAGAACTGAAGTCTAGAAGAACAACAGTTCTGCATTTTATAACTTCCCTTAAGCATTAGCAGCAGAATACAGATAGCAGTATTTTAATTATATGACTACTGCTGAAAAAAATAATGGTGAGGCTGATTGTAAACTTGTTAATTCCTTCTGTTGGTGTTTGACAGAGCTATGAACAGCAGCACAAGCAATTCAGCTTTCTGTTTATTAACTTGGGAAGAAAGCACTGGTTTAATATCCATGTGAGTCATGCTTTTTATCTTGTGAATACAAAAGGAAAAGTCAAGCAAAGTAGTAGTACTTCACTTAGAGCTCAAGTTATTAATAAAATAGCCTTGAAAACTGAACCTAAACAAGTACTCAAGGGACTTATGAAAGTGTGTCCTGTCCTGGGTTCAGCAGTAGCAGTCATTTTTCTCCTTAGTAGCTGGTTCAGCACTGTGTTTTGACTTTTGGCCTGGGAACAGAGCTGATAACACAAATGTTTTAGTCTGACCAAGGACTTTCTGAGCCTTATGCTGTGCCAGGGAGGAGGAAAAGCCGAGAGGAAGCAGAGACAGGGCACCTGACCCAAACCAGCCAAAGAGGTATTCCATACCACAGCACGTCATGCCCGATTGTTACCCAGAAGGGCTAGGGCACTGCAGGGTTGGATTGAGGTATCGGTCAGTGCTTGGTTGGGTGGGGTTGGGTGAGTTACCAGTTGGCTGGTGTTGAGGTGTTGTATTCTTTCCCCTTGTTATTTCCCTTATCATTATTATTATTGGTGGTAACAGTAGTGATTTGTGTTATACCTTAGTTACTAAACGGTTCTTATCTCAACCCGTGGGAGCTGCATTCTTTTCAATTATCCTCTCCATCCCTCCGGGAGCAGAGGGAGGGCAAGAAGGGGGGGAGTGAGAGAATGAGCTGTGTGGAAGGGTTTAAACCACAACAAAGTGGCTGATCCTTGTTACAAACCAAACACTGTAATGTATGGGCACTGTTACGCAAATTGTACATCTCTATTGGTAAATTTATGCAGTCATGGAGGATGGTTTCATTGTTCTTCTGATTCAATGGCTTCTACAACAGAAGTAGTAAGTGTAACTTACTACTGCCTCTGCCTAAAATACTGCTAGTGTCAGAGAAGCCAGTTATCTTCTTGACTGCTTTCCACTCACTGAAATTGCAGTACACAGAAGATGCTTCATCAAGAAGGATGCTTCATGAAGGATGCTTAGTTCACAGACTCTTGCCTGCCATTCTATAAGCTCTGCTTTCTCTGTGTTTTAGGTTTAAATAAGCCTTTAGACACCAGGTTCTTCTCATTTCAGTGAGAGCCAAGAGCCCTAAAGAAATCAAAAGCAGAATGTTGTGAATCTGGGCTCTGGTGTTTGTGATGCTGGTGATGGAGGCTGTAATATGGAGAAGTCAGTGACCTGTGTGAGCATTAGGTGTGGCACAGCACTGAAGGGATTCACTGCAGCAGTCAGTAATTGCTTACTTCTTAGCTTGACAACAGTGTAGTGAATCATTGCAAACAGTCAGGCAGAGGTCAGGAAACTATACAGTGGCCAAGCAGCCATTAGGCTGTAATAACAGCTGTTTTCATGACTGAGATGGATTTTAATGGTCACCCATTAGGATAAGTTCTGTCTCAGTTGGTCTGGATAGCTATACTGTTCCTTGATTATCCTATTTTGCTAACACTGATTAATAGTGGTCTTGGGAAGTTCTATGGTGTTTGGCTTTATTACTATAGACATTCATGTGCATATTAAAAGAAAATGTGATATTTCAATGTTTCAGTATTTTCATAAAGTTACAAGCTGTTTTGAAGAGCTGTCTTGAAACTATGTATCAATGATGGTGTCTTCTGATAAATGCTTTTGTGGGAATATATTTTCTTTTCTACATGGCTTTAAATATTTGTGGTTAAAGTAATTTTGGAGCAAACTGTATAAAACCATGCTAACCCTAAATTATCTGTGCTAAAATAATTTAATGTTAAGTTGTTTCTAAATATGTCACTATTACAATAAATCCATCATCTTGGATGATACCAGTTAAAAGCATAGAGAAAGCTTTCACATTGTATGCTATATAAAAATATAAGGAAGATACTTAGGACCAAATTCCAGTTGATGTAAAAAATATATGTTGAGCTTCACAGGAAAATTACATACCATATCTTCAGATATGCTTGCATCCTACATGCCTGATTCGTAGTAGTGCTTAGGGAGTTCACTAGTAAATATTCAGGAAGTAACAGAAAAAAAATATTACTTCATATAAATTAAGAAATAAAATTCAGGAGAAAGTTACAGAATTTGCTAACTTTTACACAGTTCAGCCACATGCACTGAAATAATTCTTTCTGTTCAGAGTCTTACGAAATTTAGCATAGTGCGTATAATTGTATCTTCTGAAATGCTAACTAAAAAGAGAAAAAAAGAGGGTGGAGGTTGTAATTAGAAGTCTCATAAGTATTTGTGGGCTTGAACTATATGATAGTGTAACTTCATACAATCATATCACTATAAGTTGTCCCCTGCATCCAATTTCCAGGGTACACCATTGGAAGCTGGAGGTTTTATAGGTAATACGGGGCCTAACACAAACTGTTAAACAAGTTTGGGCAGCACTGCGCAGTATCTTGGCAGGCAGCAGGGGCAGAAGGTGAGAATGCAAGAGGAAATACATGGAACAATGGAAAATATGTGAAACAATGGAAAGGAATAATAAAAAGGAAAATTAGAGGTAGCAAAAATACAGTCATTACAAATAGTGTTACAGCATCATGTGATCCATTATACAGTGCTTCTTAGGTTTTTCTCTTAGCTGTTTTAAAAAGACCTTTGTATTAAAACTGTTTCTTTTTGTAAATAGATCTTAAAGGTGATCACTCTAACTTCATCAGTGTTTCCGTAGAGTTCATGTACTTCTGTTGTAGAGTTGTTCGGAGTTTGGATATTCAAATATATGTTCAGTAGCCATTTATTCCCAGTAGTGTTCTCAACAAAATAAAAAAAAAAATAAATAAAGGAAATGTTACCAGATACAGAATATAGTTTTTAGCTTTCCTCAAACATCCTGTTTTGTTTGTTTTGCTTCAGCATTCAGGGTCTCCTAGTTCTTCTGCAAGACCTTTAATGATCTGTTTTCCATATATCAAGGTCTTGGTATTGTTTATTTCTTTTTCATTGACAGCCGACTTCTTCCTGTATCTCCGGAGTCTTTAAACCAAGAACAGTTACCCTGTACAGAGTTTAATAGTAACATTTCTTTCATTTTTCCCATGTTACCAGAAGATACCCTTCCACTGTAAGGAAGATTTCTGTTAAGAGAATAATTCTGCACCTACCCTGAGGATTAATTGACCCCAAACTGCTGTTCTGTCAGATTTCTCTTTCTCATTTCATCTGCTGAATGACCAAAAGTCAAGTATAAATGGCTTTAGTTCCTCACCACCACCACCTTTTTTTTTTTTTAATTTTTTTTTATTTATACCTGCTTTTATTCTTCAGTGACATTTCAAAAAAACTATATCTCAGAAAAAAAAAAAAAACGCTACAGTATTTCATAGAATTTAACTTAGGATTGTAGAGCTTGCAGTTTTTTAATGTTGCTTAGATAATAACTAATGCTAAATAAGCTTATATTTGTGCTGTTACATTCAGCTGTTCAGGTTTCCTTCAGTATTAAGAAGTGGCAAATAGCTGGAACTGTAAAAAAAATCTTCATAGTTTATTTGTCCAGTCTGGAAGTTTGCCTGCTTACTGTGCAGAAAGACTGATAGATTTGTTACTGACGTTTAGTAACTGTGGTAAGCGCTGAGATGCATAGCATTTTTTTTTTCCAGTTTCTGAAATTGCAGTACAATGCAACTAACACTAAAGCTGTAATATTCTGTTACATATTCTCTGTTTTCTTCAGTTTAAATTTAACTTAATTTCAGTTACTGCATCATAGTGGCTATGAATTTGCAAATGCAAAACTCTGCAATTTTCATCATGAATCTGAAAACAGGGAAGTATTTCAATTAATATTAGGAAGATTTGAAATAAGACATTGCTTTGAATATTCTCTTCTTGGAGAAGAAAAAAACCTTTTATCTCTTCTGGAGAATCGAAATCCAGTAATACAGAGACAATGAATGTTTTTAGTTTCAGTAACAGAGCATATTCAGTCATGAAATTTAATGCGGGAAACCAAAAGCATTAATATATGTGCCAGTGAATCTTGTCCCATTTATGCAACTTTTGTAAATATGTTCCTTTTGGAATGATTTCTTATAGGATCAGATTACTTTCATGTACTGTTACTGTGTTATGGACCATTTTGCTCAGATCATTTATATCATTTCAGAATCTTGATGGCGTAAAGATAGCTTTGTGCTTGCTGCCTTTACTTGGGGCAGTGGTACCATTGTAGCATATTTCGTTATCACTCTATGTCTGGAGCAAATTTGCTTCTTTCAAAATACATGTTTTAACACATAGAATAGATTTGAATTCGTAAGTTCTGTGTGGTTCAGGAAAAATCACTTCTATCCTAGGTATTTCTTCCTTTAAGGTAATCGCAGATACTGTGGAAAAAAAAAAAGCTCCATGCCTTTGCATGCTGCAGAGCTCCTCTCTCCTAATTTATTAAGAAATGTTCTTTAACAGCCCTTGTGGATCATGAGACCAGTTTGAGACTGTCATGTGATAATTCTCAGAACAGCCCTATTTACCTTACTGCCCCAAATAAATCCCTGGTTGCCTTCCTTCCTGAAGGTCTCTGATGCTTCACAGTTAACACTTTGCTTTGTTTTCCTTTTTTTGGGGTTCACATGTGATTGCAGTTTGTCCATTAGAGCCTTCCCACTGGGCCTGCAGGGAATTCAGAAGGTCCTCTCTGGTGCTGTTCAGGCAATATAATGTCAGCACAGGACCCCTAATCCCTATCCCCTATAGTCCCATGAGAACTTTATGGGACTCATAATCTATGTGGAAACTCTTTATTTCACAAAAAGAAATCTTCCCTTCACAATCTTGCCTAATGCACTTGAGTTTTATGCCTGCAGATTCTTGGAATGTGAGTTCCTGAATGGATTGTCCAAACTCTTTTAGACAGGAGAGGAGGGACTGGAGTTGAAAATGAATTTGTTTTTCACAGTGAGCAGAAGCAAGAAGGCAACCCATGGGAATCCTAGGAAATTTTAGTTATTTTCCTGTTTTTCACAAGAAGTTTTGTATTCTGGTTGTATAAACTAGCTAAGTATGTTTTTGACAAAGGAGGAAAGAATAAAACTCATTAACCCTAAGTTATACCAACTGTTAACTGAATGTTTACGGAAAAAGAAATGTTGATATAATTAGATGATTTCTTCTGAAACTTTCAGGATCTCCCAGATCTGATCATCTGTCAGATTACAGTTAGGAAAAAAGGGAGGGGGATTTTGTGCTACATTTCATGTAGCTAGTTTTTGATGAAGCTAGTGGAAAGTTTGTTTCAGCCCTAATGAGATAAACTTACTGTCTTTGATTCTTTATTTAATCTATTCTCCACCTTTCCGAGTCGTTTTAGTTAGGTTTGTGGTTTGAGTTTTTTCCTGCCCTTTGTCCAGCTAGTAAACTTACTTTATTTGCAAATAAGTTTGGAGACAGAGCAGGGGGGGAACCTTTGCCAACCACATAAGAATGCAAAAGGAATTCAAACGGAAATGCACCTATCTATATATAATGCTAGCCTGAACTGGCACTTTTTTTGTGCTTGAAAATCTCAAGCAGCTCTTTTCAAGCTATCTCTTTTTTGCCTTTTTTTTCCCCTCACTTTCCTTAAAACGTAAACCTTTTGCCAAACTTGCTGCATGCTCACTTCGTGTTCTTATTGTTGCAAAGACCAGACTTGACATGCTTATAAGAACGTCCAAACTAGAAGACAAAATACAACTTGTTCTCTGAAAATTATTTTCCTCTTCTGATAATCTTGCTGATTATCTAGCTTGGAACCAAAAAATAGTTCATTGGGAGCACTTCTCCTTTTGGGTTGCAGGGAGGTAGGGAAGAGTTCTGTTTCTTGAATGGGACTTATTAATGGAGCTTCTTAATAATGTTCATAATGTTGTGTATAGTCTAGGATAGCAAAACTGGTTTGTTTGGTTTTTTTTCTCATTCTGATGGTATCTCCTATGTAAGAGTTCTTCAATGTGAGCAGATGAGTTACATAGGAGCACAAAACTACCAGTGGAATAAACTTAATATATTAAGTATGGAAGGAGTTACATGGGCAAGTCCAAATTGATGTTATTTCCTTAAGCTGTCTTCTAAGAATGTGTCCTTGCTTATTATGTGTGAACAAGTTATGACAGTTCGAAAATTCTATCCACTTGCAGTTTTGTTTTCTGAAGTAGTGAAGCACCTTTCTGTTTCTTTCTTTCTGCCTATATGTGACATTTCTCCAAATGCATTGGATCAGAACTATTGTAAAGCTTTACTATACTAGTGACTGTATTATAATTCCAAATCACTTAATTTCTGGTTTCCATTAGAACAGAAAATTACATGTAGCTCTGGGAGTTGTTGGCTTTTGGACATCTGCCTTTTTTTGAGGGAAAATACGTAATTGAGACAGACCAGAATGAAGGAAATTCCCTATGCGTGCTGTTTCTTGCTGTTCTCCTTAGTGAAATCACTTAAGATTCATACTAGAAGGAATAAATCACTTAGTTCGTTATTTTAACTTAAATTCAACTGTTAATATTGAAAATTGAGGTTTAGATATAATTATGTCAGAGCACTACATATGCATTCTGCCTGTGTTTAAAACTACATGACTATCCGTATCCTGGGCTGCATCAAAAGGAGCGTGACCAACAAGTCGAAGGAGGTGATCCTGCCCCTCTACTCTGCTCACCTGGAGTATTGTGTGCAGTTCTGGTGTCCTCAACATAAAAAGGACATGGAACTGCTGGAACAAGTCCAGAGGAGGGCCACGAGGATGATCAGGGGAGTGGAGCATCTCCCGTATGAAGACAGGCTGAGGAAGTTGGGGCTTTTCAGCCTGGAGAAGAGAAGGCTGCGTGGGCACCTAATAGCAGCCTTCCAGTACCTGAAGGGGGCCTATAGGGATGCTGGGGAGGGACTCTTTGTCAGGGACTGTAGTGACAGGACAAGGGGTAATGGGTTAAAACTTAAACAGGGGAAGTTTAAATTGGATATAAGGAGGAAATTCTTTCCTGTTAGGGTGGTGAGACACTGGAATCGGTTGCCCAGGGAGGTTGTGAGTGCTCCATCACTGGCGGTGTTCAAGGCCAGGTTGGATGAAGCCTTGGGTGGGATGGTTTAGTGAGAGGTGTCCCTGTCCGTGGCAGGGGGGTTGGAACTAGATGATCTTGAGGTCCTTTCCAACCCTAACTATTCTATGATTCTATGATTCTATGACTAAAGATTTGCGTTTGTAGAAATAACTCTTGTCCACAAGCTTGCAGTCAAAATGTTTAAAAAAAATTTGACATGGGAGATATGTGAAAAACCTCGAGTTCAGCATTCTTCTAAGGTGATGCCATCCGTGCAACCATGATTTTAAGTGGTTTTAAATTCCTGCAACCATATTGCAGCTCTAAGAAAAAGATAACTGATGTATAATTTGAATGAATTTACTTTGGTTTGAAATAGTATTCAGCATTTACAGTTCCAATAAGCTTGGAGCCTGAATTTACATCTGATCCTCATAGCTGTAGGAAAGCTCATTGCAGTCAATATACATGAGCAAAGCATGTTCGTTTCCGGGATTTTTTTCCCTTAACAAGATGATTTTATTCTTATTTGCATATAACATTTGATCTCTTTTGAGTTCCCATTTTAGAGCCCAGTGGCTGTTTTAATTTATGGATCCAACAGTAGTGATGATAGCCATTGTCAACACCTATTACTTCCTCTTGCTTTAGGTATATGCAGAGAAGCAAAATGCACACTACAGTGTGCTTACTGTCCTCCAGCTCTAAAAGTAAGCATCATATAAATCAGGTGTATTTTCATGTTTACTATTTAAATTATACTTTCCTTACTCTTCAGGAAGTTAATGTAACTTCTATCAAGGAATTATTTTTTTGTATATTTTACTGTTTTATACATTTTTTACGTTTTTCCTAGGAAAATTAATCCCTTTTATAACTTGAAAATTATTTGGCTCTGTGACGCCATATTCTGCTGAAGTCATGTCAAAAGAATACACCCTTTTTGGATTTTCTTAGGATTTGTTTTCCTTAGTATTCCATTCATGATGAAGCTAAAAATTTGTTTTCCACTGTAACTTTACATCTTACTCTGATTTAGCTACTTCATAGAATTACCCAGAATCTGTTTTCATGGATTGAAGTATATACCCTTTGATGATCTAATATGAAATCAAGCATAAATACTGACTGTGGTGAAGACGCAACCTTAATTGGCATAGTTTTCAGATGCAGCATAATTCAGATAGATTGGAGACCTCCTTGGATGGATAAGGAGCTGCTGAGGAAACTTTGAAGGAAAAAAGAGGCTTATAAAAGGTGGAAGCAAGGACAGGCAGCCTGGGAAGAATACAGGGATGTTGTCTGGGAAGCTAGGGACCAGGTTAGGAAAGCTAAGGCCCAGTTAGAATTAAACTTGGCTAGGGATGTTAAGGATAACAGGAAGGAATTCTGTAGGTACATTGCAAATAAAAGACAGACTAGGGACAGCATGGGCCCTCTCCGGAAGCTATCAGGAGAACTGGCTACCCTGGATTTGGAGAAGGCTGAGGTTCTGAATGACTTCTTTGCCTCAGTCTTCATTGGAAAATGCTCTGACCACGCCACCCAAGTCTTGGAAGGCAGACGCAGGGACTGTGAGAATGGAGACCCTAGGACCACTGTAGGAGAGGATCTGTTTCAAGAACATCTTAAAAACCTGAATGCGCACAAGTCCATGGGGACCTGATGAAATCCATCTGCGGGTCCTGAAGGAGCTGGCAAATGAAGTTGCTAAGCCACTGGCCATCATATTTGAAAAATCATGGCAGTCAGGTGAAGTTCCCAACACCTGGAAAAAGGGAGATATAGCCCCCATTTTCAAGAGGGGGAAAATGGATGACCCAGGGAATTACAGACCAGTCAGTCTCACCTCTGTGCCTGGCAAAATCTTGGAGCAGATTCTCCTGGAAGGCATGCAAAGGCACATGAAAAACAGCAAGGTGGTTGGGGACATGCCTTCACTAAGGGGCAATCATTGCCTCACTGATTTGGTGGCCTTCTATGATGAGGCTACAGAACTAATGGACAGGGGTAGAGCAGTTGATGTCATCTACCTGGACTTGCACAAAGCGTTCGACACTGTCCCACACAACATCCTTGTTTCTAAATTGGAGAGATATCAATTTGATGGATGGACCACTCGGAGGATAAAGAACTGGCTGGATGGGTGCATGCAAAGAGTTGTGGTCAATGGCTCGATGTCCAGCTGGAGACCAGTAACGAGTGGTGTCCCTCAGGGATCAGTGTTGGGACTGGTCTTGTTCAACATCTTTGTCGGTGACATGGACAGTGGGATTGAGTGCGCCCTCAGCAAGTTTGCCGATGACACCAAGCTGTGTGGTCCGGTTGATATGCTGGAGGGAAGGGATGCCATCCAGAGGGACCTCGACACGCTTGTGAGGTGGGCTGATGCCAACCTCATGAAGTTCAACCATGCCAAGTGCAAGGTCCTACAGCTGGATCGGAGCAATCCCAGGCACAGCTACAGGTTGCGCAGAGAATTGATTCAGAGCAGCCCTAGTTTAGATTGGATATAAGGAAGAAATTCTTTACGGTGAAGCACTGGAATGGGTTGCCCAGAGAAGTTGTGAATGCTCCATCCCTGGTGGTGTTCAAGGCCAGGTTGGACAGAGCCTTGGGTGAGATGGTTTAGTGTGAGGTGTCCCTGCCTGTGGCAGGGGGGTTGGAACTGGATGATCTTAAGGTCCTTTCCAACCCTAACTATTCTATGATTCTATGGTTAATAGAGGAGTAGATCCCCTTAATTGGAAATATTTACTTGGTAAATAATGACCTGGCTTTAATTCATTTCATCCTGCCAGAACGACTGTGAACACTTAAAATCCATTTGACAGAAGAGATTCTGAATTCATACCCTTCATGTCTACTGTTTTCTGGCCTGGAGTAATAGTGATCAAAAGGTGGTGCTCATTTGGTAATGTAAGGAGAGGTTTTGAGTATGAGGCTAGTGAAGGTTGGAAAATCCTGACAAATCCTTAGTGGTTTCAGTGGTCTACACTGATACGTACTAGTTGGGCTTTGCATTCAACAATTACGAGTTACTGTTCATAAGATAACCTACTACCTTAGGAAGATTTGGAAGTAATGTGGTTTTGTTTTCTAAAACAGTGTACTTTTGCACAAGTGAAAATGTTTTTATTTTATTGCCCAAATAAATTTGAATTGAATTGCAGTATCTCAGTGAAGAGAAACCTTTTTATTTTAAAATGTGTTTTTCTACTTGCATTTTACTTCGATTGTCAGAATATATGTTGCAGTAATGTTTCCTACATAACAGATGTTGTAATGCAGATAAACAGTCTGACAGTATTCCTTCCAGCCCAAACCAGGCAACAATGTCTTAAGTGTCTCATATAACTGATAATGTGATGAAAGAAGTCAGAGTTTTGCTTTCTAGGAAGATACTTCCAGAGCTAATTTCATTTTCATTTTGCCATTTTGTTATAGGGCTAGTATGCCCTGTCTTGACATTTTCTAATATATTCAGAACTCACAAAATAGGGCTATGTGATAGGGAAAGAGTGTCAGTGAAATTAGATTGGAATGGAGATAGTCCTCAACTCATCCAGCAGTGTCTACATTTTGGAGGTGTTTTTCAGTTTTATTTTAGTAAGATACACATATATGATCAAATCTACTGCTTAATGTTTATGGAAAGCCACAAATGACTAAATCTTCCTTTTTCTTTATTGTGTGGTGTACTACAAAAGGTGTTTATGGTCTATATAAGGCAGGTTCCAGACTTCTTTAAGAGATCCCAATGACTACAATGAACACCTTGATTTCTTTCCACAAATAATGTCTGGAAGAGAGATCTAGAATTCCTAAGACTCAAACTGATCAAAAAAAAAAAAAAAGGAAGAAGTTTTTCTCTTAGAGAAGAGAAGGCTGCATGGAGACCTCATAGCAGCCTTCCAGTATCTGAAGGGGGGCCTACAAGGATGCTGGAGAGGGACTCTTCATCAGCGACTATAGTGATAGAACAAGATGTAATGGGTTTAAACTTAAAAGACGGAAAGTTCATGTTAGATATAAGGAAGAAGTTCTTTACTATGAGGGTGGTGAGTCACTGGAATGGGTTGCCCAATGAAGTTTTGAATGCTCCATCCCTGGCGGTGTTCAAGGCCGGGTTGGACAGAGCCTTGGGCAACATGGTCTAGTGTGAGGTGTCCCTGCCCATGGCCAGAAGGCTGGAGCTAGATGATCTAAAGGTCCTTTCTAGCCCTAACCATTCTATGATTCTATGATAACCAGGATTATTCTGCTGACTGATAATTTATGCTGTAATCTTCTAATATGACAAAGGCAATAAACCTCTGTTTAAAAATTTACGGTTTTCAAAAATGCAAATGTTCAGATTTTAGGAGTGGAATAAATACTTTAGATAAATAAAATATTTTATTCTTTGTTTAGCAAAGTATGAGCAATATTGGCATAATAACATTGCTTATACTCGGCAATCTCACATAAAAATGGCAAGCACAATAACTGAGATTGATATATGCAGCCTTGATCAGCTTTAGAGAGTTTATATTATGCGCACAAAAAAGTATGTATGGTAAATATCTTCATTCAGATATTGTAGTTCAGATGTTGGAAATCAGAACACCTATGGAGTTTGGCTGAGGGTTGCACTTTTTTAATACATTTCAGTCTGTACTAAAATAGTGTAATGTATTTCACAACATAACTGGCCCAGTTACACTTGTAGAAGAAATCTGTGCAGTTTTTCTGTTGCCATTTGAAGGCAGCATTTCTAGCAGATATCTCATGGGCAAAACCAAATGGAAGGATATGGACACCATGAAAGTTCCTTAGTGTTTGTCTCGTTAATGTTGCAGACAGTCATTTTTTGCGTCTTTCTTTCCCTGTTGTCATATGGTGGGCAAGGATTGCTGCACTGAAGGTGGCTGCAGGGACTCGCAGTACACCAAATATTCCTGGTTACCTGCACCTCCCATAATTTTCCACAGTGGAACAGTGTTCAGGATGCTTTGTGCGGTTGGCCATCTCCACTTGAAAACTGCCTACCTGTGCCCTCCTGTCTGGTTGATTCTCCTTGCAGAGAATCTAACTTAGGAGTATGTATAGTCCCATGAGTGATAAGCCTAAATGACCTAGTTTAGCTACAAACTCATGAACATTTATTGAAATGTGCTTCTCTAGAGAAATCAATCTAGCACCTTGAAAATTGCAGTAGTCCACCTTATTCTCAAGAGACAAAAATCACCCAGAAGTCTTTTGCATTCCTGGGCCAGGTAATTGAGAAAATGATAACTAACAGCCTCCATTAACACATGTCATCTGTGAACATCATAAATGCCCCACAGTCAGGGTTCAAACTAGGGCACAGCTCGCAGATGAGCTTGGGGGTGAAAGGTACAGATACAATCCAAATATCCATTCTAACACAGACTTTCCTCCCCACTCCCACCCCCCTTTTTTTGGTTTGGGTTGTTTTTTTTTGGGGGGGAGGTTTTTTTTTTTTTTTTAGTAACTTTTTAGAACAGACCTAGTTTCAAAAGCGAATTAGGGTGATCTGAATGAAGGGCAATTTACTGAATGAGTATATGTCTGCATCAGTTAATTCCAGTTAATTCTTCTGAGTGTTCATGTGTTTACATATGGAGAAGCCATTGGTCTCAGTAGTGGATGGTACCTAAAATATGCTCTAATACAGAAAAAAAAAAATTTTAAAGTAGAATCAAAATATAAGAGCCACTTGATTTATTTTTAAAATAGATTAATTAGAAATTATGGTCCAGTACTCAACTGTTCACAGAAGTGTGCACAGAAAAAGTAAGTTAATAGAAAAATAAAATACGATCCATAAGTAGTAGCCTAAATTCATATGAAAATTAATCAGTGGCTATAACTGCCACAGCATAGCGCTTAATTGGAGCTATAGCTGTGATATAAAACAGCCTGTATAATGTATCAGGGAGAAACTGAAAGTAGTTACTTCAAACCCAGTTCCTCAGGAACTGCATAATAAATACATGCAGCTTTGGAATCCATTAAAGCTTGTGAGCCAGTAAAAGCTCTTATACTGCCAAAGAATGAGCTCAGTTTAAATTTCTGTTTTGTATGTCCAGAAAAGGTGACTATTCCCATATAAGTCAGGGTTTGGGTTTTTTTGTTGGGTTTTTTTTTTTTGTTTTTTTCTCTTTTAATATGATAAATCTGTGTTCAGGACAACAAAAGCTAGCTGGCTTCCACGCTTTCTGAAAGAAGCAGAGCTGCTTAACATCTTGAAAGGAAATAAAGGCTTAAATGTCTGGCTCTTAAACAGTGTTCTAACAGAAAGTAAAAGACCGTTGATTTAGCAGTACAGTAGAAAGTAAAGTTTTATTTGCTCTTTCTGGTTTTTGTTTTGTGTTTTGAAACAGCAAGTTTATTAGCCTATGCACAAGGCCTTCAGCAAATAAAGCAGTTAAAAATTACAGTGTTAATCAGAGCAACCCATATACAATTATTTATGTATATCTGGATTAGTTTGTAGTACTTAATGTGGGATAAAAGTAAAGAAGTAATGGGTAGTAGAAGGTTGTCCCGAGGGAAAAAAAGTGCCAGGAGCATGGTGTGAGTGAAAAATATGAACAATACTGATAAGGATTCAGTGGTGAAAGGTACATTAATGATGACTTCATGTGATGGTGGTTTGTTGGTTTTTGGGTTTGGTTGGGTTTGGTTTTTTGTGTGTGTGTGTGTGTGTTTTTGGGTATATTTTTTTTTTTTCTCTCTCAACAGCTTTCAGTTTTGGAGGCTTTTTGTCTGTGTAATAGTTCCAGTTTCAGAATATTGCTGTCTGGCTCCAAAGTAGCCAGAAGCCTACCACTGCCTACCACTGCATTTACACAGTTACATATGCTTCCTTGGTAATCTTTCATACCTAAGTCTTCTTTTTGCCAGCTGAGCACTGTTAATGACAGCTTAGACATTAATCTCCAGGGTAACTGTGATAGAGGCAAGGTGATCTATTTTGAATGCATGATCACTAATTTCAGGTCTTAATTAAAGACATGATTTTTTACTATAAAGATCAAAATAGTGAAATCTTGGAATCTAGTTACAAGATGGAGAATGCCCTTTTACTTTTCATTTTACATGATATCAAGGAAAGCAGTTCTTGTATCAAATGTTTTTGCTTGGCTCTTTTTTTTTCCCATTCATTGTCTGTTTTTTTTTTCTAATTGTCTTCTTCAAGCTATTAATGTGTGTATTTCTGATAAATCAAATACAGTTCGTTTTAAGGTCTTCCTTCAAGTCACTGAAACTGCTTTCTCTCTTCCTTTTCCCCTCTTGGGGATACTCTACTGCACGTATTGAGACATGATGTACTTCACAAGTGTTTTAGATCCTCTACCACACTATTTCCTTTATTTGCTGTCTAACGTAGCTCCACAGTGTCATTTGCACTAAGTTTTTAAGTATTTCCAGCTACACCCTTTTAAAGTAGTGAAGCACATCTGCTGTATCTGGCATTTATTCTGAGTGTTAAGTTTTGCTCTTCTGCTTTTCCTTATATCCATTCTCTTCCCCTATGTTCAGCAGTTCTCAAGGCTTTGTTTTCTCTTCCAGAATCAATGGTACAGTACTGACTTTGCTGGTGATACAGATTGTATCAAAAAACCCTAGCAATCCTCATTCAGATAAATGGTGTCCAGAGTAAGTGATTTCTATGACATGACATCTGAAAATGAAAAATGAAGATTTGTACAAATGCAGAAACATCGGTCTGCTTTAAATTTGGAGAACAGTCCACAATATTGTAGCTTGAACAGAGAGTCAAAACTGTTTTGTTACTGGTAGTATACCTAGCACTGTGACTTGTGAAATTGGCGTAGATCTGAATCACCTTTCAGTAAAATATATTCCATTAGTAATTTTTCTTTTAAACTGTTTCTGAAATTACTTTCAGGTCATATTGTTATGCAGGTTATAAGGGGCAGCTGTCTCCTGCTTTGTTTGATGGCATTTGTGTATGGCTCACAAGCTTATAGCAGGCTGCCGCTATGACACTTGGATGAATAATTTTGTTTCTCACAGGGTACTTTTTCTGTTTGTTGTTTGTTTCCGCATCTTTCTGTACTTGTGTTGGAAAGAATGAGCATTAGTTTGGGCAAGGCCTCTTGAAGAAGAGAAAAGGTGTATTAATGTGTCTATCATCAAGGGTTTTTTTGGGTATGGGCAACTAGCAATCTTTAAGGTTCAGCAGTCAAGTTTTTGCATTGGTGTAAGTACTGTTGGTTCATTTCTTAAACATTTAATAATGAAACTGGACTTACCCATAATAAGGTGCTAAGAGGGTTGTACATGAAAACAATCAATATGGTGGTGCCTTTACCAGGAAAAATACTAATAAATGATCCGTACCCATATGGTTACAGCTGTGTTTCACAGTTATTTTTATTAAATAATAAATTCTTCACCTTGCCCACTGAATCTCTGCTTAAAAGTAAAGAGAGTGGTATAGCAGCATAATTTTAATTATGCTTCTAAAGTACTGTTCTAATGATGTTTTTAAATACTTACCTCGACTTCAGGATATACGGTCCTTCTGTTATAATTGTAATCTGAGGGCAGTAGGACATGGCAGTGCCCACAGGATGTAGTCTTTATAGAGATGTCATTTTGTTTCCCATCTCTTCCATTTCTTTCTTTAAATGAAAGTATTACTGTCAGACCAAACACGTTGCCATCAATCCTGACAGTCATACAGATGAAGAAGAAGATTGGGTACGTGCTGAGGTTGGTAACAATCAACCACTTTTTTTTTTTTTTTTTTTTTTAATTAAATAATCAAAGGCTTTGCTTACAAATCGAGCACTGGAGTTGCAGGGAGGTGTAGTATGTATGGTGCGTCAGGACTTACAGACAGGATTTGTGGATTCCCATTAAAATAATAAATTATATGGGAGAAGAACACACAGTGACATCTCTGAAAGCATTGAGACACCAGCCACAAGTGTGTGGTTGCCTTAATTTCATGATTCTGCTAGTCCAACCGTTGGTCTCTATGGGATTGGAATATGATTTTTAATTAAACTTACCTTCCTCCTCAAAAGCCTGCATTTTAACAAACTTGGTTAACTTTTTTCCTCACTAACATGTTTTCAAAATGGTATGCACATACCTGCTTGGCAGAGCTGAAGTAGTATTTGTGACCTCTAAGCAGTATTTGTGACCTCTAAGCAGTATTTGTGACCTTAGCACTTTGCAGTGTGTGTGATGCTGTCATGTGGGAGGCTGAGGCCCTCCTACTCCTATCCGAACTGTTTTATTCATGATTTACCTCCATTATACTTGTGTCATGTGCTGACTCTCAGGAGGAAACATTGCAAACATTTCTGGCTTTTGCTGCTTAAATTGAAAAGAGGGTGACCTACAAAGAGCAAAAGTCTTGCTGACCTCAAACTGGTATCTTACTTTTTTCCCCCAAAGAATGGAATGATTTTACTGCTCCGTGATTAAGAACTTGTGAAAGGTAAATGTGATTGCTGATAAATACTTCTGGTAGTGAATTACAGGGGCATCTGGATGTACTCATAACGTTCTCCATTAAAGACTACCTAACTAAAGAAGATTTTTCTGTATTGTGAAAAGCTGAATTCTGAAAAATAATAAGGAACACTTCGCGATTTGTGACCAAGTAAGAAAAAGACTGATGGAAAAATCTCATAGCAGAATTGAATATTCAATTTTCTAAGATTGGGATGTTTTTGTTTTTGTTCTTTTGTTGGGATTTTTTTTTTTGTTTGTTTGTGTGGGGTTTTTTTTGTTTGTTTTTTTTATTAAAGCCGTATTCTAAAATATGAAGACTTCTAATAGGCAGCAGTTTAACAGCTACAGCAAATAGTGTACTATAAAAGGAAATTACTGCAAGGAAGGAAATGCAGGGGATCTGCATCAGTGCTGAAATCTTCTGTAAATGGTGAATTCTGGGGTTTCTTTGTCCTGTCCTACAAATAAGTGAAAACTTAATATTTTATTTGTACTGTGAATTTCCTGGCTTTCCATTAAGTGATTTTTATCATTTTATTATACAGTTAAAAATAATCCACCAGTGTGATACCAGTGCAGTGAATTACTTGGCTGCTATAAATCCATTATAATCCACAGCGACTGGATTTTGTTTAAAAATATTTTGACAGCATGACAGAGATTGCAGCTGAGAGTATGTTGTGGTTTAAGCCCAGTCAGTAACTCAGAACCATGTGGCTTCTCGCTCACTCCCCATTTCTGCCGCCTGCTCCCTTCAGGATAAACCACAACAGATATAAACCCCATGGGTTGAGATAAGAACAGTCCAATAACTAAAGTATAATATAAAACTACTAATAATAATGATAAGGGAAATAACAAGGGGGGAGGAAAGGAAAAAGATAAAAAAACGCGCAATGAATACAAGTGATGCGCAATACAGTTGCTCACCACCCACTGACCAATGCCCAGCCTGACCCAAGCAGCGATCTGCCATTCCGGGTGACTTTATATACTGGGCATGATGTGCTGTGGTATGGAATGCCCCTTTGCCTAGTTTGGGTCAAGTGTCCTGTCTCTGCTTCCTCCCAGCTTCTCATGCTCCTCCTCACCGGCAGAGTGTAAGAGACTGAAAAGTCCTTGACCAGGGTAAGAGCTACTGAGCAACAACTAAAAACATTGGTGTGTTACCAGCATTGTTACCAGACTAAAGCCAAAACACAGCAGTGCATCAGCTGCTAGGAAGGAGGAAAACAACTGTTACAGCTGAACCCAGGACAGAGTACTTCCATAGAATAGGAGCTGCTCTGACATCACTGTGTTGATGTCTGAACCAGTATGTGATTGTATTTTGAGCATAAAATTCAGCTTTTATTATAAGGGACGTTTCATGCTGCATCCTGTAACTACATGGTTAGTGTACGTCATTAAGAAGCTCCTCTATGTGCTCAGTGCTATTCTTTTAAATTAAATCTATTTAAATAAGCCATTTGAAAATACATATTAGTTACAGTATCAACATAATAGCATGAAGACAAGTTCACCAACAAGCAGAGGAGGTGGCAGAGCCACATCCTTGCCACCTGCTCTCCAACTTTCAGCCTTTTAAAATTTTAGCCTCGTAACATTTCCCAGAAGGATTTGTGATCGTGGCAATTAAGGAAGATGTCTGTTCCCACACAGATTTCCTCTTGCTTTGTATGTTAGACTGCAGGGAGCAGTGGCCAGGTACCCGAATGCACAAACTGCCAGGGGCTGACAGCTGCTGTCAGGTCACTAACCATTGTCTCAGATAGGGGTGACTGTGGGGCTGCAGTGATTTGCAGAAAATGTAGTGGGCAGCACTTCCAAAGGAAGCGTTGGGTGGCTGCAAAACCGGCATAAAGCTTCTTCTAATTTCCTCCCCTCCAGCTGTGCTGTCTTAATTTTTTTTAATAATGTCCAACCCTACTTGCAAACATGCAGAAGTGTTCCTGGTCTGAGATGTGTCCATGTAATCCTGGGTGATTATATGAAATCTAAGTACTACAGCTATCCAGTGAAGCTAAATGTCATTCATGTTTAATCCAATTTGTGGTTAATTTTAGGCCAGAAGTCTGAATTAAAATACTTAGGTACCCTGTCCAAAAAGGAATTAAGGTAATTTTCATATTGAGAGGGAGGTTAAAGCCCAGTGAAGAAAACAGAAATACTGATGATAACATCAGCCGGTACTTGGTCAGGGCAATAGTGCTTTTCTGACTTTATCCACAAAATTATTTCTTGTTTCTTAAGGTGCATTAATGATACTGTTTTAAAGACCGATTACAGACTATTGTTGTTAACCAGCTAGTTCAGCCTAAATACCAGCATTTGCATTAATACTGTAATTACAGTGCAAAATGTTTGCCTACGTGTGTGTCATAGCTGCATGCTGATTTCCAAAGTAGTTGCCTGTCTCTGATAGTACTTACAAACAGGGTATAGATAAGGCTTGTTAATAAGCACTTTTTTCTGGATAGCAGAATGTAACACAGCCTGTTTTGTCTATACCAACAGCTTCCTTAACATAATGTGAGAAATTTTTCTTGAAGAGTTTTTTGGAAACCGCCTTGGACATTTCCGGGGGAAAAAAAAAGATGGGGGGGAGAGAGTAGGTTTTGAAATTCGTGGCTAAGTAGAACTTGTTGACTCCAGGGGACTTGCTGTGATACCTCAGTATGCAGCTCCTGAGTTTGTCCTGAGATCTTTGTCTCCTTGCTGTGTCCTGGAGAATATTCAGTGTGACACAGTGGGGTTAGGTGACTTGAGTATGGAAAGCTTGCTGTACTAATAAGGAGGATGCATAGTTCTTCTCAGTAGGCTGTGTTGTCACTTTTTTACCTGTCATATTCAGTTCCCAGAATTTTCTTCCAGATGCAGTGTAATCAAAATTAATTCAAAAAAAGCTCTCAGCTTTGGTTTTTTTTCACATAGATTTAACTCTTGTTGAGAACATGGGCTTTTAGAAGCCATTTAGATGACTAAAAACCCGCTACAAGCAAACAACCAAAACCCTTCAGAAACCTATTTCCACTAATTTGATGACTAATAGTACATTTACAAAGACCATGTCTCACTTTGGACAGTGTCTTAGGAAGATAATCCATTTGTGCTTTGGCAGATAAATAAGGCTTTCCAAATGGCTGTTAAAAAGCCCACTGTGACCTCCCTCTGTAAATACTGAATAGTTAGTAAGCAAAATTAATAATTTAGAATACATATTAATTAGGTTGTCAGACTATTAATCAATTTTACACGCACCAGGCAGCAAAGATGGCTTTCATGCTCTTGTTTGTATGAAACTTGATTCCATGATTTATGTGTAGGAAAGATGCTGTTTTATTGGTTTTTCTTCCTCCTTCCTCATGATTGAAGTTGGCAGCCTGTTTCAGGAGACTGGTATTTTGCCTGAAGCCTTGAAAGAGGAGTCAGCAGTGCTTAAATAAGCTCTTTTTGGCACCTGATTGGAGCCAGCAGAAATACAGTGTGTTTCTAGGAATGAGATTGTACCTGATTTATAAAGAAGCTATCACTTTTTGAGGTCAGACATGGCATGAAACTTTTTTTAATTCTCCCTCAAGGCATGTTTCAAATAGTTACTCATCACAGTGGTATAATATGTCTGTGGTTTCTCTAGAGAAAATAATGTTGGGTTTCTATCTTTAACATCTTAAGGGGCTAAAATCATTCTTGTGTGACCCAGTTCTAAAGAGCAGCTTTTTATCTGTGATTATGTTTTGCTGCTTACTTCAGTCCTGCCAATTCTTTACTCTAGACATAAAGGGATTAACAAAAGCACCCAAAGGGAGTAGGCCTTTGGGTATCATGTAGCTTTGCATTGCCTAGGGTAAGTCTGAAGCTCATTTTCAGAGTTTACTTCCAAGAAATGAAGTAATTTTCATTGGTTGTTAATTTAAGTTAGTTGCAATTTTTGCAGCGGAAAGTTCCTGCTGGAATTGTTCATTATTTTCAAGGGGACCCTCCCTTTCGCAGTGTCAGTTGTCTGGTATTTCTAGAAGTACGTTTGAAAAAACTGCTTTTGCTGTTATGTCTTAGTCAGCAGAGGGCACCCTCCTCCTTTAAAAAAAGGAGAAAGGACTGCTTAACTATACAGAGGAAAAATACTTTTCTTTGCAGTGCCCTTTTTTTTCCTTTTTTTTTTTTTCTGTTTGTTTCTTTGTGCCTGTCCTATGTCCCCCATAGGTTCTTCTCTAGATGGGAAATGCAGTGAAACTTCTGCAGTTCCTTTATGTAGCAAGTGGATGGGGTGGGTGAATTTATGAACTGCCTGAATCAACTGGCCATAACTTCTGCTCTGTAAAGAGACATGCACTCTAAGTTCTAGCTATTTGAATTCATAAAGCCAAGCAAAGCTGATTCCTCTGAGCCTTAAAAATATCTATAGTGCAAGACACATTCAAGCTTAGTGTGGGAATAAGGCTCAAAAGGAGTTCTGTGCATCTGTACTCTTCTTCAGTGAGATACTGAAACATTATCCTTTTATGGTTTTTAAAGCCCGTACTGTTGTTATATTGCAGTGGTTGACTGAGGCAGTGAATTCTTGCAGGACTATGAAGTACAGCCCATTATTTGCTTGAAAATGGAATGAAAATTTCAGCATGTCCATGTTCACATAACATTGTCTTCATAAACTCAGCTGTACCACTATACAAAAATACTGCCAAGGAAAAACTTTTTATTTGCACTACTGTTACTGAGTATCATTCTTCAAGAAAGTCCACAAGGACATGAAGCCTACAATAAAGCCTCTTAAAACCTGTGATGCATATAAAGTAAGAGGAAGGACTTGTTAAAAATTTCAGTGATGTATCCCAGCTTCTTGCAAAGTCTCTCTAGAAAGCCTGGCAGGTAAATTCTTCTCTCAGTTTGTTTCTTGGGTTTTTTTTTTGGGAGGGGGTTTGTTTGTTTGTTTGTTTGTTTTGGTTTTTTTTGTTTGTTTGGGGGTGTTTTTTTGTTGTTGTTGTATTTTTTTTGTTGTTGTTGTTTTTTTTAACCCCTCTGGTTTCCAGGTTCTTTTGTTTGTTTGTTTGTTTGTTACTGTGTGGTCCAGTACTTTGAATAGTGTTTCCTGATGACAGGCTTCTCAGACACACGGTGTTGAAACATACACAAGATGAGGAGCTCTGGTGAAATGGAAATTGTGTCCCTGACTCTGGGATTAACATTGATCTCTGCTCACTGCTGTTAAAAAAACAGCTTTAAGCCTGCCCCAATTTATACTACCTGAATCATAGAATAGTTTGGGTTGGAAGAGGCCTTCCAAAGTCATCTAGTTCAACCCCCCTGCAATGAGCAGGGACATCTTCAACCAGATCAAGTCACCCAGTTTATATACCTCAGTGTATTTTGATGACTTTGAGTTTAGGGTTCGGACTATGTTTTGTGTGAGGTTACTGTTACAAGGTTCTTGGAGTTTACCAGATTGAAGTATACCACCTGCCACCTATGTATTTACTACATGCAAGCTTGATGCAGTAGTTTAGGGACACTTACCTGCAGTTTCAGCTGAAGTAGCACTGAGAAGCTCTGTGTGTATGAACTGATTTAGCTAGCTCAAGAAATAGTGGTGTCTTATGTGTGTGTAAAATACTTGTGTGTAGGATTAATGCACAGTATTTGAAGTTCTCAGATTAAAAGTGGTCCTCGGGAAAAAGAAGGAAAAAAAAATCTAGACAACCTAGGACATGGATATTTTTCTGAAAACTTAATGGCGTATACATGCTTGAATGTGTTTTTGAAAACAGTATGTTGGTAATACTATCTTCACGTAGATACAGCAGTAATTTGGATAATTCATGTTAGCTACAAAAGCTGTTCTGAGGAGAGATCTTGTTTCTGGTTCTTGCTTATGCTGGTTCAAGCCTGAAATGATTTTGTTAGTTTCTGTCACTGCAGATTAGAATTAAATTTGAAAATATTTTTACAGAATCACAGAATGGTTTGGGTTGGAAGACACCTTAAAGATCATCTGGTTCCAACCCACCAGAAACTTTGGGATTATTGAACGTTACTGTGGCATTGTCTTTCTGTAGTTGAGATCTGAAATACATAGGTGAAGTAAGTAAGTCTTAGTACGTTTTAACAAAATACAGCGCATTCCAAAATTAGAGATGTTTAATGTAAATTGTGCCATGATTTTTAGGCAGGAACATATAAGGCTTGTGTTTATGAACACGTAGAGTTGCATCTGCATTTTAATATAAAATAAATACAGGAAAATTGCATGGCATATTGGGCAGGGAGCCATTTAACTATCAATTAAATTATAACTGTTTGGATCAGGAGCAATTTCAAATCTTTGCTCTGAGTCTTAATAATTTTTGGATGTTTTAATTTTGGACATTTGCATATACAGTTCTTGGAAATGAACTCAGTTTTGATGAGAAACTTAACATGAGCCGGCTTAAGTGTGCACTCGCAACCCAGAAAGCCAAGCGTATCCTGGGCTGCATCAAAAGCAGCGTGACCAGCAGGTCGAAGGAGGTGATCCTGCCCATCTACTCTGCTCTTGTGAAACCTCACCTGGAGTATTGTGTGCAGTTCTGGTGTCCTCAACATAAAAAGGACATGGAACTGTTGGAACAAGTGCAGAAGAGGGCCGCGAGGATGATCATGGGGCTGGAGCACCTCCCGTATGAAGATAGGCTGAGGAAGTTGGGGCTGTTCAGCCTGGAGAAGAGAAGGCTGCGTGGAGACCTCATAGCAGCCTTCCAGTATCTGAGGGCAGTCTATAAGGATGCTGGGCAGGGACTCTTCGTTAGGAACTCTAGTGATAGGACAAGGGGTAATGGGTTAAAACTTAGACAGAGGAAGTTTAGATTGGATGTAAGGAGGAAGTTCGTTACTGTGAGGGCGGTGAGGCACTGGAATGGGTTGTCCAAGGAAGTTGTGAATGCTCCATCCCTGGCAGTGTTCAAGACCAGGTTGGACAGAGCCTTGGGTGAGATGGTTTAGTGTGAGGTGTCCCTGCCCATGGCAGGGGGGTTGGAACTTGATGATCTTAAGGTCCTTTCCAGCCCTAACTATTCTGTGATTCTATGATTCTGTGAAATATGCTGTGCAGCTAGGTCCCAGCTTTTATAAATAACTGCACAGAAAAATTGAACCTTCTTCATGCAGGAGATTAAAAATTTAGTTTCATTAATCTTTTGTATATTACCTAGTGTGATCTGGAGGCTGAAGCCATTGCTAAGAAAAGTGATACTAGATTTATTTTATTAACTTTTCCATTATAAATGTGTTGATGAGGTTCTGTTTTTCCTACTTTGTCTTGTGACCTGATCTTAAACAAAGTTAGTCAGTGAGTGTCTTTTAGTAATAAAAACAAATAACAGTATAACAAAACATAAGGTAGCTTTTCACTGTTCTTTGCCTTCATTGTCCATCAGTCCATGAGAACTATGTCATAGTTTAGACTTAGCTGGTAACTCAGAACCACGCAGCTGCTTGCTTAGCCAGCCCCTTCTCCCCAGGCGGGATGGGGAGTAGAATCGAAAGAATATAAATCTCATGGGTTGAGATAAGAACAGTTCAGTAACTAAAGTACAGTGTAATACTACTGGAAGTAATAATGACAAGGGAAATAACAGGGGGAGAGAATACAAAATTAAAAGGGGAAAGGAAAGAAAAAATAAAGACAAGTGATGAGCAATGCAATTGCTCACCACCTACCGACCAATACCCAGCCTGACCCAAGCAGCGATCTGGGCCTTCCGGGTGTCTCCCCCCAGTTTATATACTGGGTATGACATGCTGTCATATGGAATACCCTTCGCCTAGTTTGAATCGGGTGCCCTGTATCTGCTCCCTCTAGCTTCTCATGAACCTCCACACTGACAGAGCGTGGGCGACTGAAAAGTCCTTGACCAGGGTAAGTGCTACTGAGCAACAAGTGAAAACATAAGTGTGTTATCAGCATTGTTCTCAGACTAACACCCAGTACTGCACCAGCTACTAGGAAGAAAATTAACTTTATCCCAGCTGAAACCAGAACGTAGTTCAATCTTTTGGGTGCTCCACAAAAGAACCACCATTTTCAGGCATTTGGCAGCAAGCAGATGACTTATTTCGTAAAGTTTCTGCTATTTAATCTGGTTTCTAATTTCCTGACTGTCAGCTAGACAGTCTGCTAGACCTTTTGCAGAGCTTTTCTGAGAGAAATTTCAGAATTACTAGCAATATCTGCCTCATGGTTCAGTAATAGGACAACAGTAGCCTTTGACAACATCAGACTTTTGGGGTGTTTATCCCCCCCATCCCAGAGGAAGTATCCTCTCTTCACGGAAGAGGGACATGTAAATAAATAAGCTAACAAAACAAAGAGAAAAGAAGGTCTGTGTCTTTTGCTATTACATTCTTATGTATCCACAGTTTGTAGTGAATCCATAGGTTTTCCTTACCTTGCATGTTTGTCATGAATTAGGCAATTAGCAAATATCCTGTGCTTTTTGGTTGCTTTATACTTCCATTTTTATGGGGTCATGAATTGTCCAGGAGAAGATGACAGGCCAGTCTTCTGCCTTCCAAGTTTCTGGGATGATATGTAGACATTCTTGCTCTGTACAAAGGCTGTAGAGGAGAGAAAGCAGCCTTACTGTTTTATGCCTTTTTGGTTGATCTTTTTCTCAGAGACCTGGCTAGTGTTTCATTCTGAAGACTGGTATGTTTTATAGAAAAAAGGTGCCTGATTTAGTGTTACCATTTGAAGGGAACACTTAGTCTCTCCTAGAGGACTGAATCTTAGTCTCAAATATAATCTAGCAGTAATTGGTGTTAATTGAATACTAACATGATTACACCTTAAGCACCAGAAATTACTAACCTGTGTGTTGTGAAAACCTCATGCAACTGCACCTGGCGGTACTTACGACCTTTGTAAGGTGTTTTCACAGAATCATAGAATATCAGGTTGGAAGAGATGTCAAGGATCATTTAGTCCAACTTTTCCTGGCTAAAGCACGACCAAAACTAGATGTTCCAGCACCCTGTCCAGCTGAATCTTAAAAAGTGTCCAACGCTGCAACACTCTTCCCTGGGGAGATTATTCCAATGACTCATTGTTCTCTTTGTGAGAAAACATCCCTCTTGTGTGCAACAGGTAGCTCGTGGAACTAACTTGTACCTATTACCTCTTGTCTTTTCTGTGTGACTCCTTGCAAAAAGTAGTCTCAGTCTTCTTTGTTAGCCACCTTTTTAGTACAGGAACATGGTGATAAGGTCTGCCTGACCCTTCTTTTCTCTAAGCTGAACAAGCCCAGCTCTTCAGCCTTTCCTCATATAGCGGGCTGCCCAGTCATGTGATCATCTTTGTGGCCTTTCTCTGGATCCTCCCCAGCCTATCCACATCTCTTTTGTATACTGGGGAGCAAAATTGAACACAATATTCCAGGTATGGCCTGACAAGTGCAGGTCTTTATGTCTGCTGGTGATGGCCTTGTTGATGTAACCCAGTTTTGAGATCTTCAGATTAAAATAGCATGTTACATAACACAAAAATCTAAAAGTCAGTATTGTTTTCTTAGAGATATGAAATAACGAAGATTTTTATCATACTGGATCTGGCTTTATCAATTATTTTACCAGAGTTTTTGTAAATCTCTCTGCTTAGAATAACAAGAAAGAAAGTTAGGATGAATATCCAAAACCTAATGTTCATCGTAGAGGAAAGTATGTCGAACGCTTTAACAGTTGGAGGTACCCGAGATTGCTGAAGGACTGATTTGTCTTACTTCATCTGCTTCTTTTCCCTTCTGGTAGAGAGGGAATGGCTTATGGATGCTTCATTTCTGGTTTTCTACGTGTTTTTCTGTTGTCTCCTTTGTTTTGAAAACCTGTGGTGTTCTGTAAATGTTGATTGCCAGAAATGTTGGCTGAAGAAGTTGTTTCAGTTGATGGAAGTAGTGCAATAGGTATGGGGTGAATAGTGATAAAAGTGGCAATTCAGGCTGTTACGTGGAATTAGATGTTCTTTCAAAGTAACAGTGATGTTAATCATCAATTTATGTTGGTTTTATTTGCTAGGCAACAGCTTAACAGTGATAGCCAGGTAACCTAAACCTTATATATGGAAAACAGGAAAGCCGGACAGCAGGTAGAAAAATAACCACACCCTTTTGTTGCTCCGTACTATGATTTGCCATAGCAGAATGAGTCTGTATTAGCTATGGGCTCTTCAGACCAATTTCTTCTATAAACAGTATATACAATGTGCTGCTTTAGTTGTACCATACCATAGCTTTCCTTTCCTTAAGTAAACAATGCATATATTCCATGTCATAGGAGGGCATCTCATGTTTCATACAGGAAAACTATCTTTATATACTTACATTTTCTAACTCAGCTAACTTTCTAACAGATACACTGGGTGAATAAGTTATCAGATGGGACTGATATAAGATGATCGGATATCATCTTTTTACTCTTCTGTCTTAACATAAAAAAAACCAACATATTGCTATCAAAACCTTTCATTTATAAAGAGGGCTGGACACATCAGTATAGAATAGTAGGATAACTGTAACAAAGTACATTTATGAAGATGTGGATTCTGTATTTAAATTGTACACCGAGCCATACCTCTCTTCTCCTTTTGCATGACTCATGTCTCTTAACACTTGCAAGAGAATCTGCTTAGGGTGACACGAAGTTACTTCATTCTATTTCGCGTGCTGTGTTAACAACAAGAGAAGTAATCCAGATTTTTTCAAGAAGGGCTATAGTGATAACATGACCTTTAAAATGTAAGTTTCAGAAGCCTTTTTTATCATCTATATAGAAATTCTGAGAAAATTCTCAGTAAAAGCTTGCTTGAATGTCCTGGTCACAGCCCTGTAGGAGTGACTTTCAGTGTTTGTCTTCCATGCCTGGTGCAGCTTAAAAGTAAGCAAGACAACAAGAAAATTTGTGGTTTTGACAGCAGTGTACAAATAAATTTCTTATTTATTTAGCTACTTCCCAAGCTATCTCTGAGTCCTACTAAACAAAACCCAAAAACAACAGCAAAAAAGCGTCTTAAAAACAGCTAGAGAAAACATTGATACAAAGCAACCTTGCTTGCTGTGTCTCAAGCATACTGCTTTCTCTGTGAATTTAAGATCCCAGAGGAATTTGTTTTGAAATAGACCAAGTATTTCTGCCTTGTCCTCCCTCTTAAATATAATTCTGGTAGGTTGGAGTGCTGATTTGGGAAAATTACAGAGGCTAAATCAAAAAGAATAGAAAAATACGAACCTTTTCCTGTGCTTGCTACATTGATTGTGGCCACTGTGGTAAGGCTCAAAATGGCTCATGCACACACAGAGAGAATACAGCCTCAGTCCCATTGGCTGGCCCAGTTAGTCCTTAAGACACATCAGAGCTGTCAAGAAAGCTGTGTTTTATTAATAAGATAATAAGAAAACTGATGAAGCCTAGAGATTAAAAAAATATGTGTACTTACACTAATGAGTTGTGGCCAGAAGAATATTGGCAGAAACACCAGCATAAAACTGTATTAATAATGCTAACAAAGCTCAGAATTAGTTTCTAACACTGGCAGTAGTTTTATGAGGGGAATGAAAAAGGAAAAATCATAGATATTTTGGTATCTACTCAGACTTTCTGGTTTTAGAATCCAATGGTATTCCCAAAATTAATTCTATTTTTGTTATTCTACAAGTATTCTTGTTAGGGTGGTGGAGCACTGGAATCGGTTGCCCAGGGAGGTTGTGAGTGCTCCATCCCTGGCAGTGTTCAAGGCCAGGTTGGACGAAGCCTTGTGTGGGATGGTTTAGTGTGAGGTGTCCCTGCCCATGGCGGGGGGGTTGGAACTAGATGATCTTGAGGTCCTTTCCAACCCTAACTATTCTATGATTCTATGATTTGATTTAAGATACTTGTAGAAATCAGTGAAGTATCTCTTAAATATGGGAGATGTGATTTGCTGAAAAGAATCGAATGTGCGTTTGTAAGATTTCTGGCAAATAATATTGAAATCATTACAAGTAGACTTATTCCCAGAAGGCCATGGAAAATGTTGACTGCTGATGTAAAAAAGTGTATTGAGACTGAAAAGCCATCTTCACCATCTAGATTTTCTTTGTAGAACATTGCATCTGCACTAGGAGTTACATTTTAATGACCAGTTTCAATTTGGTGGTACTTACAGACTCCTTCAGTTTTGTCTGTTGTTTGGGGGTTTTGGTTTTGTTAGTGTTTTTTAATGCTTTGATAACAGCTACTGGTGTCCTAAAAGAGAGAACTCTTTAAGAAGGTACAATTTTCAGGGGGAACAAGCTTGACTTCTTTTTTCTTTTTGTCCCCACCCCCAAAATGTAAACTTTTGGGTAAAGTGAAAGGATTAGTAAAGACTGAGAAGTACTCAATAGCATTTGTAGTTGCATGGACTGGATTAACAATGAGTCCTTAGATTATTTTCTTTTTTTTTTTTTTTTTGCCATGTTTGTGTGCTGATATCAAAAGTTAAGTTCCAAATTTGCTATTTATATTAGTGGAAGGAAAATAACTCCAATAATTAGCAATAGCAACACCACACATTATACGTTGTTGGCTCTTCTTCTGCATCAAATTTATGCATCTCTGTCTCAAAAGGTTTCACTAGAATTACTTTTGATTTGTATCAAGGCAAATGGAGACAAAAATTAAGCCAATAAGATGAGTTCCTGTATTTTCAGCTTTGTCTCTGCCACCAGAAATTGAAAGTCAGCAAAAGATGTTGCCTTGCGAAGACTCTGGAAGAAAGAAAAATTGTTGTCTACAGGAAAGTATAGTACCTCTGGGAATAAGAAGCCATAGCTGAAGATTAATAAAGATTTGAAATCTATGTGAAGGTGTATTACTTTTTTAAGAGAAGCAGCACTGATATGAAGAGCAGTATATATTGATAGGGTGCAAATGGTCATTGAGTCTGTCCAAGAAAACCCCAGGGAAGCAGAAGCACTGAAGAAATGTTGTTTGTTTTTAAAAAGGTGAATCAATTTTTTGATGGATGCAGCTTCTTAGCATATATCATAGTTTATTTTGTGAGTTTTGTCACACAGTGCAAAGTCATATTAATTGTATGGCAGAACATACAGAACTGATAAACCAGTGCAAGATCTGGGACAAGTATGTAGTAGTAAGTCGAGATAAGTAACGGAACAAAGCAATTACCTTTTAAGATCTTGTCATCTACCAAGGTAGAATACTTGAGCACCTGGTATAGAATGTTTAGGGAACTGTTGGAGAAATACTGAAGTTATGACATTTTAAATGAAAGTTTTTGAATAATAAGTTCGTCTTTCGGCTCTGTTAGCATTTTGATATCACTTAGCTGTCATTTCAGAGTTCAGGACAAAAACAAATGCCTGAATATATTATTTTATCAGTTTGTCACAAGCTGTGGGAAAATATTCAGGGCATCATTCTTTTGGAAGTACTAAGGGCAACAGAGTACAGAACTAAGCTTGATAAGATAAAAGATAATTAAAAAATTATCCTGTTTCACAAGAACATTGGGCCTGTGTTTACTTAGTAGAGTACTGTTTCTTGTTACTTGCTTTGAGAAGGTAGTGGCTCTTCATGATTCATCAGACATTTTGGATGTGCATGGACATGATCTGGAAGAAGGTGTGCTTTGTTAGGACTTTGGAGATTTGGGCTCTGATAATGGAGAACGTATGTTCTACTCACCCCTAAGACACACATTTTTCATGTTGAACTTGGAGGGGTTTATTTCTTCTTGAGTAAACAACTATTGCAGCATAGTACTTTAAGTAATGAGCAGTAGCATCATTCTAGATCATCAAAAAAGGGGTGAGGATTGTATGTGTGTAAACAGAGGATGAATTTATTAGAAAATAACAACAGTCCTTTCAATATATTTTTATCTAAAATAGAAAACAGGTTTTTGTCATCACCTCAAAGACTGGATATGAGACTTCAATCCCTCAAGTTTATTTCTTTGACCAAGTTTTCATCTGCTGTATTTGTTACCAAATTTTGTACATTGTACTGCCAGGACAAATTGGAAATAATTTTGTTGTATTTCTTTGGTAGTTCTGACTCCACAGGCTTTACCAATATTCTAAGTATTTAGTAGGTGTTAGATTTGTTAGGGATTATTTCCTGTTAGCAGCCCCTAATTTTAGATGTTACTTTTCAAGAAGCTCCATAATTTATAGTGCAGATTTAAACTAGAGACAATTTTTAATAATCCTGCTTTTCTTCTTCAGTGGTAACATTGGTTACGCTTCTGTTAACATTAAGATCTTTTTATCAATTTCTCTGAAAAGAAAATTCCTTCTCTCCTTCTCATTCTGTTATCTACCATCAGATTCTAAATCTGTCATGGTGGTTAACTACTCATCATTTAAAAAGCATGTTTTATATACTCTTAAGATTGTACCTGAAAAAATAAAAATTAAAGCTTTCTTCAAAATTATCCTAATTAAATAGAAATTTCAATGTGAAAATTTAATCTACCTAATGTAAATATTATTGGATTGGGGTAAGCATAGTGTGAAATAAGGACCCATATTTTATTTAAACCCCAAGTTTATGGCTTCATTTTCTGTCGTAACACCATATTTAACACTGTTTGTCTTTGAACACACTTCATCATCACTCATTTGTAATTTACTCAGTACTTTTGTTTATTCTCATTCATTCACCATTGTCTTTAAGGTCTTCCCCAATAAATCAACAATAATGTTTTCTTCCTACATCATCACTAAGTTCATTCACGTGGATACAGATTTTATTAAAATACCCATCTTTGAATATTTCGGAAGTTTACTGTCTTTTCTGTTTATATGTTGTTCAAGCGTCCCAGGTTCCGTCAATAACAAGTTATTTCACTGGTAGAATGGATGTTAGGTATTTTGTTTAACAGTGTCTTTTAGCATGAAAAGTAAATAATATGCTGAAGCATGTTGAGATCTATATACTTTACATTAAAAAGTAAGGTTTTTTCCTGTTTTAGCTTATTTCAGGAACTGAGGTTGTCTTTTTTTCCATCTTCCCATCCTTCTTTGTGGTACTTGTTTTTTCAAATTGGATATACATGTTGGTGCTGTGGCCAGTATGAAAAACTGGTCCTGTTAATCCCATTCACTGTATATGAGCAATCTGCGAACATAGAAAACGAAATAAATTTTACTGTTTTGTTTGTTTTGAATTAGGCTCATGCACAGTTAGTTCGAGAAGTCGATGTAGAGAAGGTGTCAACTTTTGAGAATCCTTATGTAGATGCAATAAGAAGCTTATGGAGTGATCCTGGAATTCAGGAGTGTTATGATAGACGACGGGAGTATCAGTTGTCAGATTCAACTAAATAGTAAGTACATGGTGGCTACAAAAAACAATATATCATTCTCTCTTTCTAACAAAGTAATTTTTACCTTTTAGGTTCTTATACTGTATATCTGTTTACATGTTTGTATGCATATGCAGCACAAACATACCTGAATATACACCTACTAAATTGTTTTTAGAGGACACTTCCAGGGGAGGAGTACATCTAGTTCAGAATTATGTCCATGGTTTTTTTTGCGGGGTGTCAGTCTGTCATCATCTGAAGATTCTAACTAGGGATAGTTAGTTACTGATGGTTTTGTTTTCTTTTGTTACACCTGTTCAAGCCCTTACTGTCCTTTGACATACACTCACAAATGGAAGCTGGAAATCAGAGGTCTGGGATGGCATTTATGTGCAGAGTAGTTTGAGGGTTCTGGCCTAGCACAAGACTTTATATGTGATTTAGTCAAGATGAACTCATTTGTATCTTGCTGATGCAATTTAGTCAGCTGAAGAACAACGGATGCATGATGTAGGTCTTCTCTGATTTGCTCCAGTGCTGTCACCACACCATGTTCTTCTGCCACATTTGCCCTATGCATAGGTTCCTGTTATCCTATGCAGTCTGCTGTCTTGTGAGCTTGTTAGCTTCCGAACCTGTCCTTTTATCATTTCTGTATGCATGCTTTGGTGCAGAGTAGTGCAAAGCACAGTGGGATCTCTCTTAATTGTTTGGATTCTCACTTTCCCTACTTTCGCACTTTTGTTCTTTAGTGTTAAGAAATAGAATATTACATAAAGTGAAAAACTGTAGGGTGCATAAAAGGTGAAAAGAAAATTTAAGAAACAAGTTACTGACAAGGTACATTCATATTGTTTCCATACTGAAATGAGTAGCAAGTGTAAGTGGAAGGTGAAACAAAGCTTGTCTTACACTTTGGATTTCTTAGATTTGTAAATCCTAACTTTGTTTCCACAAAAGATGTGATGCTGTTTTTAAAGTTGAAACACACATAGGTATTCTGTGTGTGTTAGAGGATAAAAATAGAATTACGTACTCTCCAAAGTAGGAAATAGTCACCTAATGCTACTTCAGATCAGATTGTGCTGAATACCATAGTTTTGACCTAGTTCGAATGAAATTGTCACCAGGTGTATCTTTTTTATTAAAAATAGTAGGAAATAATTCACTAAGCTGTAGAAGCAAATTGCCAGTCATTGACTTGCAAAAGGCAAACGTACTAGTTAATTGGTTATTTTTCAAGCTCAGCTTGTTTGGCAATTTCACATGAGTTTTTGCAGATTTGGTAACTTTTATCTGTTATAGTTCATAATAACGGATTTTTGCAAAATCTGTTGTAAATGAGAATGGTGAATCACTGTATATAAGTCTTTAGAAGGGCCTCCCTTATATTTATGCTTGCAGGTAGGGTTTTTTCCCATAAAAGCAACTAGCAAAAACTACAGGAATGTTGTTCCAAACATACGGTATGTATGTTTAGCAAGAAAACACCCAAACAGAGTTTTCTATCTGTAATTCCTGTCCCAAAGCAAGAAAACAAAATGCTTAAAAGTTACTACTGAGATTCACAAGGCAGTAAGCTCGAATAAACTCCCTGGTGCCCACTGATGTTGTGAGTCTTGATAATTTCTTCTGACATGATGGAGAAACCAAAATGGTTTGTTGTCCACCAGATCTCTTGTAAGCACATGTGTCAATATACTTTGTGAGAATGTGTCAGTATTTTTAAACATATCAATATCACACATGTTATTCATGCATCTCTCATCTTCCCAGCAGTTTTCCCAGTGTTTTAATAGTAGTAGTAGTTTCGGTCTGTTCCCTATATTGCTTTTTTTCCCGGCACATTGTCTTCCTAATCTTTTCCTCTGTCTTTTATGGGTTTTTTTTTTATAGTTTCTAAACTCTGTTTTTTAATATACCCTGTATGTTTCTATACTTTCTGTCATCTGTTGACCTGCTTTGTCACTGTTAGCTGTACTTTTGATGTTTTTACACCCACTGCTAGTACCCTGAAAGAATACATCAGATGTGTGTTTATCACAAGATGTGAGGGCAGGGTCTAACAAAGAAAACTTCCTGCAGCCTAGAGGTTGATTTGAACCACTTAGCGGCAGCAAATGCATTCCATTCTCTTACCTTGCAATTGAATGCTCCAAAGTTCAGATGTTAATGTTGTTCTTAAAGGCAGTTTCTAGATTTCTGTGTGGTAAAGTCAAGAGCACATCAGGTAAGCAGAGATTATACGTTTTGCATATAAATTATGGAATGACTAAGCCACCTACTTACCACTAAACCACTTCCCTCTAAGATACTAGTCACTGTGTGAGACAGCTATAAACCAACATCACACTGCTGATTGCCTTAAGTAATAGCTGTGTGAGATGAGATCATTCAGTATGTACTCTACAGGGTGTCAGAACCTTAACCCAAATGTAAACAGGTTACCAGTCAACAGTCTGATTATGTCATGGCTTTTCAAAGCCTGAAGAAGGGGGAGTCAACAGTCTTACTGTTGTCATAAGTAAGAATTCACATTTATGTCTTCAGAATATCACTGATTTTTTACGTGGAAGACAGAGATGAATCCTAACGATGTCTGCTCATCAAAGTTCATGTTCCACTTTTCAGGAAACCATTGCATAAATTGTAATGTTTGGTCATCAAATAATTTTGTATAACGATATTCAGAGTTTGAAAGTTTTTTGTAACTTCAGCTGAACAATGAATTCCTTCATATCTAAAAAAAAGATAGCATTTTGCTTCCACGTTCCACTTCTGAAACAGGTGCATTTCAGTGGAATTACTGTGTGCTGAATAGGATGTGCTTAGTGGCACACAAGGGGAAGAATCACTGTATGAATCTTTAAGTTTTTATACTATAGCAGTTTACTCCATTTGGTGGTACTGCCTCTAGTGATCAGAACATTTATTCTTTCACTTTGTAAAGCTGTAGGGAGTTCTTATGATATCGTGGGTTTCTTTGAGCCTTTCTGGAGGATTAATACTGTTCTAAATTGGGACCTGCTCTGTGGCTGTCACTGGTATAGTAAATTACAGAATCACACAGAATCACAGAATCCCAAGGGTTGGAAGGGACCTAAAAAGATCATCTAGTCCAACCCCCCTGCAAGAGCAGGGTAACCTACAGTACATCACACAGGAACTTGTCCAGGCGGGCCTTGAATATCTCCGGTGTAGGAGACTCCACAACCCCCCTGGGCAGCCTGTTCCAGTGCTCTGTCACTCTTACAGTAAAGAAGTTCTTCCTGATGTTAACGTGGAACTTCCTATGTTCCAGTTTACACCCATTGCCCCTTGTCCTATCACGAACAACTGCCTATATAATATCTGTGTAATAGTCATTTGTTGGGGGTGAGAATAAATATACTCTAAGATACGTAAGAATATCATTATTTAATAAACATTTTAATACAGTTCATTGATTTTTTTTTCTTCCCTTCATCTGTAAGAATGTACTTGCAGGTTCTAAAGCTGTATTTGGGGACAATTTGTGTTGCAAAGTGGTAGATTCTGCTTTTATGTAGCTTTGCAGTAAGATAAAAACAGCAAATAAAAGTCTCAATGTTAAGATCAAGTACTAGCAGCAGAACCATGCTAACCCTATCTTATACCTTAGATATAGTTCCCAAACATAAAATAAATGTCTGAAGAAAACAGGACAAGGTCTGCTGCATACAAAAGCTATGCGTCTTGTAGAAAAACTTAAGATTATGCAACACAACAAGGGAAGCGCAGAAAGGGAAGTGGGTTATATAAAGGAGTATACACTATGTGTTTCTTGCAGGTTCCTTTTTTTTCATGCAGTACTGAACATATCTTTAATATTTCTATAATTCTTAAACCACATTTCCTATTAAGAAAAGATTGCACAAGCATTTTTTATTTGATTACTTACTTGTTTGTAGCATTTGCTAAGGTTGGCTTTTAGCCATGTAGGAAATTGAGAGAGGCAGCTAGGTAGGATTTTGGGAGGATAAAGATAAAAATAATACAGTGCAGACTTCTTCATACCTCACTGCAAAAATCTTAGGTTTACTCTGTTTACTTTACGTTAAGATTAGATAGTTCTGGAAACTGGTAAACGTGCCTTGACTTTCCACCAATGGTGTACAGGCTCAGAAGTGCAAACCACAGAGAAGCTCTGAAAATGAGGCCAATACTTATTTACACTTAGTTTGGTTTACAGCTCATGTTTGTACTCAGAAGATTGATTCAGTTTACTGTGCTGCTGCTGCATGTTGGCAAAGAGGCCACTTTTGTCAGTTACCCTGGAAGTTCTGTGAGGTCGGAAAAATCCTGCTACAGCAGCTGTAACATTTTGCAAATGTGGATTGAAAGACAATCAAGTAGTATGCATTTTAAAAAATGTAGAAAAAGGCTTTTCCTTTTCAAAGCTTGTTTTCCAGCACATGGCCAAATTTTGGGATAGTCTCATCAGCCAGTTAAGAGTTTTGCAAAAAAACAGAAAACCTCCCCAAAACCACATCAACCCACACAACAGGATGGAGAGTAGCCCAGATCAATTCCAGAACAGCCAGGCTGCAAAGGACAGAGATATGCCAAATATTACTTGTTTGCATCATTAGCCTTAGTCATAGAATTTGGTTAGGATTTTATTTTCACTTTCAGAGTCTGTACGTGCATGAAAGTATTTTGTAGAGGGTCATGCTGCTTATGAACTATCCTACCTTTAAGGACTTTTTTTTTCTGTTTTGCATTAAACCTGTAAGCTTTAGGGTTGAAAAGATGTAAATGTTTGTGGTTACTATCATACCTGGAAAGTTAGCCGTGTGGTATCTGTCTTATGCATGGTTGAATACAGTGAAAACTTTTGCATATGAAGTGTTGCTGGTAAGCCTTGATTTTATAGCTGTGGTTACACTGAAATCTTTCAACAAGCTGTATGTTAAACAGCAAACTTTTGTAGTTTCTTGAGGTTTGTCCCTTCCGTTTTCCCCTGTACTCTTCTTCTCCCCATACAGATCAAGAAACTGTCTTGTTTGCTGACTGGTTGGTAACAAGTCATCTTTTCTGGTTTTAGACTGACCAACCGACCCTTTTATCAGTGCCAAGTAACTACCTCTGTCTCAACATAGAATCATAGAATCCTAGAATAGTTACAGTTGGAAAGGACCTTAAGATCATCTAGTTCCAACCCCCCTGCCATTTTTGGTTTTGTTTAGTGATTTCTCTGGGAGTGTTTCTTGGTGTGGTGCCAGGCAGATCCTTTCTCTTCAGCAGTAAGTTTCGAAGACGGTGTGTGCTCACAGGGTCCTGTAGGCAGACTGCCTCTAAGCACAGGGTTTTTTTAAGGTCCTCGTGAATTCAGCATCTTAGTACTTCAGTTTTGCCTGCTGAGTCTGGGAATAGTTGTTGGGCAACACTGGTGAACAGAACAATCCAATTTCTAACCTTCGAAAAGGAAGCAAATGTTAGATGGATGAAGGTTGTGGCTTTTCTGCCTTTGTCCGCCCATGCTATACTGCCTTCTCTTGATCAATTAGGCTTTCCACTAAACGGTTTGAAGTTGCAGAAATCCCTCTTATGGAATCATTCTTGAGAAAATCCTGCTTTATCACCTGATTACTTGCCACAAAAATCTGGCCTCAAAGATGCTGGAAAATAGTAGCTCATGGCTAGTGGAGGGTGTTTGAAGTTCCTGCCCCAGGTTTTTTCATGTTGAAGGTGCTATAAGACCTCATTCCCAGAAGGTAAATTCAAATAAGGTTTGATCATCAGTTTTTGTTAGGTGATGTAGCTTTTGGAAGTGAATTAAGACTGGATGTTGAGTAACCTGTTCACGGTGATGGAGTTACATGTAACCTCTTGAAGAAGGTTATTGTTTAAAACAATTCTGGTCTGTTTAAAGACTCTGGGTAGGAGTCTTACCTCTCTGCTTGATTCTTCTATGAGAAAGGGAAGTACAGAGCCAGTCAGTCTACTCCCATGATCCCAACCCTGCTGTTCAGTTTGAAATGTGCACAAACAGTACCTTTGAAACGTGCTCCGTTTTAAGGGTCTTGTTAGCACCCCCGTAGCCTGGCAGCTTCCCTGGAGCTGGCTGCAGACTTGGGTCTTGTCATAGGTCACAGGTGATGTGAAATACCTTAAAAATAAGTGCTTCTGTCTCAGTGCTGACTGGGAAACGAAAGGCTTCCTCTGCTTCTGGTCAGCGTGTAAATCACAAGCATGCTGCTGGGCAGGCGGTGGCAGTTCTCCTGACATCAGGAGAGGGCCATGCCAGCAGCGCCTTACACGCTCATTGCCTCAGTAGTGCACCGCCTGCCTGTTGCTACAGCAACCCCTGGGAAAATTACCTCAGCGGCCACTAAAATCCATTTTTACATAACTAATTTACAAAATTAAGTTTTTAAACTTAGTATGCACTATATAAAAATTTGCTTAGACCTATGTGGTTTGGCTCATTTGGGCTGGCGTTTTTTTTTTTTTGCGTGTGGTTTCTTCTAGGGGGGAGGGATATTTTGTTTTGGGTTTTTTTGGTGTTGGGGTTTTCTTGTGGTTTTGTTTGTTTCGTGTTGTGTAGTTTTTTTGTTTTGTGTTGTATGGGTTTTGTTTGGGGGGTTTTTGTTGATTTTTTTGGTTGGTTTTTTTAGTAATTTTGTGCCTAGCTGAGTAATTAATGTTTGGTTGAGAGGCCATATAGCTACAGTGTGTCTCCTCAAAGTTAAGACCCTTCTTAGCAGGTGCTCAGCTTGCCATATAGTTGAGACCTTTATGGCTTGCCCCGAAAGGTTCTGCTTGCCCGTAAAGTTGCTGCTACCTGTGCAGCTGAACAACCCCATGTTAACTCTGGTGGTGGTTACCTGCTTTTGGATTGGCCCTCAGGAGCGATGACAGGGTATTTCCAATATCTGCATCATTATTATGGTTTTAAATTTTGAAGTTGTTAAGCTGAGGAAACATCTGCTTTGGGCAGTTCTTGGCAGCAGTCTTTTTGTGGAAGTTCATTTTTATGACAAGTCTTGTGGTTTGCTTGCAAGAGTGCACGTGCAGCCATTTCTAGTATGCACTGAAAATTTAGTGTCATTGCAGAGTCTGATCGCAGTATTTGTGCATACATTTTGAGTCAGGCACTGATCCTGAAGTACCTAGTGTGTACCTTTTATGTGCTTAATTTTTTTGCACAAGATTTATTTGCCAAGGCAAACAATAGATTTGTCAGTACTTGCTTTAAAGCAATGGTGAATCATTTACTTAATAAGCAGATGTACAAAAAAATCAACAAAAATCTTCATTTTCATTCACTCCTCACCCATCTGAATTCAGAGACTCGAGACACTGCTCATAGCCCTGGCTTCATAAAGTTCTTTCCATAAATTTCTCTTATCTGCTTGTAGATAAGTCAGTGGAGGAAGTAACTTCGCCCTGCTTTCCTGTGACAGCTTATGGACTTCCCACACTCCAGGCTTTATCCGTCAAATAAACTAGATTAATTTGAGCAATTTTAGTAGTCTTTCTTCACTATTACAAATAATTTTAATAGAAATGTGTTAGCATTTTTAGTGATTTTAGAGTATCTTGAAGGGAGCTTTGTGTTGCTGATGAAGGCAAAGCCTTCAGTCTGATTTTCAGAAACATGTTTAATCCCACTGAAGTTGATAGCAGAATGTGAAGTTACATATCCTCATACAGTAACAGAAAGTGTATCTGATCTGCAGAACTGTTAAAGTCAGTAGCAGAAAATGCCTACTCATTTGCTTCAGAGCAACAATGCACAAACTTCATTAAAATGTGAATTCCAGCACAAGTAATTTTCAACAGAAGTGTCTTTGCTTAAAAAAACAAAACAAAAAACAACCAAACCAAAGCAAATCAAAACTTGAAAGAAATTAATTTTTTTTTCTACTTAAAAAGAATTTCATTAACTGTCTGCGGTATGGTCACAGCATGAAAATAGCAATCATAAAAGATTTAAAAGTAAGGTTGCACAACAAAGAACTGGGACATTTTTATTTAAGTGAGTGGACACAGTAATTTTTTTATGAAGTTTTAAGTTAGAAGGGAAGGTTGTGGGGCTAAATGTCATTATTTCAAAATGAAAAATGCAGGATGTATTCTAAATTGCTTTTGTTGGACTGTAGATTCTGGTTATGATTCGTCAGTGTCAGATTTTAAAGGATATTTTGCATGCTATCTGATGTTTTGGTTTGGGGATTTTTTTCTGTGAGGTACTACTATTAGTAGTTTTGATACTGCTTTCTTGATTTTGGCTTCGAGTGTATAATTCAGGACATTAATTCTTAGAGAGCCCAACATTCTTTGATTTCTAAGTGAAGAAATCTAGGGAAAGAAATAGGACTCCTTCAGGATATATGAGGAGTCTTCCATGGACTGTATGGGCTCTGTAAAATGCTAACGGTGAAGTGAG
Organism: Lathamus discolor; assembly: GCF_037157495.1. Lineage (NCBI taxonomy): Eukaryota > Metazoa > Chordata > Aves > Psittaciformes > Psittacidae > Lathamus > Lathamus discolor. The sequence continues at coordinate 71,259,321 of NC_088909.1, forward strand.
GGGGAAGGTTGCTGTTCAGTAATTGAGTGAGCTAACTTGAGCAGAACTGAATGAGGATGAGGAAAAGATAAGTATTTTTAAGGATAAATAAATGCTTCTGGAACTTAGTGGTATCAGCGATTTGTGTTAGGACAAAAAAATACTCATCTGCCCAATTAGTGGCTTCCAGTAATACAAGTGAGATTTAACAGTGTACTATTATCTATTTGTTTTATTGCCTAAAATCAGTCAGATGTGCATTACAGGTTACCTTAGCAACATGTCCGCTGTGCACAGGTGCAGTCACCAGGCTCACATAGAAGAACAAAACTGGAGCTTGCTAAAGGAATGCAACAAGATGGTTGTGTGAATGGTTATCTGTAGGCTAATTCATCTTCTCAGTGGCTAACTGGAGGTCATTCTTGGGGTGGGAAGTAACCAAATGCCCAAGAACTTCATGTCCTGCAGCAGTCTCTCTCAGATACCTACCATGGGAAGAGCCCAAGCTTCCTGGTGCACTAATTTAATAAGATATCATAGAACCATAGGACAGTTTGTGTTGGAAGGAAACTTACAGATCATCTAGTTCCAGACCCCTTGCCATGGGCAGGGACAGCTTCCACGTGACCAGGTTGCTCAAAGCCCTGTCCAGACTGGCCTTTGAATACTTCCAGGGATGGGGAATCCACAGCTTCTCTGAACGACCTGTTCCAGTGTCTCACCACCCTCATAGTGAAGAATTTCTTCCTAATGTCTAATCTAAATCTTCCTTCTTTCAGTTTAAAACCATTCCCCATGTCCTGGCACTACAGGCCCTTGTAAAAAGTCCCTCTCCAGATTTCTCGTAGGCCCTCATTAGGTACTGGAACACTGCTACAAAGTCTCCCCTGAGCTTTCTCTTCTCCAGGCTGAAAAAACGCTGCTTGTCCAGCTCCCGGACCCAAATAGGCTATAACACACTTGGTACACTTTTTTTTGAAGCATCTCTTTTATGAGAATTAAGTAAAATCTCCAGTACTCCATTGCTATATGATTGAAACCCATCATTAAGCAACAGCAGAAGATTTTTGTGTTGTAGTTAATGAAAATTTACAAGCAATTTTAAGCAATTTAAAATGGTTATTTACTACCCAGCTTGCATGTATTTCTTGTACTATAGGCTTATTAACTTAATCAGAAGTTTGAGTGTGAATGCAGGACTTTCAGGTGCCAGAGATCTATTCTATAGCACTTTACTGTTCCTTGGGAGATTTATGGTTGTCTGTCCATGTATGTGTGTAGACACTGCAGAATGATTAAGAAGTATGTTGCGTATTCAAATAAAACTGCAATTTTATATTTCACAGACATCTTATAATATTCTTTGTCTCTACATTGCCTAGAATTATATAAAGAAAAATTTGAATCTGTGGTGAATATACATGTGAAAGCTATTTTCAAACTTGTTTGAAAATAAAATGTAATAATTACACTCCCCTTCTATAGAATTTACTTGAAGCTATGGGAGTGTACAGGAAGAGGGGATGGAGCACATTTTTGTACTTTGTCCCCTCTTTTTTGCCAATAATACCTTTTTTTTTTCTATTGCACTTCTTCCTACCCCACAAACTCTTTCCCTTCCCAAGTTTTCCTTTCTCTTTTCCTCAGTCAGATGATGGTGTCACTGTCTTGCATTCCTTTTGTTTCTCCCTGTCTATAGCTATCTTAATGACTTGGACCGCATAGCAGATTCCACCTACCTGCCAACTCAGCAAGATGTGCTCAGAGTTCGAGTCCCAACAACAGGGATCATTGAATATCCATTCGACTTACAAAGTGTCATTTTCAGGTAGTTTATTCTGTTTCTTTTTACATTAGTAATACCATGTATAGGATATTGGTTAAAAGTGCATAAAAAGAAATTAGTCTGTGTTTTTAATATTTGAGCTTTGTCATTATTTTTTCATGTAATTATCCACATATAACAAGGAGTTGATGCTAAAGATGTTAAAAGGATGAAAGACAATCAGGTTTGTCTTCTGAAAACTTGCAGTTCATCTTTTCAATAGTATGTGTCAGAGTTTCACTGTGAATAATAATATGAAAATACAGTCATGTATCCTCTTAGTTCATTAAATTATTGAATACAACACTTCCACTTGGGTAGCTGATTTTTAGGGAGAAATTGTTCTTTACAGATAAATAACCCTACTTGAGTACAAGTACAGTTGTTTGAAAAATAACTGTGGAGTTGGAGTTGCAGTTGCAAGTTAGACACCTGTGTTTAGTTACACTGAGATACAGGGTGAGGTGGGAATAGAATGTGAGCAAATTTGCATTTTAATTTGGTTTGTTAAAAATTTTAGTAGGTACATGTTGTATTTTATTTGTCCTCTTAAAATGGGCAGCTTTACCAGGTTGGGAAGTTATACTCTGGTAGCGCAGGAGGTGGAGGGAAATGACAGGCCGCCGAGTCTATTCTGTTTGCGTATGTTTTAGCTGAATACACCATGCATACACTGCCAAATTGTAGCTCATGAAACCTTTGTATCTCAGAAATCTAAGGGTTTTGAGACCCACAATAATCTAAACACAGAAAACACATCAGACTTCAAAGCAATATATTCTTCTTCAGCAAACTTTCTACCTAGAACAGATTCCATTAAATATGAATTAAAAAAAGACATTTAGAAAAACAAACTGAACTTTGTTTTCAACTAAATTCTTGAATTTTGTCACTGTGTGTGTGCTTGTGTGTTTATCTGTTAAGGTGTTCATGGAGTTGATGTGGATGTTAATTTTGCAGAATGGTGGATGTAGGAGGCCAACGATCAGAAAGAAGAAAATGGATACATTGCTTTGAAAACGTCACATCTATCATGTTCCTAGTAGCTCTTAGTGAATATGACCAAGTGCTTGTGGAGTCAGATAATGAGGTAAGCAAGCATCAGCAAAAAGCACCAGTTTTAATGAAAAAATAACTTCACTTGTCCAGTCCCAGGTGTTTTCCAAATGTGTCTACCAGCAGGTATGCAAAACTGCCTTTAATAGAGTGAGAAGCACTACAGGGATCAAGATGGGAGGAGAGGATCAGTCTTCAAATATGGCAAAGCTGATCAGCTCCACAGAGAATTCAGAGAAACTGTCTTTTTTTGTGTTGAAGGGGAATACAGCTGAATATAGAGAAATGATCTTAGTGTTGCTATGTAGCAAGGCCACAAAAATAGGCAGTGAAAAGACAAAATTTATAGATTCCTTTCCCTCAGCAAGTTTGTTGGTGACACCAAGCTGTGTGGTTCAGTTGATACACTGGAGGTAAGGGATGCCATCCAGAGGGACCTTGACACGCTTGAGAGGTGAGCCAGTGCCACCCTAATGAAGTTCAACAATGCAAAGTGCAAGGTCCTACACTTGGGTCGGGGCAATCCCCAGCACAGCTACCAGGTTGCATGGATAAGAGATTCAGAGCAGCACCACAGAGGACTTGGCAGTGTTGGTTGATAAGAAGCTCAACATGAGCTGGCTTCAGTGTGCCTTCGCAGCCCAGAAACCAGCCGTATCCTGGGCTGCATCATGCTTTATGGAGCAGGACCAGCAGGTTGAAGGAGGTGGTCCTGCCCCTCTACTCTGCTCTCATGAGGCCCCACTTGGAGTACTGTATACATACAGTTAAGGTGTCCTCGACATAGAAAGGAAATGGAGCTGTTGGAGCAAGTCCAGAGGATGGCCACAAGAATGATAAGGGGACTGGAGCACCTCCTGTATGAAGACAGGCTGAGAAAACTGAGGCTGTCCAGTGTGGGGCATTCCTGCCTATGGCTTGGGGCTTGGGGGTTGGAAGTAGATGACCTTAAGGTCCTTTCCAACCCCAGCTGTTCCATGATTCTATGCTAGAATGGACCCTAAAGCAGTAAACTTCATTCCTTACGCTTAAATCATAGGATGTATATTGTATTTTTATTTCAAAAAGTAAGAGGTAAGAAAGTCAATAAGCTGAGGGAGCAAAGCACACTTGCATCCAATATTTTGAGGGAAGGTTACAGAGTAGGGAAAATATTTAATATTTAGAATTTTGTCTTTCCTTATGGATATTTTAAGTTATTCATCAAATTTCTGTGAGTTACTCACTGGCACGGTCCTATGCAAGTCTTTTAACACATACTTCTAAAAGCTAGGTGAAAAAAAGAAAACATTTGAATATTCTTTATGGCTGCATATATGTTGATCCTTCTGTGTAAGAGAATGGTTGAAATAACAAGGCAAAAGCGTGTTCCTAGACATGCATGTTACGTAACTACTATATATTATATAACTATTCTTAAATTGTTTTGAAAATGATAGCTTTACACATAAAGCTGTTTTGATTTTTCAAGATTTCACTTCTGAAACACTTCATGGAAGCAAAAGTTGTAAAACTCCTCATTGTCTTGCAGATGGTTCTTCCACATCACTGCTAAAGTATTAATGTTTCTTATTAACGTTAACAGTGGAAATCTTCTGAACCTTTCTGAACCTTCAGTTTAAAATATATTTAGAACTTTAATTCAGACCAGTTCTTGTTTTCAAGTCGTACATACATACCCTAGTAGCACTTTCCAGCGGCCTTAGGCCTGGAATTAAGCCAGACTGTCTTAGAGCTAAGCAGTCATCTGGGCAGCTTAGTTTTGGCTTTCGGCAGGCTGTAGCCAGTCTATCTGGATTTTGTTGGTATTCCAGAGCACTGGTTTATTGCCTTCCTCATAATTTATGTATTTACAATTATTTATATTGCAGTTCTGTCTGAAAATGTTGGTAATGTATGGAGCAGGCTGGAATGGCTTAAGGATTCTGAGTTTTTCAAATAATAGGAAAATTGATTCTTTGAATTAAGAAATCCTAGGTACACACCTTCAAGCTATGCCTCATATTGCTGTTACGTTGTCTGTGTTGTCCTTTCACATGTTACACTATTATCTAGGATCAATCTTTTCTGTGATCTTGACAACAATATTGGTCACTGGATATCCACATAAATTATGTCATGAAAATAATGTTTCCAGCTTCTTGCTTTTGCCTTACGTTTATCAGTCCACTGGCTTTCACTGCCTTACCACATGTAATCCTTGGTCTGCTTTAAGACCTGTATAATCTAACATGATATGTTAACCAAGTTAATTTTTTTTTTTCTGCCAGTCTTGACCAGTCATTTTTAAAATATTCAAATACTTTTGCATGTGTCACTGCTCTCATTTTGAACAGAAGGAGTTCCCCACAAGCTTGTCTAAACCTGCTCCATTCCTGCTGTGTAATGTGCAGTGGTGTAGCAGCCAAAGTTGTGTGAAGACTGCTGCTTGCACTGTTGAGAATCCTGCTGCTATGACTTTACACTCTCTCATTCTGTGTTCTGCATCTGTTGTCTTACAGATTTATCCTGCGTTTATAAACTTCTAAAGCAGTGGCTGTTACTTAGGATTAAAGTGCAGCTGTGATCCCCATTAAGTCTTGCAGATTTCTGAAATGTAGAATAGCAGGTTCATTTGCCAGTAGCAGATGTTTGCATGGCACTAGCAGTGGGAAAACATTTGTATTTTGAGATATGAACAGAATGGGTAGATCTGGAAGTGATTCAAGCAATGGTTCTGAAGGCCATTGGACAAACCTTGCAGCAGTTCAGGGGGTACTCAGACAAGTGGAACAGGAGGGATGGAAGGTAGAAGGGACAATGTGACTGGTGGAGTCCCTTTTGGAAGTGGTATAGAGCTAAATAATCTGGGAAGAAAGCTGTTCGTAAACAAACGCTTGTCAGAAACATTACCACCAAGGAGTCATTGAAACTGTCTAGTGACTAAATTGTCTGTAAATACAATGCCCCTCAGTAAAATCGTGTTTAGCTTGGTGTTCATAGATCATAAGGGCTGAAAGATGATAGCTACATATGTGTGAAGTAGAATTGGTTGCTTAGAGGCATAGGATCTCTATCCCAGAGAGAGATGTACAAATCTTGACTAGACATGGCCATGAGCAACTAGACCTAGTAACAAAATTAGTGCTGCTGGGAGCAGGGTGTTGGACCAGATGACTTCCACAGGTCTTTTCCACTATAAATTCTAAGTAGAAAAATAATTGTTTGACAAATAGAAGATTTTTTTGTTTCTTTGGGGAACATTCTTGTGGTCATGTCATAAGCTTTAAACCCCTGAAGAATCAAGCTTTATTTGATGTTGGATATCTGAATTAGTGTAGTTATTTCCACTGTACTTAATTTACACTGACGAACTGTCTTGTGATTTTATCATAACATTTGCATGAAGGCAAAACAGGCTGTTTAGAAAATTATGGCTCAGGACCTCAGCTGTAACTGCAAATTGAAACTGTGAAGACACTTCATAGGGTGGTTTTCTGTGACATTTCTGTGCTTCAAGCACTGAATAAAGGCACTGTGCAAGCATGTCAGTTCTTTTAATTGGTGGAAATTTTTTATATTCTTAGGATGTTCCAAGTAGAGTGGATCAATGCTGCTTGGTTTGTTAAAAAGTATTAAAGAATAATGTATTTAAAATTATATTAAAATAGTTAAATATAACCTACGATAGGTATTTTTACTGTGTTTGCATTCATTTGTGTATGCAGGTTAGTTAATGTAGGCATACAAACTCATGTTTTAAATATGGATAAAATGCATCTGCAGAATAGATAGATGGAACTTCTGTACCATTCATCAGTGCAATCTGTTAATGGATGATACATTGGTACAGTGTTCCAATCATACTTTCTTTTGATGTGGGACAAAAATAAGAAAGGAGGCAATTATCTCAAGCATGTATTCTACTTTTTCATTGGAACTATCTTGCTGTTCACATCTGGGCATGTTTCCACTTCTCTTCCAGCATTTTGTGTTCCTTATTCACAGCTTAGTCCTATATGGCTTAGCATGAGGGCTGAAAGAAAACAATGTTGAGATCAGAGCACTTTCTGGTGTTATGCATCATGAATAAATGTAATACTTATCTGGTTTTTTTTTCGTCAACATTCAGCAATCCAGAACAATTGAGCACAGGTCAGTGGCATAATAGGAATTCTCAGATAGAACTGAAGTCCTCAAATGGTCTTCAGAATTATTTAACAATGTTATTTCCATGGGAAGTAAAATCTTCAGAACTCACTGTTTATTTTGAAACTAGAGAAAATAACACATTAACCACCTGTGCCAAACCTTGTTGCTGTGTGTATGGTATCTGCTCGTACCTGTTCACATGTACATGCATATGTATTTCCTTCTTGGTTTGTGGATAAAGAATCTTTCCAATGTAAAGTATCAGTACTGGGAAGTATTTGTATAAGGAAGAGTCAGAGCCTCTCTGTCTTTTCTTTAAGTGGGTGGTTCATAATGGAAATGGGAGGTTGAATGATTGTGAACATGGTTGCAGAGGCTGCCAGAAACACTGCTGGTAAATGTTGCTGTTGGCAGCAATTGCTGGCAAAGATAACTGTTTCTATATTTTTTTTTCTTTCTTTTTTTCCAGTGATCAGTGAAAAGGACTTTTTTCAATGTCAACTCAATTTTAAAATACTTTCACCTTTTTTTTTAATTTTTATTTGTACATATTAATGAAAAACTGATTATTCTAGCATTCATGTTAGTTCATAAAAATTAACAGCCTTTTTTAATTTATTTATTTAAAGAATATTTTACAGCAATGTTTGACCATGTTTTTGGAGCAACTTTTTAGGCCACTTTTTTGGACAGTGATTTTGTGCTTTGATGGTTGTTGAACATGTTGCTTTTATGGATTATTCCCAAGTTCTGTGTTTGAAGTTGTCTCTTACGGCGTTTGAGTTACTCATCAAAATATTTGTACAAACACTGCAGATTTTTTTTCTTTGACAGTAGTCTTAAATAGATTTTTCTTAGGCTAGTTACAGCAGTGTAGCTTCAAGACTGTACTAGTGGCAAAAATCTGAAGCATTTCCAATTTTGTTACTGTCACTACTTTTTTACATACTGGAGGACTCAGTAGTTACCTCCTACTTCCTGATTTCCTCTGTTATTTCCCAGCTTTCACGTAGCAGCTCTGTTAAATTGATAGCCAAGGAATACACGGTAGGTCTCTCTGTGCAGCTAGACTGCTGGAAGTCTTATTTAGAGAACAGAGACATTCCTAATTAATACAGACTTTTGCAAAAAAAAATCCACATGCATAAGATTTTTTCAGGTAGAGTCCATTACTGTCATAAGAAACAACTTCCGAAGTATTAACCTCTGCTTTTTTTCCTAAAGCTTTCTTGCTTCAGTACATCCTCTTCTAGAATTATCATCTCTGAAAGCCCTGTCACTCAAATAAACATTTGTCAATAGCATAAATGTAGTTACGTACATAGTGCAAATTATCGACTAAAAATTGCATTTTGTTTGCCTCCTCACTGCCTTCCCTCACATCATTTTAAAATTCAGTCCCTCAAAGTCTGTGAAATCCCAGTATTGTTAACAGACAGTATTTAAGTTACTAACAAGTTTTAAGACAAAAGTTAATTACATTGAAGGGGGCCTATAGGGATGCTGGGGAGGGACTCTTCATCAGGGACTGTAGTGACAGGACAAGGGGTAACAGGATAAAACTTAAACAGGGGAAGTTTAGATTGGCTATAAGGAGGAAGTTCTTTACTGTAAGGGTGGTGAGGCACTGGAATCGGTTGCCGTTGTGAATGTTCCATCCCTGGCAGTGTTTAAGGCCAGGCTGGACGAAGCCTTGGGTGGGATGGTTTAGTGTGAGGTGTCCCTGCCCATGGGAGGGGGGTTGGAACTAGATGATCTTGAGGTCCTTTCCAACCCTAACTGTTCTATGATTCTATGATATGTAAGTTATAATATGCCCACTAGATGCCACTCTAGGCAATCATAAAGACAGTAATGGGTGAATATCCACTACTTCTGTATTGTTTCAGATTAATGTTGTATTGGGTCTTTTCTGCTAAAGCACTGTGTTAGCTTTCCTGTCACGGGATACTAACTGATGCAGCCTTTAAATGCTATTTTACGGCTTTTCAGGTATTTTTTATAATTTGCAAACTTAGCTTCAAGCAGTTATAAATTATTATTTATTTAATTGTGGGAGTTATTGCATATTTTTTTCAGAGCAACAGATAGCAAAGAGAATTTCAATACCTAAATTCAAACTAGAAATCCATGATTTTAACATGAAAACTGGAAGTATGTGATTAAAAAGAAAAAAAGGGTAGAAAGAAGTATATTATTTTTTTTAAATGAGGAAGAGTTTGCATTTGGATATAATATGTGACAAAAGGTGGGTTTTATGTCTAGTTATATTTATGACAGGTTGTGTGGAGAGTGGGAGAATTTTATGCTGGCATCTCTATTTCATAAGGAGGAAAATGGAGTAATGGCCGGTAACACCAGTATGCAATTTAGGACTTGACTGCAGAGAAGCAGAGTAGGGACGTTTCTCAGGCAAGCAGATTTTGAGGGATGGTGAAAGCAATGATCCTGTGCTCATTTTCCTTGTGCCAGCTGCCTGCAAAGCTAGGGGTGCCATGGTGAGCTTGTTGCTGCTATCAGAAGAGAGTTGCTGAGAAGGTTGGCATCACTTCTGAGAATGGCTGTCAGCTACTTAAGAGTGCCTGGAGCCAGCTCCAGCTGTACATTTCTGTACATCAGTAATTCACAAGTTTCTTTTTGCAGCCTTTTCCACTGAAGTTTAAATAAGGTTTTCCTGGAAGCAATTTGGTGAAGTAGAGCTGGCTCATAAAATCAGATCGAATGCTTGAACAAACTGTTAAATACTGCCTGCTCCCCACTGTTCTTGTCCTCTTTTCTAAGAGCTGCACTGTCTTGCTTGGTTTGGCAAGGCTTTCTTCACATTGCGTCTGACAGAAGGTCAGATCCCCAATGCTGAACTTTTTCTATACTGCTTGTCATCCTGTCCCTATCCAGTAAAAACACTGTAATGTGAAACTGTTTTGTACATAAGCAGCGCATCATATTAAAGGCAAGGGTCAAATAGAATCATAGAATAGTTAGGGTTGGAAAGGACTTTAACATCATCTAGTTCCAACCCCCCTCCCATGGGAAGGAACACCTCACACTAAACCATGCCACCCAAGGCTTCATCCAACCTGGCCTTGAACACCACCAGGCATGGAGCATTCACATGGACAGCCCATTCCAGTGCCTCACCACCTTCACTGTAAAGAACTTCCTCCTTATATCCAGTCTACACTTGCCCTGTTTAAGTTTTGACCCGTTACCCCTTGTCCTGTCACTACAGTCCCTAATGAAGAGTCCCTCCCCAGCATATCCTGATAGCCCCCTTTCAGATACTGGAAGGCTGCTATGAGGTCCCCACGCAGCCTTCTCTTCTCCAGGCTGAACAGACCCAACTTCCTCAGCCTGCCTTCATACAGGAGATGCTCCAGTCCCCTGATCATCCTCATGGCCTTCCTCTGGACTTGTTCCAACAGTTCCATGTCCTTTTTATGTTGAGGACACCAGAACTGCACACAATACTCCAAGTGAGGTCTCACAAGAGCAGAATAGAGGGGCAGGATCACCTCCTTCGACCTGCTGGTCACGCTCCTTTTGATGCAGCCCAGGATACAGTTGGCTTTCTGGGCTGCGAGCGCACACTGAAGCTGGCTCATGTTCATTTTCTCATCAACCAACACCCCCAGGTCCTTCTCTGCAGGGCCGCTCTGAATCTCTTCTCTGCCCAGTCTGCAGCTGTGCCTGGGATTGCTTTGACCCAGGTGTAGGACCTTGCACTTGGCATGGTTAAACTTCATAAGATAGGCATCAGCCCACCTTACAAGCGTGTCAAGGTCCCTCTGGATGGCATTCCTTCCCTTAAGCGTTATCAACCGAACCACACAGCTTGGTGTCATCGGCAAACTTGCTGAGGGCGCACTCAATCCCACTGTCCATGTCACTGACAAAGGTGTTGAACAAGACCAGTGCCAACACTCGTTACTGGTCTGCAGCTGGACAGAGAGCCATTGACCACAACTCTTTGCATGCACCCATCCAGCCACTTCTTTATCGACTGAGTGTACTTGGTACTTGATCAATATATTTAGGGAGCTTTGAAAGACACTTGTTAAATATACAAATTATATGAAATTTGCATTGAATCTCTTGAATTAACTGATCTGATCTTTTAAAATTCTGATTTAAAATTAAAATCTTACTACCTGTGTCTTCTCTGAAAGTATATTTGTCTGTGGAGTGTTGCAGTGTGACATATGTTCAGAGGAAATAAACAATGATATCCTAAGTCTTTTTTCCATGCTTCTGTTACACGGACAGAACATAGCATTCTGTGGGCTTTTTCTCCTTGAGAAGGATCATGAAAATTCATAGACCTGTCAATTATGGATCTTAAAGGAGAGTGACCTTTTACTGATCTGATTTAGACAGCTTGCCATCTTTTGCCAGCTCCTTAGAAAATGTGTCTGCAGCCTTCTTGATGTCTTAATCCCTGCTGTTTGCTTCATTCTGCAAATGGAGGTGCATAAGGGCTGTTCTGTGGTGGTTCCACTCTGAGATAATCCCTGTGCCAAGATAGTGTTCCTCAGAGCTACCATTTGGTGCACAGACCTGTCTTACATTCCCAATAGCCTCATCTGATACAACAATAAAGGGCAAGATCTTTATACCATAAGAAGTAATTCTACTTCAGTGGGCTCTGGCAATATAATGTTCATTTTTTACAATTTCACACAAGTCTCTGAATTTCAGTTAATTTTGTTCATGACTGGCTAATTTAATACAAAATAAGCAACAGCAACAGTCTGTTGCCTCTTCAAAGCCTGTTCTCTCAGGATCAGGAATAGATTCAGACTTAGCCTGGGTCTTTCTGGAAATACAGTTAACTGGATGACACTTGGAGGAAAGTGGCTTCTGTATGAAATTGTACTAAATAATACAATGAAGTGAATGAGGGTGAAATAATCTGGTAGTGTTTTATTGACTTCAGTTACTGACATCCTGAACTATGTATTTTTTCCAAAGCAGCTGAGTTTCTTTCAGTTAGACTGCATACATTGATCACTTTGTAGAATTCGTGAAGGTTGTCATTATTTCCTTTGATATAACTTAATTTTTTCTGCTCTTTTACGGTGCCGCCTTAACAGTATCCTTTCGGCATCCCAGATTGGTTTTTAATTACTTGAACTATTCTTCGAAGTCATGAAAACTTGCTTCATCTCTTATCTGTCTGAGTGGAATCCTTAGGAGATCTGTCAGCAAGGAGAGGTTTAAGTCAGATTCCTCAATTCAAGTCTCAAAGGACTTGAGAGACATTTACAAATTTGTAAAAAAGTGACTCTCTGGAATGCAATTCATATTATACAGAATTCATCATTAGTATATAATGCAAGACATACTCTTCTTACATTGAAGACACAATATTTTTTTCTTCATTTTTGTAGGTCTCCTGGTATTTTTATGGTACTCAGCACTTAATTTTTTAGGTGATGGGATGACAGAAATGTTAAGCATATGTCACTGTCGCTTTAGTCTACATGCCTTTTCTGCTTTGCCTTGTTGGTATACCTTTAAAATAGAAAATGAAAATGTACTCTGGGTCTAGTAACAATGTTGGGACGACAATTTTAATGAGCTTTCCTAGAGGAAGGGTCATAAATGTGTCCAAATGGATTTATTTTGTCTTTGCAATTCTGTGTTACATATATGGAAAAAAACTGAACCCAACAGAGTTATAGATGAAAATAGGACTGTTGTATCAAAGGATTTTTGTGAAAAACAGGAACATTTACTTTAGATAAATAATTTCTTTGTGTGTGCACTTTACTTACTGCGAGGTGTTCATTAGTTTATAAATTTACTGTGAAAGAATGCTGCTATTGCTTTTCTACCTTCTAAGTGTCACATTAGAAGAAACCAAGTGTTAATTAGTTCAGGTAAATATTTATAATCTAAACAGTTGTTTGTAAGTTTACACTGCCTTCTCTTTTGCATCAAGCTGTGAAAGTGAAAGCTATCCTGTGTAGTTCCCATTGCTGTTCTGTGAGGCCTTGTTTAGAGAAAGAAGTTTATCTAGAATGTTGAGAGCAGTCTGATTAACAGTTAGTCTCAGGACTTAGGTTTTATGCTCAGCTTTCTCGACATTTCGTTTTTTCTCTTTTCTGAATGAAATCCTGGCACCATTGAAATCAATGTGAATTATTGCTCACTGCAAGAAAGCAAAGGTTTTAATCCTTTGCATTAGTTTCTCAAATCTATCAATGTATTTGGACACCCCATACCACCATGAACTAAAATTTAAGAAATTGCTTGAAGATCCTGTGGTGACGTAAGAGACCAAATAATCCTCCGCTACAAAACAGATCTGTTGTTGTTGTTGTTGTTTTGGGGTTTTTTGGGGTTTTTCTGTTTTGGTTGGTTTGGTTTGTTGGTTTCTTTTGGGGTTGTTTTTTGGGGGGTTTGGAGAGGTTTTTTTTTTTTGGTTGGGTTGGTGTGTTTTTTTTTTTTTTGTTTGGTTTAAAATTCCTATTCATGTTTATGTTGGTCTCTTTAAAATGCAAATCAGTGCAAATAAAGATTTACTTACAGTTATCTGTGATTCTATGGTTCACCTTCTTGCTGTTCTCTGGAGCACAGTTTGGTGGTGAAGCAGTATTTTTCAGGGGGCTGCAGCTTTAAATAATAATAAAAAGAGTAAGGTAATTCGTTTCTTTTGAGCTCTGTCTGTTCTCTGTACTAACTACATTATGTCAGCGTAACAGTTCCTCAGAACTGTTATCAAATTCTAATTTAATTTTACGATGACAGAAAAGTGTTAGAACTGTAGCTTCACTTAACGTTTCAGCTATAATGCAAAGTATTTTCAGGAGCAGTTAAGTAATTAAAGGCTAACGCAATGATAGAAAAAATAAGCAATTCACAGATTTTTAAGATTTTTAAGATTTTATGTCACAAGTGTTTGCTGTTGACGAACAGTTCTCAGGTTCCAAATTTACTTGCAGCTATTTTAAAGCTGATCTGATCATAGCTGTGCATACTGAGACTTTACAAATACACCTGTTATAGCTTTCATATACATAGCCTGTATTTTGAAGAACACTTATGCTTGAGCAGTTGAATTTGCAAAAATATGCCTGCATATTTAATTAACTTCTTGCCTTTCAATTGTAATTTAATTACTTGAACCTTACATACTGGTAGGAAGATGCAAAACATGAAATGGCCAAACATCAAATAAAGTGAAAGTGCACTAACTTATTTTTTAAAAAAGTATTTTCATGTCCACCAAAATCCCACTCTCTTTTCTATTCCAGAATCGAATGGAAGAAAGCAAAGCACTCTTTCGGACAATTATCACATATCCATGGTTCCAGAACTCTTCAGTCATTCTGTTCTTAAATAAAAAAGATCTCTTAGAGGAGAAAATTATGTACTCCCACCTAGTTGATTATTTTCCAGAGTATGACGGTAAGTATAAAGACATCAGAGCCCATGCTCTATTTACACTGCAGTAATGAAGAATTATAATAGCCTTGTCCAAATGCTAGACACATAGATAATTTTAAAACCAGTACCACTCCTTCCACCCTTTTATTGTACCTCTTTTTTTTCCTGTATTTTAGTTTTACATTATTTATGTGAAGCTTAATAGGCTTGTCTGTAAAAAGTTGTGTGGATTGTACAGCAGTTTCTACTAAACCTGTACTTTCAGAAAGTTCTCCTGAGGTAAAAACCTAACTATTGTGAGGTAACTGAGTGGTAGCCTTGGTAACAGAGAAAAATCAAACTCATATAATTAGAGGTCTAAAGAACTAAATGCTCCTATTTAAAAAATAAATAAGCGTCTTTTGTCCCACCAAAGACTGAATAGCATATTTCAAAGCTGAATGAAAGAGTAAATCTCTTACGTTCAAATATGGAAAGTATTCCAGTTCAAGGGGAAGTGAGGGTGAACAGTCTGCAGATCACAACCACTTTCCAGTCTAAATTCAACATTGACTCATTAAGTTTTTTCTGAATTCCTGAGGTATTAAATGATCTTTCAAACCTCAGTTTTCCATTCTTGAACTTCAGACAAACAAAAACTTAAATTACATGATAGTCAGTAGAGATCTGATTAGATAAATAAGATTGAATATAGTCTTTGAGAGAGGGCTTTGTCTAGCTACTATGAAGCTGAAAATTCTAGGAGGTTGTTTAAAATAGTGGTTTACTTTGAAGAAATCAATATCTTTGAAAGTCTTAAGAGTTTCCTTCACAAATACCGCAAATTTAAACATGGCAGTGTGAGACTTACCATTGCTGCTCTTTCTATAGAGCTGGGTGACCAAGCCAAAGGCTAGTCTGTTGTGTGTTAGAAGCTGTAGAAGCATTGAACAGTCTCCTGGAGAGCTTATGATCTGTTTACATCCTCAAATCTCAGGAAATATGTTATCTGTATAGGTGTATGTATGTTCATATATGTTTATATGTGTCCATGTGCATACCTCCACATGCGTTGGCAGCACACCAGAAAGTACATGATTTCTCTTCCATGCATTCCCTACATAAATTTTATAGTTACCCAAATTGGAATGTTAGCAATTGTAATCTTGAAGTATTAAAGATAGGTTATCATGCAGTTGAAAACTTATGTGGGCATGTGCTAACCCCCAGAGTACCGATTTCATAAGCACTGAAGGGCAGAGCTACCTACAAGTGTTGAGTGCAGGTATTTCTATTACCATGTAATGACAGGACTAAGGAAGAGGAGGAAGCAACACAGAAAACATGCATGTTCTGTAGAAACACAGCTTCCAGGAATAGGAGAGCAAGGGAATAATGGCCTTTGGAAGTAGTTTGGAATAATGGAACAGAATTTCAACAGCTTGTGTCCTATGTTCTTGCTTCTGCACTGGTCTTTTGGCTGTGAATGTAAATGAATCCATACTGTTCCAGGCTGGAAGTCATTACTTTACCTTCTCTCTTCTGTAAAGCTGAACATGTGGTTTAGCTCTGTCCTTCTGAGAATTACAACCTTAGTTTATATCTGATAGGATTATTATCATACATAATTTAGATAACAGGTGATTTGTTAGAACATGAACCTTTTGCAATCAAACAGCTTCAGCTAGAGAGCATGTATATTGTATTATCACTAAAATAAATGAAATTCTGATGGTGTCAGAACAGTTCACTAGCTTCATTACACTACCTATTAAATACTTATAAAACTAGTAAGTGTTATCATGCTAAAATAACTGAAGTATAATTTAAATATAGTACATGTAGACTGAACATTCACCAATTCTGTTAACATTTTTTTAAAAGATTTACTAGTGTATGTAATTTCTCTGTTTTCATTCTGTGTAGTTTTAAGTTCCCTGTTTTAAATGTTATCTTATCAAAGAAAGAGGATAATCATCAGCAAAAGAGCAGCTTCGACATGATAGCTCTAACTTGATAGAATTAATGAAATTTCCTTCCATCTTTATTTTTCATAGTTCCTACCAGGAAGAGAGTAGCTAGTGTTTGATGATACTGATTAACCCTCTTACATGAGGACTACAGACTAAGCCTTTCTTGTTTTCTGTTAAAAGAGGTCCAGGTACTGAATTGTCTTTAAGAAAACTGACTTTCTCTTCCTAATTATCAGGACCACAACGGGATGCACAAGCGGCACGAGAGTTCATCCTGAAGATGTTTGTAGACCTGAACCCAGACAGTGACAAAATTATATACTCCCACTTCACATGCGCTACAGACACAGAGAATATCCGCTTCGTCTTTGCTGCTGTCAAGGACACAATCCTACAGTTAAACCTGAAGGAGTACAACCTGGTCTAACTGTGTCTAGGAGGCCCTCCATAACTACGTTTGTGTGATTGAAGATACACAAGAGGGACTGTATTATCTGTGAAAACAATTTGCATAATACTAATTTATTGCTGGCCTGGACTCTGTGAATGTCCACAGAGTTTGTAGTTAATGTTATGATTTTAATTTAAACTATATGGAGGAAAAACAAAAGATGCTGAAGTACATTCACAGCACATTCCTCATTTTTTAGGCAAAACCTTGTGACTCAATGTATTTTAAATTCTCAGTCATACATTACAAAGAATAGCAGGTTTTGCTAATGAAGCAAAATCAAGCTGGTGTCCTCTTTCCCTGACCCTTTCCCTCTCCCTCTTTCCTCTCCCTCTTATCTTTTACAAGGTACAGTGGCCTTTTTTTTTTTTTTCCCTGCATTCCTGGGTGGAATAGTTTCTGTTGAATTTATTTGGTCAGGAAAATACTATCATATGAATTGAAATCATAAGTCATTCTAATTTTATAGTATGTACTTTATCTAAAGGATCAAAAGTATTGATACTGTGATTTTTAAATTCTTAACAGGGGTGTCTTAATTCTGTCTTCAGTTTTGAGACTAGAATATTTGAATTGCAAAATAGAATTACAGTTAGCTAAGATATTAAATGTTCAGAAAGATGCATAGAAGACAGTAATGACATAATTAAGACACACCTGGGATGTATATGTGTAGTATGTTAGAATCTTTTCGTTTGCCATGTGCCATTTATTTTTCTTCTTTGATTCACAAATGCCAAATAGAAATGTCATAGACACTACATCTTCCCCAGTGGCTGCAGCCTGAAACAGTGGGGTGGTTTGTTTTTTTTTTCAGTTGTGTGGGGTTTTATTCTTAAGTTAGAGCTTTTTTAAGTGTTCTTTTTCCACAATAGAAAAATTATTTTTATTGTGTAAGATTAATGTTGCCAAATCTGGCTTTTTATAAAAACAATACTCTTGAAACATAAGATACAGATTGAAATGCCAAACTGATGGGTTGGGAACTGACCTGATTGAGTCAACTGCCAAGTGATAAACATAGTTTCAGCTCTCATGTTCCCTTTTTTAGAAATTGTTCTATTTTCTAATGCCAAAACCAACAGTGTGAGTGACTATGCTACAAGGTGCACCATGCATATGCGTGTGGTCTACTAATTTAAAGACAATTTAAATCCTTATGTCAGGTATGGCATGAGATTGCTTTATTTAATAATATCAAGGCACCTTTAGTTGTATAACAAGAAATCACTGATGAGAAATCACATTCAGGAACCTTTCTTGTTAAGGTTGCATGTTAACTAACTGATTTACAGACATTTGATAGGCTTTCATGCAAAATATAGCCTCTGTCAACATTCTTTAGAAAAGATTTATTAATATAAATGAAACAAAATCATTCTTGAAATTCAAATGTGCAATTTTCTTAACAAAAAATGCAGCACACAGTGATGATCCTTTATTCTGCAGCTTAGATTGAAAGGTGTTTTCTGACCAGGTGCACGATTGCTAGCAAGCAATAGAAAACTAGAAGCTCAGATATATAATTGGGTTGATTATCTGCAATGACAAGTAGCACTAGAGTGCACTTAACACAGAAGTTGCTGCCTCATAGCAGCAGATGGGAGGTGGAGAAAAGAATGGCTTATTAATCAGTCACCGAAGTTGAACAATAAATACTAATAAGACCTTTCTTATCCCTAATCCTCCCAAATCTAAACAAACAATAATAAGAACAGTTGTTATTTTTTGCTCCTTCTTAAAACACCTTGTAATTTAAAACTGGTTGTAGGTATAGTGCAATTATGAATGCTATAATCATTGTACATACATCTATATATATATATGGTGGCATCCATATTGGCTTTGTAATCATTAATTTTTGGCAAATTGAATGTGCTGTATTGATATGTATCTTTGTAATTGTATTGTATGTCTTATAGCTAATTCACATTTTAAATAATGTTATTTTATTTACTTTTTTAAGAGAGAAGAATGTAAATTTTGTCAGTTTATTTCTGACTAGGGATTTGTTGTTGTTTTTTATTTACAAAAAAAAAAAATAGTAGAGAGCGGTACTAGCATCGTGCTGTATAAAATCATTTGCACATTCCTGAGTAGAACTAAATTGGAGACACCAAGTCAGAGGCCATTTGCATTCAGAATAATGCTTAAATCTTGTCAGGGCTTTATATAGATGTAGAAACCAGTCTTACTAGAACTTTTGTTGTTATGTCTAGGATTGGAGCATAAGCTTTAGATATAAATTTAATTTATATTTGGCAGATTCACATTAGGTTACTTTTACTTTTCTAATCAGCTTTATTAGAAAAGTAAATTTAGAGATATTTCAAAATCATTGTACAGAAGTACTAATGAGTGTATGCTGTTACCCTAAAAATATCATGAAAAAATACAAAACATCAACAGTCTTTTCAGAAACTGCAGAAAACTTAAATACAACAACAACATCCAGAAAGTCACTATTGCTAATGATTTTAATGAGTTAAAGCATTTTACTTAATAAAGCTAAAGCAGGTATATCTTGGTTATAAAAGATGACACTGACATTCTGAATAGGGGATCAGAGCAGCGACTCTACATATACAGCATAACAAAATCGGTCCTGATCTTGCTATAAATGCAACAGAGTTTCTGTTCACACAGTTCCACTGTTGATAATACCCCTTCTTTTAATTTAGGAATACATTGTCCACAGTGGGATTAGTGCTATAAATGGGACTATAGCCAAAAAAAGGAAAAAAAAAAAAAACAAACCAAAAAAACAAAAACCACACACACACACACAGAGAACACCCAACCCAGACAAACAAAAAAACCCCAGACGGTGGTGTCTTGCTAAGGTTTGGGTTTGTTTGGGGATTTTTAGTTTGTTTTGTTTTGTTATGGGATATTGGGTGAGGGAGAAGGAAATGTGGTTCTAAGTTTTGTATAAAAACAAAACAGAAGTTTACTCATGCTTTATAGTTACATTGTGATTGCAGAAGTTTTTAAGAGTGTGTGCCACTGGGCTATGGTATGTTTTAGATAAATCAAATTTGTAGCAATGTTTAGATCATTTGAGCATGTTCTGGAAGAAAAAAAAAAAAAACCACAAAAAAACAAATAGGCAAGCTTTACATAAATCACCTAACACAGCATTGCAGTGTGACAGTTTACAAAAACATTTCCTTTTTAAATGACGCAGCTGTTCCCACCTGCAGTGTATTCAGTTGTGGTAGTGGTGCTGTTGTTTTAATTGGTGGTTTCTACTATGCCTTACAGTGCTTGAGTCCAGAAGTTTGTGCCTCTAATATGAAGCTAAGGCAGAAATATCAAGACAGAAACCCTTTTAACTTTGCCAAAATTAAGTGATTTCTTTGAATGTCATATATGGGGGAGAAGGAAAACGTCTTGGGAACCTGTGTATTATAGATGTTCACTAGCACAAGAAAGCTGTAATACGTGTTTTACAGAAACTTTAAACTTGCCTTTTTCACAAATTAACTGGCACTGTCCTTGCATATATAGGATGATGCAGCTATAAGGGCAGTTTACTTTTTATAATTCAGACTCTTTTGATTGTCAAGGTGTATGGACTGTAGTTTTTAATCATACTGCCACATGATTATGAGTCACTTTTTACAGTTTGAAAGTGGAGAAGAGACTCTTTATGCTGGATAACAGTCAGAACTGACTGCATGATTTGCTAAAACTCTAAATGGGGAGAAAGGGCTGCATATGAAGACATTGCTGGACTCCCAGCATTTGTTTGTAAGGTTCAGAAGACTTTCAGATTACTCAGCCTCATGACCCTTTCCTTGTTAACACATTCTTCACAAAAGAATGAAATATCAGGAGAAAATAAAGATATGTTAACCCACTTGAAAAAATAAAATTTAGCCAATTAATTTATTATATGTGCTGCTGTTCTTGGAGCTCTGTGCATGTAGTCCTGCAGACTAATACATTAGTGAACTAATGAAGTGTGCACAGCATATTAACAAGGCCTAAAAATGACCTACCTCTAGCTAAGAGACCAGTAGAGTAAATACATTTTAGAGAGGCTGTCATAAGTTAGAAAGTTAAAATGTCGTGGTGTAGGTAATTAACTATGGTTTTTAGAAGTTCACACTTTTGTAAATACAGTCCCTCTTCTGACATAAACCATAAATTCTAAAATGTAAAATGCATTAAACATGTAAAGCCATCTGTCCCTGTCCAGTTTGTGAGTTTAGTGGGGATCTTGCAAAACCATATGTTTAGTTTTAAGAGGAGCTACTGGTATTTCCTCTTTCTTGGCTCTTGGTTAGCCATAACATTTTGAGTTTCATCAGTCAAACCAGAAACATTTCTGTATAGTAAACAATGCATTGAGGGTCACTCTTTAGCTAGGTAAAGGGATTTTACTGTAAGTTTCACTTAAGCTTTTTCACAGTAGCCATGCTGCACAGAAGAATGGAGTAGAGGGAGATTTTTGAGGATAGTGTGAAAAATGGAAAGTCAGCCAGGTCAATCTTACTGTAAATCTGTTGGTTTGGGTTTTTTCTCTCAAAATAGTCTAAGATGAAGTCTGTTGCTGAATTCCTCATTTACTGTGCTACAGGAAATCCTTATTTGACCAATTTTATTTTTTTTTTCCTTCAGGATGGGGTGTCAGATATGTTTTTAAACAGTATTTAAAAATAAAGATCATATTTGCTGTTCTTAAAGTGTCATTTAAATGCATGTATTGTGTGTTGTTTGAGGGACAGAAGTTGGGTTTTTGAAAACATATTGTACAGTTACTGCCCCTCAAAAATATTGGTTAAAAATAACTATTTTTGGCCATAACTTTGTACTATAGTATCTTAATTCTTTGAAATTTAGCTTTTCTGAAACATTATTTGGGCTTATTGTTCTCCCATATGCTTATTATGATAAATGTTGGATAGATATATTACTCCATTATTACTTTTTAATTACACATGCTCTGTCGTCATTGTTTAAATATTAAATTTTCCAGAAGATTACAGTCAGAATGTTCAAAACATGTAAGATTTGTTACAGTGGAGACGGCATTAGTAGAAGGGAGGGGGGGGGGGTATTTGTTTACAATGGAAACTTGGAAGCATGAGGGGAAAGAAATAATAACCTGTATCTCACTAATAGAAAACTTCGGGAATTTGTAGGTGGCAAGGTGAATTTCTTAAGCATTTTGCCTGTTTGCAGTAGTACTGCAAAAACAGACTTTGATCTTTATGTTCACCTATGTCACGATAGGAATCACGGAAAGATGCCTGCATGTTGCTTTTCATGTCTTGTTATCTGATCAGCCGTCAGTGGATCTCTTTCTTCAATAATGAAGATCTTAGAATTTCAGGTCAGTTGCAAAAATTAGTTTGTTATGTGATTGCAACAGTTTTAAGTAAGATTGCTGAAGTCCAAACAGTTTGCTTAAGCAAGGACTTGAGTTAATGGTTCCTGATTTTATTTTGCTGTTGCAGAGGGTAAAGGGGAGGGATCAGTGAGGAAGGACTTACTTTATCTTTATGTCTCAGTGAAGATAATGTCAACAAAAATACAGTGTAAGTGGTGATCTTTAGGTACGTGAAATAGATGTAGAAACTGTATCTGTGTGATATATTGTACGTAGTTGTGATAAAACCTTACATCACATACTATGATTTCATCACCCAGTTGCCACCCGCTTTGTAGGATACTGTCCCAAAACCTTGTGAGTTCCAGAGTACTTTTAGGCTGCCATAAATTAACACAGCTGCCAGCTCCTCAGGAACGCATCTGTTGTCAGTACCTGGTATCAAGGCAAGTAATCTCTTCTTATATCTCATTACTACAGAAGGAATTAGCCTCAAAGACCCTCTCAGTTCCCAGTTCTCAGCTGCACTGGGCTTTCCCTCCAATTTATGTCAGTCCTGCCACTTGTCCAGCCAATAAACTAAGTGAAAAACCCCACTCATTTTTGCTATTGCTTGGCTCATTTGGTCTAATCCTCAGAGGTTTCAGCCAATTCGGCTTGGTGTCAGAGGTGGAGAAGTACAAGAACTGGGCTTTCATCTCTCAGAAAAACAAATAAATAGTTCTTGTTTGTTTCCAGTAAGATCTTAAAAAAAAAAAGTGGGGGGAGGGAAGGAGGAAATCATCTTCTTCAGTTGTTTAAAATGCCATGTCAACTGTGCATGACATTAAAGGTTTACTGTGTCCTTGTCCAAAGCACTCTTTCCTTCTCCATGCACACTTGTCTTACCACACTGATTAATTGCTTGCTGCCACTGAAAGGAAACACTTTTACAGTACTGCTTTATGTGTGTAAACTCTGAAATACTTTCTGATCCTTGTGAATTAAATGTAAATTGGTCTGCTAAAATTGAAAAATTGATTAATACAGCTGAAGAAGGCTGCACTTTTTGCTTAATCTTATGTTCCTTCTGCAGTTTTGTTCTGATTATTTTTCTGTGTCTTTCCTTTATCCTGTTTGCCATAAAGAGAAGTTTGCTTGACACATCAGATACAGTTCTGGTTATCATACTGAATTGATTATACTAGCTGAATTAAAGACAAACTGTGAATAACTTCAGAAAGCGACAGATCCAGTTAGACTTGTAGACACACATTTCAGAAAACAAAACTAACACTATAGTTGTGATACAGTCAACTGAAGGATATAGTAGGCTAACATGCACCAAACTGGCCCAAAGTGTCCATCTTAATAAGTTAGTTTGCCTAGCCAATAGAGAACTGTGTTTGCCAAGAAGTTACTGAAAGTTTTATCCTACATTCCTGTATGAGGTGGTTAATGCAGTGATCAGGCTGGCACTCAACTAAAGAGAGGCATTAATTGATGAGTTCAAATGTATTCTTGCAGAGTTAAGTTACTGCATAAGATTATATGATTCTAACAAAGACGATCTGCATGCAGTAAATAGTTAAGACATTGCACTTTTATACATCTATCATAAAGAGGAATCACTCCCTAAAAATAAAATTCCATTTATCTCAAAGTATCTGGAGTCTCTCAACAACTGTCAGTTAACTGTGCACAAGTGTGACTATTGTGTACTAGAGGTTAATAATTTTGTTATCACAGGCTGTAGAATATTTGGTTTATCCTAATGCTGATTTTTGAATGGCAGAACAATGTTTTGTATCACTATCTTGATTGCTGCCTTTCTCAGCATGTCTTAGAGAACGTTCACAGTAAGTGATAGGACCTGATTTATTTTACCTCAAGAAAGTGACTGCCATGTTAAAATCCATCATTGAGGCAAAAGGCCAGACATAAACATCATCAAATTGGATACTTCCCTTGCATAATGGTCTTTCAACACATACATCAGTAATATCACTAAAATATGGCTTAGCCTTAGAAAATACTACTGTGACTTGAGTAGCCTTCGCAGATGATCTTTTTAATTCTTCAGTTGTTCTGATGGAAATACGAAATAACAGTTGGGTTACATTAGGCTACAAAACCAGAAGGCGAATTCCTTTCCCCAGCTCTCCACCACTGTATGCCCTGGTTTGCTATTTTAGAGAGCCGTAATTGTGAGCTTTATTTAGTCTCCTGTTGCACAAGCAAGCAAAAAGTCAGGTCTCTGCCAGCAGAAATTAATGAAATGGCAGACAAGTTTAGCTGCTGCAGACTTCATTTTCTGCAACCTATTCACACTATTTTAGTCTTTGCTTTCAGTAATTCTGTGCTAAATACATGTTAGTAGGAGGAAAATAGATCTGCTTGTCTGCTTGGAGGTCTTGGAGTAAAAATTTGACTCCACTAAGAACTGTGAAAAAGGAAGCTGCTTCTTAGAGGACACTTCCGTTAGACTTGGTCATCTGATACTTTCCAATCCCCGTAAGTATTCTAGTTTAAGATCTGTAAGTAACAGAGGTAAGAGCATTAGTGTAAAGTGTATTGCCATCACCAACAGCAGTCTGGAGCAGACTGACTGAGGCTGATGTGGCATTATTTCAAAACAGGAATAGTTGGAAATTCCCACATGGCACACTGCTGTGGCTGTGCCACCTGTGAACCCAGGGTCCCAAAGGGTGCAAATTTTATCAGAAAGGTTTGGTGTCTGATGTGTCAGCATTCGAAGCAAGAGCAATTCTGCTGTTCTTTACTAAAATACAACTTCTCTACCACAGACACCCCTTACCCACTTTCTGGTTTTCCCCTTTATTCCTCTCTCAATTTAAAGAAACAACTTCCAAGGGAACCAGGAAGGCTATCAATGTCCTACACCCTCACTCCAGACAACAGTTTTCAGTAGTCTTTGAGCCCTCAACAGGGCAATAGGTTTATGAATGTGATCACTGGTTTTAATTTTGAGCATGTAATTAAAGCATCAAGCCTGTAATGTCTGGTGGGATTCAATATATAAATAGCCCTTGTACTTAAGGAAGATGCCTTTACTGATACTGTAAAAGTTGGTTTCAAGTTCACAACTTCTCAAGTAGCCAGCAAAGAAGTAATTGATGATAGACTGCCATTAACAATATACTAAGAGCTACAGGGAGAGCAAGCAGGACACTAGACTGTGAAGTATCCACACACTAAAGTTACTCATGTGGGAGGAGTTTCTTTATGTGGAATACTAATTACTAATTCAGTAACTACTTAATGCTTGGGCCAAAAGTACACTGAGAAAATAGCAATGTGGAAATCACCATACCACTTCATAAAAACTCTTTCAAAAATACAAAAAAGTAAAATCTGAGGCATTTTTCCAAGATTTTGAGGCTATCATTAAAACACAATTTTAGAGTGTGTCTGTAAAACCATATACTATCTAGCTATAAGTGCGGGAGCTGTGACACTTAGGAAGTGGCATATATAAATAAAGAATTTAACACAAGCTGATGCCAGGTTACATAATTTTACATCTTTCATCACAGGTACAAACACTTTGCAAGTCATTTTTCTGTATGTACATGCACATTTCTATGGCATAGCAAGCATATCAGCCATTTTATGTCTGAGAGTGCCAAAGTTTCACATAAAATGCTTACCTATTTAAATTTCCAGAAAGATATTGTAAAACTGTTGTAATTTCACAGGCTTTAATGAGAAGCAGAAGTTGTGTTCTGTTCGTTGTTTTTATTTTTCTTTAAATTAAACCGAAGTTTATTTTAAAAGTGTTTTTTACAAAAGCCTGAGTTTCTTCGTAGTGCAGTGATGGTTTCTCTAGGGGCTGAAGGATATCGGGTTTTCACAGACTCCAATGGTGATGAGAAAATCCTGGATGCTAAAGTAGCATGTGGTCAAGAGACCGGAAGTATCTTGTGAATGTCTGAAAACAGAAATAGTTGGAACATATATTTTTCTCAAATCTTGTTGTATATTTCATCATTTAAATCTCACCATTTGGTATATTAAAAGTTTCAGATGTCCTTCTCAATGTTTTTGGTGTTAATATTATGTGTATTGATTTTTAGCTTTTAATTTTTCAGAACTATACTGAATAAATTTGGAACTAATTGATCAATTATTTTTTAACCAACTTCAACTAAATTTATTAGCATTTACTACAAAGTTGCATTTGTGTTCCTAGAAAAATGGCAATAGGGTGGGAATTATTTATCTACCAAAGAAATGAAAGAGGACTCTTTTTTCATCATCCATGTTCTAGCAAAGCAAACACTGTCACAGTAAATACTGTAAAAACAAACAAGCACTTAGCAGATGCTAGAGGTTATGTACTTCCCATGCAAGACTTGCCATTGGCAAAGGGTTTGCACTTTTCCAAAACTTAAGTGTTAGTTACAGGGTCACAGCACATCTCAATACCAAATTCAGAAAAACAAACGAAAAAATGCTCTCCCTTTCTTCATTGAATTTCCATCCTCCCCAGACTAGTGTTCAAGCAAATGACTTGCATATATCATTCGCATTAGTCAGTGCTGAAATTCTGACACGTGCCTTGTCACTGACTTCGTAAGCCTGCCCTTACTGTTGCTTAACCTCAGGATGAGCACCATTTTTTGCCTGTGAGAAGTAATGGAGAATATCACAGTTCTAGGATTAGTG
This sequence comes from Lathamus discolor, assembly GCF_037157495.1. Classification (NCBI taxonomy): domain Eukaryota; kingdom Metazoa; phylum Chordata; class Aves; order Psittaciformes; family Psittacidae; genus Lathamus; species Lathamus discolor. Next base: position 71,286,110 of record NC_088909.1, read on the forward strand.
TGGTCCCCTGAAGTACATATGGTGACTTTGGGCCTTTGCTTTCCTCTTTGTTGGGGTAGAAATCCAAACATCTAGTCTTGAGTCCAGGACTGGAGGACTGCAATTTATTATGATTATCCAAAGAGTCTGGAGATCAGTACTGGCAGATGCGCTGCAATTTCACGATGAGAAAACCCATAACCAGGTAGCATTACAGAAGTGCAGTTCATTTTGTTCACAGAGAAAACACACTGTAATAAACCAAATAGCTTACATGCTACCTAGTGAGTCATCCGCAAAAGCTCCTGACCATTGCTGTGCACAATAGGCTTCTCCTGAGATTCTTAGCAATTTATATTTATGAAATTCCAATACCAAAGGTATTTTCTCATTTCTGCTGGAACTCCATGGACTTCTTTGTGGGGATGAATATTTCTACTTAAAGTATCAAAAATACTGAATGCCTATGAAAAGTAAACGAAAAATGCTGCTATGGATGTCATTCCAGGCCTTGCCCTCTTCTTTGGTACTTTTTTTCACAAATTCTCAGTGGGCACAGATTAAATGTTGAGGAATTTTAAAATTTCACGAGTAGTTGGGAAGTGAGTGGTATGTCAGTCACTTTTCCAAACAAAACCGAAGGTGGTCATCTACCCGGAGGATGAAAAATCAAGCCAGAAATACAAAGGGTTTTGTTCCTGGCAGAAAAATAACTATGCAAACCACCAAGGTTCTAAAGATGTAGGAGTTAATGAAGCATCTATTTCTCATAAATAGATCAAGAAAGGCATTTTTTTTGTAAACTTAGCAAGATGTATTTTGATTAAATTTGTTATTTAAAGAGAAAACACCTATTTTATATTTTGTTGTTAAGGACAGAATATTAAAAATCTATACATTTTAATAGATCTAGAGCACCACACATATCTGAGAACCTGCCTTGCGCAGTTACACTTTCATGCTTTCTTAGTATCTGCTTCAGTCTTCCAAAAATTACTGATAAGCACTGCCACAGAGACTGACTCTTTAACTAATTTAAGGCAATATTCTGCTTCCTCAGTTCCTATAACATATTACTTCCGTATGTGGTCCCATTTTGAGGATGCATAGGCTGCAGGAGTATCTTACCTGTACAGCGAGAGTATCAGTGCAGTGTTTCTGTAGTCTGCCTACAAAAGGGTCTGACTGACTGGCTAACTAACTATCCAACTGCAAATTCCTGTTTTCTAAAAGGCTTTCTTCTCTTCTCAGTAGCACTGTGTTCTTGAGAAGTGCTGAAGGTGACTTTAGCTAACTTGGAACCAACAAAAGCTCCTTGATACCACTTTTGCAAGCCGCTTTCCCATTAGAATTGCCACACCCCATTAGCTGTCAAAGCCTGAATCTTTGTAGTCTCAGACACACAAAATTCAGGCTACATCCCACTATTCTGACACATAGCAAATGCAATCTGATGAATACTGTGTTGGCCATTACTTTACCAGCTGCCCTTTAGGTTCATCAAGAGTATTAAACTATCTGCTGCCATTTTACCCAGAAAAGTTATGCTTTTCAGCCTCTGTATTTTATAGCTCTGTCCAGCAAGGAGTGAGTGCCTCAGTTCCTGAAATGAGGTTCCACTAGGCAGACCAACCTCAAAAAGTGGACTTATTTTTCAACTTGGTATGTTTCTTAGTTACCAGCCAGCCCCTTCCAGAGGTCTCAACTGCAGTAACCTTAGGTCACAATCACCTAACTACAGCACATTTGGCAGACAGGTTCTTGTCTGTTGCATCCAACAAAGAAGTCCCTGGTTGCCATCCAGTCTTACGGACACTTAAAACCTACCTTCAAGTTATTATCAACGTGACAGAGATGATTTTTTGGAGCTGCTCAATGTGGCTGTATGTGTGACAAGAAACATGGTACTTTGCCAGTAATCCAGGATAATTCAGGTTATGAAGAACATGCATGCATGTTCATCCCTTAATATATGATGTATGCCATCCTTCATATAACCCAATCACAAATGAGGGAGGTGGGATATGTGCATGGCCTGTAGATACTCCTGCAACCAAAGTTTCTCCATGCATGTGTTAGTAAGTTCATGGACAACACATCACAAACTACCATTTCACTGCCTTTCACAACCTGGGCCACTGAACTTATTTTTTTACATTTTAGATAACACAGTAAAACTGTGTATGTTTCAGGTTCATGCACTACTGAATTCAGAGTTTTTAAATAAATGTTTACAGTTTGAAAGCAGAAGATATAAGAAAAAGTAGGGTCAAGATTTTTGCTCTAACATCATTATTTATGTGAAATGCAAGTGAAGCCTATAATAGGTCAAGAGGAGAAGGGTGTCTTCTCTGTGATAGATCAGACCTGGAAATCTAATGCAGGCCTTTATTCAGTAAAGTGCCTGATGTCACAAGTGTATTCAGTTTATCTGCAGTACTTGAAAAGTCACACTCATGAGGAAATGTGTCAGCAAATGATAAGGGACAGAGGTATGAGAATAAATGAGTTCCACAGGAAACTTCATTATGTAAAATACAGGCAGAGTGCCAGTGGACTCCTAGTTCTAGCACTGACACACCAAAATGACTTACATCCCAAGCTTTGTGCAGCTCTGATAAATACGGTGGTAAAATGTTTTACCACCTTAGACTTTTCATGTATCTGTGTCTCATTCTGACCTCTTCCTTATACCACTATTGAGCCCTCTGTCAGACCTGGAAGAGTCTTCTGATCATCTACCTGCCTCAATTCTTCCAACCCTTTTAAAACAAATCTCAAGTTTCTGAATGCCACCACGTCAATGTATTCTGCCTACTGAAAGTAGCAGAAAGCAGTTCTTGCAGAATCAGAATGAGTCAGGAGCATGGACGCAGGTCCTGGGAACATGCCATAAGCTGCATTCACAATGGTTTGATTTGTTGACTATAGATTTTAAGATTGCTGTTGGACAGAGTGAAAGGTGTGCTGGAATGAAGTATTTCCAGAAACTGAAAGACTACAGTTCTGAATAGAAGTGACAGACTTGATTACAGCTGAACTTAATACATTCCTGCCAGGGAATAGGGGGCAAAAAAAAAAAAAAAAAAAAAAAAATCACTTTTGCATATAAGGCCTTGATTTTTAAAAGTTCTCTTTAGTTTACACTAAAAATAATTTCAGAAAGCCAGCTGTATCCTCAGCTGTATCAAAAGGAGTGTGACCAGCAGGTTGAGGGAGGTAATTCTCCCCCTCTAGTCTGCTCTTGTGTGACCCCAACTGCAGTAGAGGGTTCAGCTCTGGGCCTCTCAACACAAGAAGGGCACGGACTTGTTGGAGTTGGTCCAGAGGAGGGCCACAAAGATGATTAGGGGGTTGGAGCATCTCCCTTATGGAGAAAGGCTGAGAGTGTTGGGCTTGTTCAGCCTGAAGAAGGCTCCAGAGAGACCCTATGGAAGTCTTCCAGTACCTAAAGGGGGCCTACGGGAAAACTGAGGAATGCCACTTACCAGTGAGTATAGCGAGAGGATGAGTGGTAACAGTTTTAAAATGAAAGAGGCTAGACATAGATCAGAAATTAGGAAGAAGCTCTTTACTGTGAGGGTGGTGAGGCGCTGGCACAGGTTGCCCAGAGATGTTGTGGCTGCCCCATCCCTGGCAGTGTTCAAGGCCAAGTTGGACAGGACTTTGAGCAGCCTGGTCTAGTAGAAGGTGTCCCTACTCATGGCAGGGGGTTGGAACTGGATGATCTGCAAGGTCCCTTCCAACCCAAACCATTCTATGGTTCTGGAATTCTATGATAATTTAATAGCAGGAATAGGTGTAACTTTAGAAGTGGTAGGTCAACACAAGAGAAACAAAGCAGTAGCAGTAATTCTAAAATGGCATGGTTCAAATATGCAATATTATAGGAGAAAGGCCTCATTCCTCCATGCTTGCGCACTAAAATTAGTGTTCCCCTTTCAGATCCCTTTTAGTCAAACCCAGGCTAGGACCAGAATTGCATTAATGATATTCATGATAGCAGACCTACAAACTGAGCTGTGGAGCTCATTAACAGGAGCTTGACGATGGTAAAGTCTACTGAGCAGTGGCTTTGTGCCCTTCAGCGAAAACCATTTTTAGTAAATTTTGATAATCCAGTTCCCTCCCAGCTGAATTTATTTATTTATTTATTTATTTTCACTAGAGGATTTCAGCTATTTTCCTCCCAGAATAAACCAACACGGACAGGAGTTGGCATTGCTGTGGACATTATCAGAAGCCCTATTATTTTCCACACAAAATAATCAATGTATATTTTAGTAACTTCCATGGGCCTATTTTAATTTTTTAAGGCAACCTTTGACACATCAGGTCTAACTCTTCTTGAATATTTACTTCAAATATTTTGAGAAACTTTGTTACTAATTTCCCAGATTATTTTTCTTCACTTGTTTCAACTAAAGGAATCCAAAAGCCTGTCTTCATTAATGTTTCTCAGTATTGTGATAATTCAAATGGGTAAACAATTATCTGCTCTATTTCCACTGCCTGGTTTGCAGACCTCCACATGGTGAATGTTTGATCTTAAATGCATCAATGGCCTTTTAGAGAGCAGGCTGTACATTTATAAAAGGCAGCATTCACCTTTGAAAAGATCTGTTTACAGCTGTTGAACTGTATTGCAAGCTGCTCTAGGCCTTTCCCTTTCATCTTAATACTGTCAACCACATTAATTCATGCTTACCACTTTCTATGTAACTCACATGCTAAAGGCAGGATTTCAACCCTTTTCCCAATATTTTATGTGGTTTTCATTCAGTGGACGTAGACACGATATTTTCTAAATTACCTGCAGGGATGGTCACTCAAACCACTTCCCCGGGCAGCCTGTTCCAATGCTTGACAGCCCTTTTGGTGAATAAATTTTCCCAGTATGCAATCTAAACCTCCCCTGGCTGCTGCTCCCTGAGGCTGTTACTTCTTGTCCTGTCACTTGTCGTCTGGGAAAAGAGACCAACCCTCACCTCACTACAACCTCCTTTCAGGTAGTTGTAGAGAGTGATAAGGTCCCCCCTGAGCCTTCTCTTCTCTATAATAAACAGCCCCAGTTCCCTGAATTTATTATAGGCAAAAGAGTTCCTGGAATTAATCTATGTACCTGATACTTCAAATGTGCCACTTGACCAAAGCTAGGAAAAATTAGGAGTGACGTATGGAATAAAAATAAGCACAGAGTACTGCAAAGAAAAAACACAATTTTAAATGAATTTATTACATCAAGAAAAAGCTATTCCATAACACAGATTGGGCTAAAGGTTCATCTTGACTTAATAGCAAAGGGAAGAGAAAGCTCTTAAGGATAAGTGATGCTAAAAAGGCAAATGTTTTACAGTACATTAAAGTATATTAGCAATATTAGAGGTCCTTTGTGGTTTTAAATCAAATGGTAAAACACAAGGACGAAGAAATTATGCAGCAGGCATATCAGATGCTATCATCTGGTATATGCCTGAAGAGAACACAGTGAGCTGCTGCCACGTGGGTGTGATTAAGTGTTTCTAACCCATTAGTAACTAGGGATAATTGTGAATAATACTGAGCAGGAATTTAAACAGGCCCAGATTAACTTGCAGCCAAAACTTCTGAGGAGGTCTTGTTCTATTTGATGTAAAACTTTAATAAAGCATGAACTCTAAAAGAAACACCAGCAGATTGTTACAGTTCTGCTCTTGTGCTACCGTCAGCCGTAGTTTGATTAATTAAACACACGGCCATCAGACAGCACAAGTAAACACCTGATAAGTTTTCAAAAAACATTCAAAACCTGAATGTTCCTGAATGCTTTATGATAAACTGAAGAACAGCACAAGAAGTGATACAATCAGGCTGCCTCTTCCAGCTCTGCCACAGTCGCAATGTGATACAGTCAAAATGGATTCACTGCTTGTCTTGCCTTTCAGATAGACGTTGTGGAGCACAGGGAGTAGAAACAGTCCATCTGAACAGGCTTTTGTGGGAGGTAATGCATTTTTTTAAGTGAAGTTTAGGGTTAGGGTTAGATAACACAAAAATGCAAAACTTTGGTGTACTCGCCAGCAACAGGAACATGTATTTTTTCCAAAACATCTTTTCATTCAATATATTTCTAGGTCTCTCTTTGAAGCTGCAGTTATTTAATGTGTTTTTATCAGTACCGTAAAATACTTGAATATGACAGAATTTAAAGGCTGCTCTTAGGCCTCATCACCGTAGCAAGAGATGGTGGGTTTAAATCTTCCACAGATAATGAAACATTTATGTAACATTAATTCCATTTAGTATTAATTGTATCTAGTAGTTTTAATTGTAAAAATATGGGATTTCTTATAAAGTAGGAATGCAGGCTTGTAGTTAAATGTGCATTAGCTCCTTTAATCCTACACACCATAAGACTTTACAAAACAACATTAGCAAATCTTAACAGCAGCACACATGTGGAGTTAGGAAAATTCTACTATGTGGTCAAATCTTTACAGTTTAAGAGAGGAGTTTTTCTCTTATCCTTCCTCTTTCATAAACAACAATCTGAAAATTCCTTTGCTTCCTCATTTGCTTATTTTGCTTAATGTCTTATTTATTTCTCTCAGGAGATAAGACACACCAGCAGTTTCGTTTTATTCTCGTCGGGTTTTGGTTGTAAGCAGTATTAGTACAGTGGGTAACATCACACTGAAAAGATGAGATTAGACTACCACGCAATTACATTAGCAAAACTTGGCTATAATAAGTCTCAGACATCTGTTCGAAAGAAACCTGAGCTGCCACTGCTACTGGTTGTTCTCAAAGTATTCCTCCTGCAAGGTCCAGTTTTGTCTTTTGAGAATTAGACTAGATTGTGATTTTTATCCAATTGCTTGTTCACTTTCTAGCTGCCACTTTAATTAGCATCCTTCAGTCCAGGCTTTTCTGTTGAAAGGTAAGAGTATATTAAATAATGTGTACATGGAAGGTGGTTGACTCTGGGATATTTTTCACTGCACCAGTATTTGGGGTCATTGAACCTATCAAACTTGTTTGGGCCAGTAAGAAAGTTTCTCTGGATCTATTCCTTTTAAGGAGTGCAGCTACTGTGAGTTACTGAGCAATGACATGCACAAAGTACACAGCTTGGCAAAGAAAATAAACAAGTGAGCTGGAAACTTTATCCGTGTGTAAAATAACAAAACAAACAGAACTCAACCACCCACCCTAAAGAGAAAGCCACACATGACTGTTAGTGCAAAGCTGAGTTTATTTTAATCTCCCAATTTTGAAATACGCATAACGCTTGGGGTCTGTTTCTCTTTGAATCTCTGTATCCTACATAGCTGTTTAATCCTAAGAAAAGTGGATATAAACCACTACCACATAAAAATCCACTTCCATTTTTCACAGATTAAAACAGCCATGCTCTTTGAAGGCTCAGAGAAAGCACCAATTTCTCATTTTTACATAGTTTTTGAGTGAATGACAGCAGAAGTTCCAACGCTCTTCTACCACTGCTGTTGCTCTGTAGTAGGTAAGAACATATTCTTGGCTAGAAAGAGTTAAGGAAAAGCATATATGCAGTTTAGGAGTAAAACTGAAATATCAAGTCTTCTGCCTTGAAGTTCTCTCTCCTTATCAGCAATATCCCAAAAGCCACTGTAAGCCATTGAAATAAAACTACTTTTAACAATAGAAAAACTGAAGTTACTTCCCTCATTGAACCTACATTGACACAGTTTTGATCATGTTCTTCCTAAAGCATAATCTGCCCTGCTTCTGTAGAACTTACTACACTTACTGACATTTTAATTCAAGCTACTACTTCCATGTAAAGCACATAATAAAATACAACATTCTGAAGTATCTAAAAGTTTCTCCTACTGCAGCTGCTTTCCAGGTTCCTACCTCTACCCAAAACCACAATATCCACTCTCTTCCCGGTTGTTACAGAGCACTGTTCCTTGGATTTTTTTCAGTTGGTACCCTCCTGATTTGAAGATGATGTTCACTTGTAAGGAAGCATAACAACAATGAACATGTGATAAGGGGAAGAGAGCAGTGTATGATTTTGTGTGTCTTTCATGCAAGCAGAAGAAAGAGCGAACTACCTGTACCTGATTTATGATGTTATTACAAGACAGTCACTGAAAATTACTTCTGAGTATCCTCCATGAGGTCAAATATAACTACCCCAATTAACAAAAAGGAGTGATTTAAAACTTCTCCCAATTGCAGGCAAGTGCAACCTTTTCAGCTGCTTTTCAGCAATATGGGCATGTCAGACTATCGGATGTTTGAGTTCCAGGCATTTTTACATCTCTCCAGATTTAAAAAAAATCTCAAACCTACTCTTAGCAAACCATACACATTTTCAGCTGAGGGCAGAATTTTCACCACTGACAGTTACCTATATTGTTACCAGCTCTCAAGAAAAACCGTACAGACACCAGCCTTTTACAAGTCGCTTTGGTTTTGGCAGCCTGCTCAAGATCATTCTGCATCTGCAGAAGTGGGCATATCTAGTTAATGTCAATCAGGCAGTAGAGTTAAAGGGAAATGTGCTGGGAGCTAATAACTAAATGCCATTAGGTCTTAATGCTCTGCACAGCCTTAGAATGTAGCTTTTCGTAAAGCCTAGAGGCTGCTACAGACAAAAGTGGTTTCAAGGCATTTTGAGTAGTCTCATTTCTTTTCAGCTGCACTAAGAGAGATGTAGCAGCATTTTTGATAAACAAAGCCCTCAGGAGCCCTTAACAGAAAATACTGATAGCCTTGTAATCTGCACAATCCTATTACTCAGCTACTGGATAATCAAACCATAAGCACTGCAGGTTTATTCAAGAAGGCAAAAAGTAAGCTAGAAGAAATAGTATTGGCAATGGGAAGAAAGCTTACACATACCACATAAATGTTAGTTCCAGGAATAACTTGCCCAAACGATTGCCTACATTATATTAACTTGTTCTCAGATGAAGAAATAGATGAAATTCAGTGTAATACGTTGGGAAGAGTTCTTCAGCCTGTTAAAAAATTGTACAGGTACAGAACTCCACAGCCACTGATAAATTGTTTAGAATGCGACTGTGTGATGGCACACAAAAAAACCCGCATCTGGAAGCTTAACCCTGCTACCCATAAGAGATGGGAATCTGCATAGCTTCCCTTTTCCTCTCCCTTCCTTTGGCTGCTGCATTATGATGATTTTTTTGTCATCATTGTGGTTACAGAATCATTGAGGAGAGAAACGGGGCTCTCCTCCATTGAAAAAGCATTTTTTTATTGATCCTTCTTAAGTGAGCTGATGTACTCCTGCAGAACCATGCAGGAAAAATAAGCATCTGTTGGTGCTTATTTCTGCTTTTGAATAATGCCAATAAAGGTTAGAGATATACAGTAAGAATAAATTCGGACTTTGATTTTTTTCCCTCGGAGAGCCAACCCAAATGTGTGAACAGAGATACGATATGAACGATATGAAGTTGTTAGGGTAGTGGGAATTGTACTGCTGTGTACACCTTTCTGTCATTCACAAAAAAAACCCCACCAAACCTGATTCTGATACTTATCTCGAACTGTATGCACTGGAAATCAAATACTATTAGACAAGGCAAATATTTACTTGCAATAGCAATTAATAAAATTATTCACAGAACAGCCACATTTGTATGAAACTGCAGGATCAGCAAACTCAGAGGATCCTGACTCCTTTGAAACCTGCCTGCACACTTTCTTACGTCAGTAAGGTATTCTAAAAAGTTATTATCCCTAAAAAGCACAAAAATATTTAGCCTTCAAATTATGAAGCAACTCCCTTATAATTGCTCTTGAGATTTAATTGGTAAAGGTGGAGACAATTGTTTTCCATGGACTGGAAATACGAAGCTCTGATTTTAGAAAATTCGCATGCATCTGCCTATGGGGAAGAAGTCAACAAATCAACCACTTATGTTTGTTTAAATAAATATTTGCTTATCTTGCTATTGTCTTATGGTTTCAGCCATCACTGTAGCATAAACTTTGAGTCAAAAGGTTGCTTGGTATTAAATGCATTTTAAACTCTGCAAGTTCAGAAGTTTGAGTATCATTACAAGGTTTGTTTTCTTTAGAGTAAACCAGTAGAGAAAAAAATGATATCAGGATGACAGAGTAAACTCCAAGGAAACTTTGAACACAGGCACAGAGAAAGCAAAACCAAGACAAGAAAAACTTCAATAGCTTGATTCTTAATGCATACACAGTGTCATTATAAACCTGATGATCTAGCTCCTGCGCAATAAATGTTCCTTTGTCCTCCCCCGAAAAAAAAACCCCACAAATCAACCACAAACCTCCCCAAAAAAAAAACACCCCCCAAAAAGAACCAAACCACCAATAAAAAGGTTTTCTACATCTGAAATGAACTCAAAAAGATATTTCAAAACCATGTGCTGACTTTGCAGACCTCCAGTAGAGTTGGAAAGTCATGAACACCATTTTGAAAACTTGTAAGTTTGAAAACTTGTAAATGAGACTCAAACTCTGGGACATGGAGTACGATGTAGGGTTACATTAGCAGATGTGTCCTGGAACAGTTGTGGAGATGATTCTGCACAGAGAAAAGAAGGTGCTGAACTGAAAAAAAAACACGAACCTTTTTTTTCGGCTGTAGGATCTCTGGCCTGAAAGGAGCTCCTGCCTCAACCACCCTGGAGCTAATTTGCAATTTTAGTACAAGTGCCCATGTAGCTCTTCAGCGCCACTGAGTCAAGCACCTTGCTTTCAGTTTTGTCCTCAGAGGATGGTAATAGCTGTTCTGTAATACGTCAGTGCTTTTAGTATCAATGAATAGCAAACATGCCTTTTTATAATAACAACGATAATTGCCATGTACCTGTATTACCAGTGACCTTGAAATACTTACAGCAGGCAACAGCAAAACAGCCATCGGCTTAACCATGAGATACGGTAGGCTTCCAGGACATTGGGAAGCCATTGGGTGGGAAGTGACCTTAAAGTTCTTCTAGCTCCATAGGGCACCTGAAGCAGCCTTACTTTGTAGCTCCTCTGAAAGATACTAGTTTTCCTACTGCAGGCATGACTTAGGTGCGACTTTCCATGACTGTGTTCCTTACAAAACACAAACCAGTTAAGTGCTAGATTCAACTATGTAAGCAATGAGTGAAATACAGCTAATTCCAAAAACCCCACTAAAATGAAAACCAGCTGATGCCATCCGCAGGCATGTCCCCTCCTTTTCGTGCTTCCATCCTTGCTGGGATGCCGGGTGGGAAGAGAAAGCAAGCCCCAGATGCAGCGTTTTACCGAACTCAACCTCTCGGGTCGCCCGTCTCCCCTCCGGCCTCCTAACTTTCTCCAGCGGGTGTGCGCGGGTTTGCGGGCGGTGGCGCTGTCCGGGGGGCTTTTCAGCGTCTGTGGGGGTTTTCCCTTCTGCTTTTAAGCACCGGCTGCCGTCAGCCCCGACGCGCGGCCGCCTGCCCTGAGTGCCCGGGGCCCGCCGGCCCGCTGCCTCCCCGGCCCCAGCTCCCTGCGCGGCGGGAGGAGGATCGATCCCGCCCAGCCAGAGCAGGGGCCCGGCCGCGCCCGCAAGCACTAACCACGTGCCCGTCCCGACCCCGGTCCCCTCGGGCAGCACGAGGGGAGGCGGCAGCCCCTCTCCGCGGTGGGGCGGGGCCGGAGCGGCTTATCCTCCGCTCCCCTGCGGTGGCGGAGTCGGGGGCCGGGGGCGGCTGCTGCTCCTCTCTGGAGGAGAAGGAGTCGCAGAGCATCAGTGCTGAAACCGAGCGGCAGCTGCGCCGGGACAAGCGGGACGCCCGCCGGGAGCTAAAGCTGCTGCTGCTGGGTGAGTGCGGGCTGCCGTCACCCGCATCGGCCCTGCACGGCCCGCCGGGTCCTGCCTGCCCCGGGCGGGAAGACGCTGTTCCCGTCGGGGTTCTGCTAGTGCGGGGGTCTGCGCCGGTGCAGGCAGGGCGCGTTTCAAGTTGCCCCCGTGCGGCAGGGCTGGGGCGGGCGCCGCTGCGCGGTGCGCGCAGGGTTGGTACGCCGCTGGTTTTCTTTACAGACAAACCGAACCTAACGCAACGCAGACGAGCGCTGGCGCTGCGGGGAGGCCGCGGTGTTGTGTCCAGGAATGCTGTGGTGAGGTGGAACAAGGGAAGTACAGCCGCAAGCTCAGTAACAGTGTTTGCGCTCCTCGCCTGTCTTGCGCCGTGTCGGGGCCTCGCGGTGAGGTTCGGCGAGAGGCAGCACCAGCCTGCTGGCGCCGCTGTTGGGAGCATCGCTCCCGAGGCGCCGCTGCCTGCATCAAACACTTGACTTTCTCCATGAGTGCTGTTCCGCTGGTTGTAGTTCAGCTTGGCGGATGCGTTGGTGAGAGCTCCAGCGCAGATGAACTGGCGGCTTTCAGCCTCTCGAGCTGTTGCAGCTCCATGCAGACGCAAACACGTCTCCATTAGGGTTCTTGCTGCTCAGATACAGGCGGGGGAAAAGAAGCCCCCGGAAGTGTCTGAAAGAAAACAAGACACTTAGACCCATCAAATACAGAAATCTTAAACTAAGGTGAAGTAGCCTCAGTCTAGGAGAGTTTTATTTTTCGCTGACAAACAGAAAAACAGCTCGATGCAGAAGCTCCCAGGCATCAAAGCTCCCAGTGCGGGAGCAGTATCTCTTGCTGGAACCAGTGCCAGAGAAGTCTGTGTCTCCAGTGGCTACCCTGTCCTAGTGATTACACTCCCTTGCTTACTCTGCTTTCGTCTCTGCTTCAGTCAGGTCAAGATGTAGTAGCCCGCGTGGTGTAACTCACCAAATAACTGCCAGGCTTCACATACTTAAGTTTTTAGGAAGACTGAACAAAACTGTAGATCACGAACCAAGTCTGAACCAGCTGCTCTCAGTGTTGAATTAAAAAGTGATTTGAACATGAAACCGAGTAAAAAAAAGAAAATGAAACCCACTAATACTGACTTGCCTTCAGTGCCTTGTGTCCGGTTGCTACCATCTTTGCCTATTACCTGCATAGAAATCTGTGGTTATGGTGAGGAGACCACATGGATAAACAGCCCTTGAGAGGCAGCAGTTTTAAGAATTGATGTAAAAATGGTAGGCTGGCAGTACATTGACTCCTGGTGGGAAGTAGGAAGATCTCCAACCAGGCAAGACCATGACAGATGTGAGTGTAATAAGGATGCATAGTTGATAGACTTGCTGTCGTAGCCCTGTATTTTCTATTAACCACCTGGAAGAGTTCATGTGGATTGTCTACGAACCTTCCCCCCCCCCCCCTTCAGTTTTAGGCCATGCTTTGTCAAGAAAACAGAGCAGAAAACAGATTCAGGCTTTACTGAAAGGTTTGCTCTTACGCATGGGATGCTGTAGTCACTTAGCAATTTTCCCATTTAAAACATAATTCTTTAACAGAAGAAATCATGAAGCTACGAGGCAGCCGTGAAGTTCTCTCATGTGCTTTGGAGTTTCTAAGATAGCAAAGGAATTGACCAGCGCTGCTTTTTTGCATTTCTCAGAGAAGTGTCCTGTGTTTAGAGAGGGAGTAAGCACAAGCATGTGGATTTTGATTGGCTTCTCACTGCAGCAGGAAGTCCCGTGAAGGCTCATCTGACTCTGAGAATTGGACTGTGGTCTGAAATATGTGATGGGAGTCCTTCTGTAAGATCTGTCTTCCCAGTTGTGCCAAAAAAAGAATGAGTTTCTGAACATACTCAGCCATAATTTAGTATGAGACAGTCCAGTTTTACGTTTTCACTTCTACCTGCGTTTGGGGACAGAAGCACTGTGTTAAACCAGGAATTTCCATACAAGTAGACGAAGTGTTCTCTGGCGTTCGTTGTGGTAGCAAGACATCTCTTTCAACCTTTTGTTTCCTTGAAAGAAGCCATTGCATTTCTCCAGGAAACACAAGTCAATCTTTCTGAGAATGGTAAAGTTTTAGATGTGTCAGCTCACTTTAATTTTTTGAAGGCTCTGGACAGGCTGACATTCATGGTTGTTCTAAAACACAGTTTATTACTTCTGAGTAAGAAACCTGTCTATGATGAGACTGATAACGCATTTCCACAAGTCAGAAAGATACAGAGGAAGGAAATATATCCATATAAGTCTAGTGATGGTAGAGTCCATCTTACCAATGTCCTTAGTAGATTTGTCGCAGTTAATCTAAAACAGAAGACCGTATTATTCAATCCCAAATAAACATTTTTTTGATTTAATAGTAAGCTCAAAGAGCCAAGACTGAGCATCTAGAGCGAGCAGGATTTTTTTTCTCAGCACACTAGTGGCTTTGCATGGTTTGTCGGTTTTCTGCTGTAGGTCTTGTAAATACCAGAAACACTTTACTCTTCGAATTTTTTGAATGTGGGTTTTATGCATCATTTTCATACTGTCAGTAAGCAGATGTGTCTGTGGTGAATGAAAGGCTGGTGAAAACCTTAAGGGCTCAAGCAGAGCTGAGTTAATCAGTGCGACCGTACCTGAACCCGTTTAAGTGTTGGAGGGCACAGTCAAGACATCTTAGACTGTGCAGCTCCATAACTCACTGCAAATACAGAGCAGATAAAAAATGCTGCTGTGTTTCAGCTCCTCACTGTTAACTGGGAATCATGGCTCTTGGTTTATCTTTCTGGGATGTGTGTGCTAGAGGAGTGCTTATATTCTAAGTCATGAGGGTATATCTGATAGTGATCGCTTGCTTTTCTGCAGCCTTCCTCCAAGCTGTCTGCCTGCCTTTGTCAGACATACAGTCTTCGTTATATCCAACCTGAACTTCCCCTGTTTATGTTTAAAGCCATCACCCCTTGTCCTATCACTACAGTCCCTGATGAAGATCATAGAGTCAGCTCCCAACCTGGGGAAATAACAGCATAGTAGGCAAGGCAGAATTAAAATTATCTGAAGTGATTGTTTTACTTAAAAGGGAGATTAGTGGGTAGTATAATGTGGTCATCTTTACTCTTCCAAAAGAGAAAGAATGAAGAAATGAACAATTTTATTTTTATGTTATTAATCTTCTGTTACTTGCTGAGTGATTCTTGTTAGGATTGCCTTCGGATTACTTTGTTCCACCATATTTGCTTTGTTTTTCTTTGTATAAGTTACGTTGTTCGCCTGATGCTAGTGGAAAGAAGTACATTGAGTAGTATCTTTCCACTTTGAAACAGAAATACAAGGACTACCTTAAAATAGGTACTCAGAATTCCAAAGCTCCCTCATTATGCAGGAACACCATGTATGAAGTACTGGCCACTGAGCTCATACAAATGAACTTGGGAGTTTATGTACTGCAAGCTTTGATTTTTTTACATTCCGAGGAACTGCAGCTTAAAACCAAAGCCTGACTCTTGGCTGAATTTCTCTCCGAGCAGCTGTGGCTGGGTGAACTAAGCAATGAATTGTTTCACTTGCACAGAGCAAACAGAATAGCACATACCTTCATTGTACCTAATTTGGTATGTTTCATAGTCTTTTCTATGACCCTTCGCAAGTGAATGACCTGCTTGACTGTTCATATAGATTAATAAATTGATCTGTAATATCACAATCACAGTTTGCTCATATAGTCTAACTAGATCAGATAAAATGATGACCTACTGTTTTTTAATGATCTGTGTAATATTCATAAATATGTCTATCTGGCTACCTTCTCTTTTTTTCCTCCGCAATAACTTATTGTGAATGAAAGCACCCAAAGAAGCAAGGACTGCTGTATGTCATTCCTTTACTTTATTTTCCTATCTTAAGGGTTGCTGTAACATATCTTTATTGATTCATAGCTACTATTAAACACACTTTTCCTGTTAAAAAGATCCAGAAAACCCTCAAAAACCCCACGAGTCTGTCATGTGTCACCAGGTCACTTTTTTCCCCACTGCGTAAGCAGAAAACATCTCCAAGTAATAGATGTTGATTTTATGTCTAGTAAGTGCTGATCCATGACAGATTAGTGCTTGGCTTCCACTTGAATGTGAAAATGATAGAAAGCCGCTATTAATTTTGTTCCTTTTTGGTTTGTGGTCAACCAGTGGTCAGTTTGAACGAAAAATGCTTCTGAAGGGCACTCCTGTAGGAAAGAATAAAATATACAAACTAAAATATTGTCCTGGGAAATAGTTTAGCTCTGGGTTATGCAGTAAAAGATTAAATATAAGCTCTAGTTTTTATGTTTTCCATTTTACTTTTTCTGAAGAGTTCTAGGTCTAACAGTTCTTCCACTGAGGAAAACAAGTTAGATAATTTTTTATGAGTAGTAGTGTATGAATTGTTGCCTCAAGAACTGTTTGTTTAAAATGTACCTTCAAGACCCTGGAGATCTATTTTGCCACTTCCTCATGTTGCAAACGTACTGTGTTTAATTGAGTCTCTTTAATTTGGATAGTCATCTAGGCCTGCAGCTTCATTTGCAAACATCAGAACCAGATCGGAGCTAATTTGGAATTTGTTTTCCATAAGATGTGGACATATCTTTTTTTTTTTCTTTTTGCGTGCAGAATGCATGTTGTATCGTCCAACATATTGGAAGCTTATCTCGGCTGTGTTACTTTTCTCTGGCTTCAGTTTGTTTTAATGTATTTGCATACTGATCTTTGGGTTTCTTTTTTTAAATAACAGAGGTCCTTTGAACTTCATTTAAAAGCTGTTGCATGCAGCTGCCTTAGCAAAGTAAGCCTTTGGATCAGTGTCACGGAAGGAGAAAATTCTGGAAAGGTCTTTTTATATTGTTTTGGGTCAGGCACCAAGTGTCACTAATTGAAGTACTTTACAAATGTGTGGGAATGTTTTCCACCTCAGTGCCATTAAGAGTTACTTCTGGGCTTGTTTTAGAAGAAGCAATCAACTTGCTGCTGTGTCCTGAAGACTCTTACTAGCTCAGTTATTCATAAACCTGGGCACTGAGAAAGCTTACTCAAAGCATGCTTTGGGTTTCTCCTCAGCAGGGTTCACTCCTAACTGTTTGTAATGTTGTGCTTGTTGCTACTTCAGATATGCTAAAATGAAGTTAAAATTTGATTCAAGTAAATAAAATTTCATTCTAAAATTAGAATCTGATTACAATAAAGTGTATAGAAAATCTCAGGAAAGAAATTACTTTCAAATAACAGTTAACTACTAATCTGTTTTACCCTAATACTTCCCTATTTTCACTTAGTAAATTCATTTACCCTGTGGCTTAAAGACCCCTGAAGATTTTTATTTCTTTGCTGAGCAGATGACCAATAAAAAAAAAAAAAAGAAAAAATGACAAATTAGGTTGCATTAGTAACTCTTATCACTGAAATTTCCGTTATCTTACTTAAGTGCTGAAATTTAGCAATAGCTTACAAAATTTTTTTTTTTGTTTATGTGTTTTAAACTGTGCATTAAGTGGCTTTTGAGCTGTCTTGTATCTTGATGATTTTTTGTAGTTATGTTTTGCCTCACATCTGTTGCGTGTGTAAAATTCTGCGTAAATTTAGATGAGGATTTTGTGGGTATAACTTCATTTGTGTGTTTCTTGAAAGAGTAAGCTAACTGTCTAGCAGAGTGCGGTTTTCTACCTGGCCCTTTTCTACTACTCAGATACATAGTTTGACATCTGACTGTTGACTGGATCTCGTTTCTTTCTTAAATAGGGACAGTAATCCGCTTTTATTTTTCTGAAATACTATGTGCTGTGAAGTCTTCCATCAGTTCCTATGGAAAGCAGCACTGCAATGTCAGTGCTAGAAGAACTGTAAGATAGAGTTGAAAAATTAATGTGCCAACATATGGCAGCCTATTATGAAAAATCTGTAAAATTCGAGTTATTTAAATCAGAAGCATAGAATGGTATTACAGTTTCTTGGACATTCCAGTTTCCACTGCCTCATAATTAACCCAGAGTTACAGTTGCAGCACAGGAAACTCTGAAATTATTTTTCCCTCACTTCTGCTTGCATGTTCTTCACTGATACAGGAGTTGAAGACAGCACAAAGAAGGAACATTTTCCACTTAAAAACATATGTGCTTAAAGCAAGTATCAAAAGCAGTGTGAGAAAATGATAAATGATAAAAAGATAATTATGTACTTATTTCCAATCTGTGGATAATTATGTACTTCCTTCCAGTTGCGGTGCTTAGCATAGCAATGTTTGTGTTTCAAGTCATGGGGTTTTGTTCAAAAAAAGAGGAAAAATGAACAGAATTTGATAATGTGCTTAGTGTCGTGTTTCTTTTAAGTTTTGTTGTAGGAAAATTAAGTTTGATGCCTCTTTAAGTCAGTGCAAATTAAATATACATGCTTTTAAACAAAACCAAGACGTAAAGGCCAGCTTCATTAGCTGTGACTTGCTTGTGTTTTCTCAAATGTCCTTTTGAAACCAAATCTTTTCCCAGTTGACTGAATAATCACTACTTTGTACATTTCTTCTAATATTCATAGCTAATAGACTCATCATATAAAATAACACAGGGATGATTAACTTTCTCTAGATAGCATTTTGAACTGTAAATAGGAAAACAATCTTTGCTTGAAAATTAATTGCTTCATTATTTTTTTCTGGTGGCTGGAGGTAGTAGGCTTTGCTGTCTGAACATAGTCTCTTCTGAGTAGTAGTGGTGACTATTTTAAATCAAACTCAAGATTCTAACAATTCTATGATTCTGTGATTCATTTCTTTCAAATACGTTTTACTCTGGTTCTATTGAACCTGCAATTTTATCAGGGCAAGCCTGTAGTTATGAGAAAAATTGGAGTCTTTGATAAGATTCATTCAGCTCTCTGCACATACAGGATTCTCACTTGAAAACTACTCTTTCCATATAATTAGGTTTATAGGATATTCTTATTGCTAAGAGAAAGAAGAAAGGGAGAGAATGTCTTGCTTAGAATTATGAGCTGACTTGAGCACTGGCAGTCTGTCCCTGAAATTAAATTGATCATAATTTCCCATGGAAAAGATGGTAGTTCCTTTAGACTAGAGCGCCCTACCATCCTGTTACTGCATGACACAGAGAGATTTCAAACTTCCGTTCTTGTTTTGAAACTGTTTACATGCTGAAACTCAAAAACAGGTGAGTTAAAACCAGTTCTAACGGATTTAAGAGTATGACGTCTATATAATGTCATCTAAATGTAGAGGAATTTAAGTGTTAAGGTGACATGAGAGATTTTTTTACTTCAGAGTGCTTTTTTAAAAAAAAATGAATCTTTAAATGGATATATTTTGAAGGGCACCAGTTTCTTACGAAGTTGGTTTTAATTGTAACATTAAATAGTCTGTTACTGCACTTCATGCTTTCTAGTACTTTTAAACTTAATGCATCAGGAATTTCTTTTAATGAGATGTACTTATCTCTGTAAGAGTAGAAAATTTTAGTTTTAAGTTTGAGATTGTTTTATTTTGCACTATTATGTCTTAGTTTTATTATTGTTTTTTATCAGTGCAGTCTGTAACAATGTTTAATTTGTTAATCCCTCACACTTTAAAACCTGCAATTCTGATCAGCCAATTGTCTTTAATACCTGGATGTTTGAAGATCTCAGTTTAAGCACTGGGAATGATAAACAAAGGATCTTTTTGCAGATTGCATGTTACTTGTGTTTTATATTTGGCTATGTGGAGAAACAGCTGGCACCCTGTGAAACGCAGACAGAACAGAGGAACCTGCTTAGTACTTGCAGTCTTTTTATTGCAAGTCATGTATGTGAAGAATTTCACACTTTAGAGCTTGTATCTGAGGTAGAGAGACACACATTAAATGCAAAAGGTATTTCTGGATTGACAGAAGCATGATGATAATGGCGAGGGAATGGTGGTACAGTATTTCACTGGCATTCTTCAAACCTTAATTCAGATAGTTTTGAATCACAACCTAAGAAACCAGGTAAGATACAGAGACGGTGTATTGATCCTATTGCGATCTAACATAAAGAAATAATATGTGGCTGCTTTGAGCAGATTAGGACACTATATCTTTTATCACCTTCTGAGGAAAATACTGTGTGTATGACCAAGTATGCTGTTGTGTGAGTCTGGTTTTTAATTGTTTTCTGGAAAAGCTACTGGGCATTTTGAAGCTCAGCATTTTTCTGCACTAAATTTGCTGTAATCAGGCTGTAGTTTTGATCATTTGACAGTTTTCATTAGGGCCATTTTCAAGGAGATCAGTAAATAAATTTTATCATAACTGCATGATTTGCCAAAGTGCGTATGTAGCATGTGTTAAAGCAGTCGAATGGCTTCAGAGTGCTGAATATGCTTTGGACTTTGAGTGCAATCCCTAAATATGATCTGTTTTACCTAGTAATTCACCATTACTAGGAGTAATGGTGTGGCTATATGCTGGAATAAAGTGCATAATTTATAAGTTTTTGCTTTGTAAAAGTCATCTGAACCTGTGTTCACATGTGCAGTTGAGGGAGATGTGTGGAAATATTTTTTAATGCTTATGTATTACAAGTATTTAATTCAAGAATTGTTCTTAAGGTCAGAAAGATCACTGAGAAATCCTCAGAAACCACTTTGAGCGCTTCTTGGATTAGATGAAGTAATTCTAACATGTTACTTAGAATCCACAGAAAAACCCTGCCTTAGACTTCAGTAATGGTATATTTCTAAGAACAATTTTTATAGAATCACAGAATAGTTAGGGTTGGAAAGGACCTTAAGATCATCTAGTTCCAACCCCCCTGCCATGGGCAAGGACACCTCACACTAAACCATCTCACCCAAGGTTCTGTCCAAGCTGGACTTGCATACCAGCAGGGATGGAGCATTCACAGCTTGCCCTGTTTAAGTTTCAACCCATTACCCCTTGTCCTATCACTACAGACCCTAGTGAAGAGTCGCACCCCAGCATCCTTATAGGCCCCCTTCAGGTACTGGAAGGCTGCTATGAGGTCCCCATGCAGCCTTCTCTTCTCCAGGCTGAACAGCCCCAGCTTTCTCAGCCTGTCTTCATACGGGAGGTGCTCCAGGCCCCTGATCATCCTTGTGGCCCTCCTCTGCACTTGTTCCAACAGTTCCATGTCCTTTTTATGTTGAGGACACAAGAAATGCACACAATACTCCAAGTGAGGTCTCATGAGAGCAGAGCAGAGGGGCAGGATCACCTCCTTCGACCTGCTGGTCACGCTCCTTTTGATGCAGCCCAGGATACGGTTGGCTTTCCAGGCTGCGAGCGCACACTGAAGCCGGCTCATGTTCATTTTCTCATCGACCAACACCCCCAAGTCCTTCTCTGCAGGGCTGCTCTGAATCTCTCCTCTGCCCAACCTGCAGCTGTGCCTGAGATTGCTCTGACGCAGGTGTAGGACCTTGCACCTGGCATGGTTGAACTTCATAAGGTTGGCATCAGCCCATCTCACAAGTGTGTCAAGGTCCCTCTGGATGGCATCCCTTCCCTCCAGCATATCAACCGGACCACACAGCTTGGTGTCATCGGCAAACTTGCTGAGGGCGCACTCAATCCCACTGTCCATGTCAGCGATGAAGATGTTAAACAAGACCGGTCCCAACACCGATCCCTGAGGGACACCACTCGTTACCGGTCTCCAGCCGGACATGGAGCCATTGACCACAACTCTTTGTGTGCGGCCATCCAGCCAGCTCTTTATCCACTGAGTGGTCCATCCATCACATTGATGTCTCTCCAAGTTAGAGACAAGGATGTGGTGTGGGACAGTGTCGCACTCTTTGCACAAGTCCAGGTAGATGACATCAACTGCTCTACCCCTGGCCATCAGTTCCGTAGCCCCGTCATAGAAGGCCACCAAATTGGTCAGGCAGGATTTCCCCTTAGTGAAGCCATGCTGGCTGTCACCAAGCACCTTGTTGTTTTTCATGTGCCTTTGCATGCCTTTCAGGAGAATCTGCTCCAAGATTTTGCCAGGCACAGAGGTGAGACTGACTGGTCTGTAATTCCCCGGGTCTTCCATTTTCCCCCTCTTGAAAATGGGGGTTATATTTCCCTTTTTCCAGTCGTTGGGAACTTCACCTGACTGCCATGATTTTTCAAATACGATGGCCAGTGGCTTAACAACTTCATTCGCCAGCTCCTTCAGGACCCGCAGATGGATTCTGTCAGGTCCCATGGACTTGTGCATTTTCAGGTTCTTAAGATGGTCTCGAACCAAATCTTCTCCTACAGTGGGCCCAAGGTCTTCATTCTCACAGTCCCTGCATCTGCCTTCCAAGACTTGGGCGGTGTGGTCAGAGCATTTTCCAGTGAAGGCTGAGGCAAAGAAGTCATTCAGAACCTCAGCCTTCTCCAAATCCAGGGTATTTTTCTTGACTACCTGTGACTGCGATTTTTTTGATGGGCCGCCCATTATACCATTTCTGTGTCCCTGGCAAGTGATTACAGAAGTAATTTTTACGAGATATGTCTTGTCTCTTATATTATTGTTTGGCTATTTGTCTGTTACTTCTGGCTCTGGAGTACGGTTTTGTTTTAGTTTCTTAAGTGCTATCTTTAATTTACATTGAAAATGTTAGGTATGGACTTGTGATATGTGACCACAATGTCCTCTATGGGTCTGGAGGCTATATTTTTCTTCACTGCAAACCGTAACCTCTAGGTCTGAGTTACAGTCATTTACTTAGAGGGGTTAAAACTGTGCATTTCAGGAACACTTACTTATTCTCCTTTTTGTCTATTTGGTAAGATTCATCCAGCTGTGCTCAGTTTATTATAACAGCCACAGGAAAGCAATAGTAAACAGGTTGGTATATGTTTGTATTCCCTGGAGGCCATGGTATAAAAGATGATTTTTACTACTAGTTATTTTACTTTTTTTGTGCAGGGAGAAGTGTGGGGCTTCTCTTGCTTTGCCCTTTTGAGTTCAAATGTTAATATTTCAGTAATGGTGGTTTTGTTTTCAGGTTATTGTGGTTTTTAATGAGCTCATGACCCCAAATCCTGTTTAGTTTTTGCCAGTTTAAATGGGTGTGTATTACTGTATTCCAAGTTATTGTATTTGCATGTTACTGAATACAGACGTCTTTTGAAGTCCTGTAAGAAATTTGTAATAGTTCATTTTTATACTTACAATCTTTTGAGAATCTTCCCGAGTGTCCTGAAAAACAGTTCTGTTTTATAATATACCTTTATTTCTTGGCTAGGTTGTAAGTTTGCACTACGCCTTCTATCTCAGTATTAATTCTAGTGTTCACATAGTAATACAAGTGTCTTTGAGGTCTTTCAGCTGCTATAATTACAAAGGGTTCAGTACCAGTAGCTGATTGGCTCCTGCTTAGTTCCTTAGATTTAAACTCTTCATTTGTTTCTTAGTTACGCTGTACAAGATCCTGGCTTCTTTGAGGTTTGGCAATGGTTGTGGGTTCGAAGTCTGAACTTAAAAGTTTGAACCTAAAACACATTGAATGACTATGTGTTTGGTATTAGCATCTGTGGAGAATGGTATAAGGGACACTTAAGCCTGAAGGAAGGATGGTATATGTTAACTAGATGTGTGCAAGTGTTATGTAATTCAGTGATCACTTTAATTTAGGGATTTAATTTGCCATTGTGGTAGTACCTGTTGGGATGTAAATCTAAACCAGTCTATGCAATGTTGAGGGATATTGAGGTCATAAGTGGATGCAGATGGTTGGACAGGCATGCAGTAGCATGTGGTTCTGGCCTATTAGAGAAATCAGAGTCATTGTCAAGGACCTGCAGCAGCAAATGGCTTTGGCTAATGTCAGAGCCACTGTATAAGCCACCGTTTTGATACCTGCATGCTCATAGAGTCTCATTGAAGGACCATGTGGCATTATTCAGTGAAGACTAGCTGGGAATTGACTGCATAGAATCATAGAACAGTTAGGGCTGGAAAACCTTAAGATCACCTAGTTCCAACCCCCCTGCCATGGGCCGGGACACCTCACACTAAACCATCCCACACAAGGCTTCATCCAACCTGGCCTTGAACACCGCCAGGGTTGGAGCATTCACAACCTCCCTGGGCAACCCATTCCAGTGCCTCACCACCCTAACAGGAAAGAATTTCTTCCTTATAGCCAATCTAAATTTCCCCTGTTGAAGTTTGAACTTGTTACCCCTTGTCCTGTCACTACAGTCCCTAATGAAGAGTCCATCCCCAGTATCCCTATAGCCCCCCCTTCAGATACTGGCATCTAGTGATACTGTTATGGATGTGATCTGGTTCAGTCCTGTACTGGGACCTGGTTCATTAGATTCATTTGGTGTGGTCCTCTGAGCCTGGGGAAACATTTTCGTCTCATAGGAGAGACTGTGGACCTAGAGACAGAGGTTGGAGAATCACGTTCCTTAGAGTAAATTTTTTTTCCACTTTTTTTTTTTAAGTCACCTTACTGAAAACAGTAAAACCAGAAAGAGGATTTTCATCAGCCTACATTAATTCACCTATTCTTTCACTTGCTATGCTATATGATTTTGGTAAGGTGTAGATCTCATTCAGATGCCTTCTAAGTAACCTCACAGGAATGAGGCACTTACTTAACTATTTTGTTTTGGCACACTGTGTGTGCACTGCAACTGTTTCTTCCACTAACAGCATAATGTCGCAGACAATAACAAGGAGTTCTTGTTGTCTGATGGATTTTGTCCGTTTTAAACAAGTTTTTCTTGTGTTTAATTCTCTTTCCTGCTTGTATAGTACTTACTATTACACACATGACACCAAGAATATAAACTGTTACTGGCATCATCCGGAACATCCTGCAGCAGCAGCAGATTTTCCATTAGGAAGCCGTTTCACTGTTGCCCTGTACTTATTGCAAAAAAGGACTTTTAAAATAAATAGAATATTTAAAATTTTAATGCAGAGAATGCATTTATATGATGAAATCTGATTATTATCTATTGTGAGGATTAAGATATCCTGGGAAGTTTGGTTCAAAGAAAAGATTAGAGTATACCTTTTGTTCTTCCTGAAACATGCATTTGTTCTGCTGGATACGTAGTCTAGTTTAGCGTAATGGAATGTGAAGCCTGGATTATCTCTGAAGCTCTTGTAGCCCACAGAGATTTGCTTACTAGTGCATAGCTACTTCTTCATTGCCAGCTAAGGGAAATTGAACGTGCGGCACCAATGGAAACAAAGGTTGCAGGCTGTCTGGCCCAGCCTTGTTCCCTGAAGAGGGGGCAGAAAGAGAATGGTGTCTGGGAAGGAGGTGGGTTAGGATTAGGAAACTACACAGCTGTGTAGGACTGTTACATGTTTTCTTGTAGTCTATGTTAATGTTAAACAATGATTGAAAGGAGTAAACTTCAGTTTGCTAAAGTCGAAAGAGAGACTTTGCTGACTTTTCAAGGAAGATTCAATTTACTGTGAATAGTGTAGACAAAAATAACAAGCAGATTTACCTTTTCCAGGAATACTAGTAAATTTGGAAGCTAGTATACTTCATCAGAGAAGAAACAATGATTTTTGTCTAGTAGCTTTAAAGCATAAATTAACAGCCCTTGGATGAGTTTGGGAGGAAAAAAAGGTGAGGGAAAACCTTGGAAACTTCAGTATGTGTACCTCAAATTAGTTCCTTGATATTGTTTATCTTGATTCTTATTAATCAATAATATTTTCATTATGAAGAATAATTTAGAAATTAAAAAGACTAATGCAAAGTGGAGGAGCATTGCTCTGCCACTGTATGCAGTTTGCTCAGGCTTACTTATTCTCTGCATGCTTGTCTCACTCTTCCTGTTTAAAACTTTAAATTATAAACTATGGCAGCTTTATCTTCATTTGAGTTTTCATCAGGCTATTCGGTAACTTATTATTTAGATTCTTTCATTTATATAGTTTTGCATTTCTTAAAATAATATCAGGAATATATAAAACCTAAAAACTACTGGTCGTGGTTAATAATCTCCTTAGGTTACTGCTTTTTTTCCACTGTTTGACTAGTTTTTCTGGATTGAATTGGAGATTATTCTACTCTAGTTTCACTGCCAGCATTTGAGGCAGAGTGTTTTGGGATTTTCTGTTTGTTTTGTTTTTCCTGTAACTAAAACCAGCTGTAGTCCATCCAGAAAAGAGTGAGAGAGGTTTTTCCAGTTCTGTTCTGGGGCTTGAAGCAGACTGTTTCCACACCCCCACCGTATTTTTTGCCTCTTACAGAAGTGGTGAGACTTGTTTTTAGCGGTACAGGGTGGTTGGTTTGTTTTGTCTACTTTCTTGTTTAATCTCTGGGAAAGGGAGGGAGATGCATAAACATACAGAAATGAGAAAAGAAATGCCCACTTATTTTTCTAGGCTATATATTTGAACCTGCTTTGCAGAAATGCCTTAGGCTTTTGAGAACAGAGATCCCTGGTGCTAAACAGAAGGGAAGCTTGGTGGCAGAGCAAGTTTTGACGGTTTGAGGATCACCTGTCATGGCAGAATTCTCTCGGCTCAATGAGGGCAGGAGGATTAATTTGAGAGGATGAAGGTAAGGCCAATTTAGTTCTGAACACCAGCATCCTATTGTGAAGGTTTATTGCATTTTAGAAGCATTTTTACTTTGAACCTATTCCAGTGCGTTTTAGCACATTGGCAGCTTCATTCTTAGAGATGCCATTCTTACATGAGAGATGTTGTTACAGTGTCCTTTGTTGTGGAGAACATCTGGGCTTTGCAGGAAGTGCCCAGAATCCCAGCTGTGGTGAATGGAATCAAAGGAAGAGGAATCAGCACAAGAGTGAGTGCTCAGCTTTGAAAGATGGTTTCTGGTCTTCAAATTGTGTGCCAGAACTCTTAATACATAGTTCTTCATGAACAGTAAGAGTACTGGAGTCCAGATCATTTGCGGGTGTTTTGGTAGGAAAAAAAAATAAAAAATAAAAAGTGCAATACACTATAAAGAGCTACAGGGTGATTGCTTGGAAAATTCTAGGAAAGGAAGCTTCCCTTTTGTGTTTATTCTATAGAACACTGTTGTAACAGAATTTTAGGGACTGCTTTAAGATATATTAAGGCATTGATTATTAGTGTTTTTTCCCTGGCAATCACCTGTTAATTGATGGTGCTGACCAAAGTGCAACATTAGAATTGACTGCAGAAAATGATCTACTGAGTGATCCACCTGTCAGAAGACAAAGCAGTAGCAAGTCTGTCCTCTTAGATGTTCATGTATGTTGTGTTCCAGACAGGGTAAAGCAGTTAGCTTCCATGTACCTTGGTATACCTTGGTTTTCAATGTGTGTTTTAGTTGCTGCAGCTTTATTTGGTGTCTTTTTTACATGACAGTTCGATTTCTTGGGATTAGTAGTAGTTTGCAATACACATTTGCCTGAATTGCACAGAAATGTAGCTGGAAACCTAGAGATCCAAAAAATACACAGTCTCAATAAAAAAGAAAGATGAAGAGTGGGAAGAATATAGTATGGAAATATCTGTTGGGTCTTCACTATTTATTTATTTCATAGAATCATAGAATAGTTAGGTTTGGAAAGGACCTTAAGATCATCCAGTTCCAACCCCCCTCCCATGGACAGGGACACCTCACACTAGACCAGGTTGCCCAAGGTCCTGTCCTGTCTGGCCTTGAACACTGCCAGGGATGTTGCCTCCTTGGATTCTTGGGAATACTGTGTTTCAAAAAGTACTAGCTACAATGAGGAAGAAGGAAGAGGGCTGTGGAGGAGGCTAGAAGGGGGTGGGAGAGAACGTAGGAGAGAAGGGTGAAACTGGGAAGGGATAAAGGGAAGATATAGAGAAAGAGGGTCTGAGAGACTGCAAAGAGAAGGTGGGTTTACAAAGAGCATCCTGTCAGTCAGTCTGCACACTATGTACTTTCTTCTCTTTTTCCTTTACATTTAGAGAACATGCTTTCTCTTTTAAATCACAACATTGTATGATAGAGCCTTGCTGACAGTAGTTTATTCAGCTGCTTGCTTTCATTTGATGTGTGGTGCTAATACAAAGCTTCTTTCTTAACACTGAAAAAAATCTGTCTGGATTCTTGTATCACACTTATTTTCAGATTTCTGTCACATGAGCTTCAGAACCAGAAGAATTTCTTGGAGTTTTGCTATTCTGTCACCTTTGAATTTGGTGACGAGATGATAAGTTAATTAACTGCAGTATCAGCATTTTATATGATAGAAATGAACCTTCCTATTCAATATTAGTAGTTAATTATATAAAAAAAAATACAACATAGCAAATGTATATTACATTTTAATAATTACTTGCCCCATTCTGCAACTCTTTATGACACTCTAGTCACATCAGTTATACCATGTTTGCTGTGGAAATTTCCTGTCATTTGTTTGCCAGTATCTGCAGTAATAGTCTGGTATGAGGGCTGTGCAGACAATAAACTCTCGTATTGGCCCTGTTTATCACAGTGTTTCTCAGTCAAAGATGAGATTTCAGAGTACCACTTCCTTAAAATATTTACAAACGTGTTAGTCTGTATCCTGTCCATCACTAGACAGACTAAATTCACTTTGAAGTGAATAGGATCCACCTGTCTATGTCAAAGGCAGGATGAGGCCTTTTACGGAGCAAGGTTGCTGTGAAGGGGCACGCACATCTTGGAGTTTGTTACGAAAGAACATCTTATCCCTAAGTATGTTTTGTGGTCCATCACAGTTTGAAATTACTGTGTGTACTGGCTTCCAGTAGTGCGTTCACTGGGAATTTTAATGCAATTCTCAATTTGATCATAGAGTGGGTACATTTATAGGGAGGTAATTATAGGGAGGTAATTTGCGCTAAAATACAACTTCTGAGTTTTGTTGTTTGTTTTGGTTTTTGCGGTTTTATTTGTTTTGTTGCCTCCTTCCCACCCCCCACCCCGCCCCCTCCTCCCAGCATGTGATATTTGTAAATGAGCATGTCCCACACTCAGTGCATTGATGTTGTAAGGTGGCCTTTGCTGAAGTCAGTCGCCTGCAAGGGGCTCAGGAGTTGTAGCCACAGCAGTAAAAGCACTTGGCAGTAAGAATTGAGGAAGTTTTACAGAAAGTCTGTCTTTGGTTTGTGTGTATGCTGTAGTCAGTTTAAAATCAGTGGTTGGAGCAAATGAATGTCATCTGAAACAGCTCCGGCAGCTCCTGATGGAAGAGCTTTGAATCAACATGCACATATATATAGATTATATCCCATTTGTAACACTGAGCTAGGCTTCAGCCTCTTGTTGCTGCTGCCTAGTAATGACATTTTGCTGTTCACTAAGTGCAGTCTTCAATGTTTTATGGATTAATCTGGAAAAAGTACTCAAACTAAACCAGTGAGACTTTAAAGTAAGGTGTTAATCTGAAACAGGACACTGCAGGAAGTATAGATCAGTTATTGCCTTTCTTAGCTGTCTCACGATAAGTAAGTAGGGTTACTGACAGTTAATCTGTAGGCAAATTTTGCCTCAGCTGTGGTGTATTTTTGGTGCAAATACAGTATAAATTTGCCTCATCATTCTGTTTTATAAATGAATATACCAAAATCTAGGTTATAATGAGGACTACTGGGTATGGCTTGTACACCTAGTGAGATGGCCTTAAGTAGCCAACCTGGGTTTGAAGTGGGTGGCCTCTGTTCCGTAGTGAAAGTACATTATTTGGGGAATATTCAGTGTCAGTTAATTATGAGTAATATGACACTGTCGTGATTTCTGCAAAGGAATAACATCTCATGATCTCTGATTAACAAAGCAATATTTTTCCTGCCATCTGCTAGTGTAATTCCTGAATTGTGGCACAAGTTTAAAACTTGAGACCTAGCTACAGCTACAGCTACTTGAGACCTACCTACAGCTAGGTCTCAAGTTTTATAGCAGTTTTGTAGGAGTGGATTTGTATCTTAATGGTGTTTTAAAGTTCAGTAAGGAAAGAGATTCTGTCTTACTTAAGGGAAAGGAGCTCTGCTGTTTAGGAATCTTCATTCCTATAGAAATCTGTAAGGACTAAGGTAAGTTATGCACACAACATTGGTATGATGGTATTTTTCAGAGGATTCATTCAACTAACTTAAATGATTTAGTACTGAGTAACATTGGTGCATGAGAAAAAGGGTTCCTTCCATGTCCTGGTGACACAGGACATGGAAATGGTTGAGGTACTGAATGCTTTCATTGCCTCAGTCTTCACTAGCAAAGACATCAGAAAAGTCTTCAGAAATCTATGGGCCCAGAGACCAGACAAAGAGTGTGAAGCAAGGAAGACATCCTAGGGGGAAGAGTATCAGGTTGTAGAATAATTAAGCAAACTGCACATACAGAATCACAGAATCACAGAATCCCAAGGGTTGGAAGTTCATGGGCCCTGGTGGGGCACTCACAAGTACTAACAGAGCTAGCCATGCTCAGTAATCTTTGTGAGGCCACTCTCAATAATCTTTGATCAGTCCTGGTGACTTGGAGAAGTGCCTGAGGACTGGAAGATGTCACCCCCATCTTCAAGAACAAGGACCAAGAAACCTACAGGATAGTCAACCACCCTCAATCCCTGGGGAGGTGAGGGAGCACCTAATCCTGGAAAACATTTGCACATTGATGACAAGAAAATCAACCAAGTTAAAGTCATGCTTGAACAGTGTGATAACCCTCTACAATGAAATGACTGGCTTGGTAGATGGAGGGCAAGCAGTGGATATTGTCTACCTACACTCTTGTAAGGTTTTTGACATTGTCTGCCATAAGGTCCTCAAAAAGAAGCTGGTGAAACATAGACTGGATGAGCAGGCAATGAGGTGGATTGAAAACTGAATAGCCAGGCTCAGAGTGTGGTGATCAGTGGCACAAAGTCTAGTTGGAGGCCAGTAACTGGCAGCGTATCCCAGGGATTATTACTGGGTCCAATCCTGTTTAACATCTTCCGTAATGATCTGGCTGATGCGGCTGAATGTACCTTCAGTTTTGCTGATGACATCGAGCTGGGAGGAATGGCCGATAAACCAGAGTTCTGCTGCCATCCAGACCCTCAGGACCTCAGGATGCTGGAGAAATGGGATGACGGGAAACTCATGCAATTAAACAAAGGGAGGTGCAAAGTCCTGCACCTGGGGAGGAACAGCTGCAGGCAGTGGTTGCTGTTGGCTGGCTGGCTGGCTGGAAAGCAGCTTTGCAGAAAGGACCTGGGGGGCCTGGTCG
Organism: Lathamus discolor; assembly: GCF_037157495.1. Classification (NCBI taxonomy): domain Eukaryota; kingdom Metazoa; phylum Chordata; class Aves; order Psittaciformes; family Psittacidae; genus Lathamus; species Lathamus discolor. The sequence continues at coordinate 71,317,085 of NC_088909.1, forward strand.
ACACCGAGCTGAAAACAGCCAGCAATGTGCCAATAAGGCAACAAAGGCAAATGGCATCTAGGGCTGCATGAGGAGGAGTGTGGCCAGCAGGCTGAGAGAGGTGATCCTTCCCCTGCCCCCAGCATTGGTGAGGCCACACAAGGAGTGCTGGGACCGGCGCTGGGCTCCCCAGAGAGAGGGTTTCCCACAAGAGAGGAGTAATCACAGAATCATTGAGGGATGTTGCTCCTGAGAAGTTCCTTGGTTTCGTATTTAAACCGTCTCCAGGTGCAACTGTCAGTTCCATAGGATACATGTGCGCTTGCATTGTCTGCGATCTCCTTTTCTACTTTTTAAATGAAATTATTTTTAAAGTACTTCCATTAGTTTCAATAATAGCAGACTATTGAAGGACACTTTTTGGGGGCTGAGGGGTAGCTTTTGCATGTTAAGTGTATAAACTGTTTCACAAAACCCCATATTCCACATGCAAAGCCTTGGAGAATTAGACTGGAGGTTGTGAGTTTTGATTCCAGTGCTGATTTTGCTCTGGTGCTTTGTTTGGAGGTGTTTGCAATGACTTAAAATAACAGAATGAAGAGTAACTTCGTACCGCACTTTCATAGCACAAATGACCAGAATAAGCTATGGAACTTTCGCTTTATATAATTGTTCTTTGCTAAAAAATTATGTATTTAAGCTTTTTTTTTTTTTTTCTAAGAATCCTGTAATTGAATAGCTTATTTACAGTCATATAGTCACTTCCACTTTTATATTTAGTAGCAGAAACAACATCAAAGTAATTTAGGTGTCAAATGTGATGCCAGAGCAGCAGCAGACATTCAGCTGTATGTGTAGCATTGGTACATACGGATTTATAAATCATTAAAAAAAAAAGTGGGTTTTGTGTGGGGTTGTGTTTGGTTTTTTTTCCTTAACAGAGCTTTTGTGGTGATTATTAAATATGTTTGGAGGCTCTCCCTCTCTTAATTTAAGTTCAGAAACTGCAAACCTCTTAATCATGTTCCCTGTCATTAGCAAGGGAAAAGTCACCAGAATGTGTTTGTAACCTGTGGGATTTTAGAATGAATGAGGGCTGTGTTCCTGGTAACAGATGTGGAACATGGTTCTGGATCCCACAGAATATGAATGGAGCTCCTGAAATAGCTGCTGGGTTTTGGGGGTAATTTTTTTGTTGTTGTTTGTTTGGGGTTTTTTTGTTGTTGTTATTTCCCTGTCCCTGTGCATCTGTTCCTCACCCTCACCCTCTTCCCTCCTCCCAGATTTGTTTATATATTTATGGAGGGGAGTTGTATTGCTGGTTAGTAAAAAGTAATAGATAGTATTTCAAAATATTGCCTAGCCCAAGTATCAGGAATGCTCAATGGCAAATGAACAAAAGAAGTGAAAACATTTTATTTTTGAGTTATAGTCCTATTGGAAAATGAACTAACTGTGTATGTGTTGCAAAGATGAAATCTGCTTTGGCTTTTGCCAGGTCATTAAAAACACTGTCTTGTCCCTGCGTTGTAGTAGTGGAAATGGTTGTGGCTTTGTTTTCGTGTAACTATGAGCATTACATTGTGAGGCTAATTTCAGCATTTAATATGGTACCTTTGGTAACTACTGTGGAAGTAGTTTACGAAATGGGCAGAGTAGTCCTCCAAGATTACTGAATGACTCCCAAAGATTTTCCTTTCTAATAAACCTCAAAACTTCCTTTCTCCTGCTCTAGATTTCCTCTTTGAAATGAAAAGAATTTCATTCTGCATTAATTTTTGTGCCACTGTTGTTTAAAAAAAAAATTGTTGCTCCAACCTTATAATTTTTCTGCAAGTGAGGTTTATTCTCTTAGAAGACCATTTCATTATGTTCACACCTGGAGGTTAGATGGGGCTTGGAGCAACCTGGTCTAATGGAAGGTGTCCCTGCCCATGGCGGAGGGGTTGAAACTAGATGATCTTTAAGGTCCCTTCCAACCCAGACCATTCTGTGATTCTATGACATTTGTGCACTAGCAGCGTTTAGTTCTGAATATCAAACTGTTAATCCTAAAGTTACAGAAAGATGCTTCCTTCTTTCGGTCGAATAAGCCTGACAACTGCAATACAAAATATTAGTTCACTTTATAGTGCAAGCAGCAAATCTCCTGATTTAATTACTAAATGTTGGTATCTTTATTCTTGTAATTATTTCTGCCTGTGAATAGCTATTTTTGTTAATAAAAATGGCCACTTTTCTATAAAGACTGTCAGAGAGTCAGCCTGTCATGCCAGCTTGAGACCAGAGGATTGAGGCCACTGAGTTTTTCATAGGTGGTAAGTCAGGTATTGCTGTAAATGTGATTTTGCCAGTGAGCCTTTTCCATTGGTACCTCATAACTGGATGAGGGGTTTAATACTAGATTCTGCTCAATAGATGGCACATGGCATTGAACATTATTTTTGTAACCCTGTACCTTACCTATTTTGCTGTAGGTATCATTGCCATTACAGAGCTGGTAATGGTGAAGAGCAACCCATATTTCAGTCATTTGAGCTGCTCAAGTGTCGTGGTTTAAACAAAGTCAGCCATAAATCACGCAGTCATTCACTCACTCCCCCCCTTCTTGCCCTCCCCCTACACCTGGAGGGACGGAGAGGAGAATCGAAAAGAATGCAACTCCCACGGGTTGAGATAAGAGCAGTCCAGTAACTAAGGTATAACACAAATCACTGCTGCTACCACCAATAATAGTGATGATAAGGGAAACAACAAGGGAAGAGAATACAACACCTGAGCACCAGCCGACCGATAACTCGCCCAACCCCACCCGACCAAGCACCCACCGAATGCCTCGTCCAACCCTGCAATCCCCAGGCCTTCCAGGTCACTCCCTGTTACATCCTGGGCATGACGTGCTGTGGTATGGAATACCTCTTTGGTCAGTTTGGGTCAGGTGTCCTGTCTCTGCTTCCTCCCAGCTTCCCCTCCTCCCTGGCAGAGCATGAGGCTCAGAAAGTCCTTGGTCAGACCAAACATTTGAGCAGCAGCTAAAGACATCGGCCTTATCAGCACTGTTCCCAGGCCAAAAATTGAAACCACAGCACTGCGCCAGCTACTAAGAAGGAGAAAAATTACTGCTATTGCTGAACCCAGGACACCAGGTTTTACAGTAGGCTTCAACACCTCTGCCAAATGTTCCTTAATGGTAGTAGGCTTAGCAGAAGTGGTTAGTTAGAACTGGTTAGAACTGATTTGCTCTGTCCTTCGCAATTACATCCTAGTTTTATTGTGGCTGTATTCGAAGTCTGCTTGTTGACGTAATTAAGTTGCACACACAAAGTCCTTAGGAGAATGAGAGTGCAAGGTTCTTTTGTTTGGCATTTTGGATTTTGTTTGTTTAATAACTTGTCATTTCCTCTGTAAAGATTTGAGATATTAGACTTAGCAAATAAATCTCATCAGCAAAGGAGGAGTTAAGAACAAGAGAGACAGTGGCCAAAACAAAGATAATGTTTTATTCTTTGAATTAACTCTCAAAAATTCCAGTATTTCTTTTAATTGAGAAAAAGGATTTGGGTAAGACTTATGTGGCAACCATACGTTGGCAGCAGAGGGAAAAAAAATAAATGCTTGAAGTGACTAGAAGAAGATAACTATATTTGTTAATGTCACCTTTTGAGAATATTCTGTCTCCTGACCTAGTCAGTAAAATATGTATTCTATATGTTGTCAGTAATGATTCAACAGATCATTTCCTGAAGATAAATGCACTAAATGTATTTTGTGCAAGTGCTTACCGCAAATGTCACTGAGAAGTAAAATACACTTTACCTTCATCTGTAATGTGCTAGGACTGTTTATTCTGATTTATATAAAAAATCAGGCCAGCGATCCAACATGGCTTAATCAGAGTGTTTTATTCTCAACTGTAGGCGTTCCACTGGCAGTGAAAAAAGTTGGTGGTGGGGTTTTGTTTTTAAACTGAATTGTATTTGAACAGTATTTGTGTTGACTTCTGAAATCTGACATCCCAGGATTGCCTTTCTGAGGGCTGTAATTTATAATGCAGCATTTTACTAGAAGAAATTCCTGCAGTACTTTGTTTCACAGGTGTTCCAGCTTATCTCTGTGTTCCATCTCTCTCAAGTAAATGAATAGAATGCAAAAATTAAATAAATACTGCAAAATTGTTGAAAGAACAGCTATATTAATCTTATTTTTACAGGTATAAGTATTAAATATCTTTTACTGCTTGATTAAAAAAGTTGCTTCACTCTTTTTCTGATGAGTGCTGTTGGTGCTGTTACCTGGAGGGCAGAGATGTACTAGCAATGTCCTAGAGAAGGACTGTTGAAAAACATAGGCTTGGATATAGGGGATAGCTACAGCTTTGAAAGGAAGTCCACAATGGATGATACAAAATAAGAAAGAGTTATGGGGTAAGAATTGATGGCAGTGATAAATTTTGAGGAAAATGGATATGATACACAAGTAATGCATGACGTATTATGCTTTTCTAGGTTACTTTGTGTTTTGTTGCTATTACTGTTAATGGATGGAGCCCTGCAGTTGCATTATCTTTCATTAAATTTGAACTATGGTCTGCTATGGTACTGAGATACAGTATGATGAGGTGGGCACTCACAGTATTTTTCTGCTTTGCTGTATCTGAAGATGTAATGTTCAGAGGAATTTTTCCCTCTTCGTGCTCATATTTTTGACATCTGGTGCTACTAAGTGGATATTACTGAAAGTTTGTTAATGAGGATTCTGTCTTTCCAGCAGCAGGTTCTTACTGCAGAAGTGAAGCGAATCCTATAGCTCAGCCAGAATGGAGTTAATTGTTGAACTTCTGGAAAATTACAGTGAAGATTTTAGGAAGAAATTATAGCAGGTGTTTTTTGCTCTTTACCATCCTTCATCTGGGGAAGAGCAAGAAAAGGCTGTCCATGACTCTGTCTTGTAGAAGCTCTGTTGGATTAAGAAAGAATCACACTGGTGCTAGCTAACTGGAAATGTAGAGAAAATTAAAGGTATGGTGGGAAAGGCAATTACAGGAGAAATTTTTCTGTTCAGTGTTAGTCAAGTTTTATAAGGATGACTGAAACTAAATTGCAGAAGTGTATTGTGAGAGTTGGCAGTGAAAGGAGAGGTAGAGTTGACTGCAGGTAAGTGTAGAGTAATACAGATGGAGAAGAACTATATGACATGCCCTGTCTTTTAATTACTTACAGTACAGATAACACCATTATGCCCCTCACAGTAAAGAATTTTTTCCTAGTATCTAATCTAAATCTCTCCTCTTTCAGTTTAAAGCCATTCCCCCTTGTCTTGTCACTACAGGCCCTTGTAAAAAATCCTTCTCCAGATTTCTTGTAGGACAGTTTTAGATTCTGGGAGGCTGCTTATGGTCTACCCAAAGAGTTCTCTTTTCCAGGCTGAACAAGGCCAACTCTTTCAGCCTGTCTTCACAGGAGAGGTGCTCCAGCCCTCTGATCATTTTCATGTCCCTCCTCTGCATTGTTAACATTCTGTAAATGGGCTTTAAGCAATATGTACATGCAAAATAATACATGAATGATGTAAGTATAACTTTATAATAGCCGTTTGTTAGTTGTTGGGCTTTTTTTCAAATAGGATCAGTAATTCCCAGAGTATTGCCAGTAATGAAAGTATTTTTTGTAATTTTGGTTAGCAGTTTTTCAACCAGTATTCATGTAAGAATTGGTGGAAATGTGAAACTGAGTAATATGTCCTAATGATAAAATTCTTCCACAAGCTCAGTATTCATGCAGGCTTTTTTGTTAAGGTGTAAATGGTTCATAAACTTTGTACCAACTTCTCAGTGTTAAGTAATTTTATCCTTTCATGAACCAAATTTCTTTCTTTTGTACTCACATACCTTGCTTGTTTTGTAATCTGACTTCTACATACAGGATGCTTAGGTTAAACACTGTAGGATGTATTATAAGATACTTTTACCAAGTAAACTCTCCCAAACCCACCAATGCAAATATTTTGACTAAAATAGTGTAGATTTTAGAGAATGGAAAATTTAAAAATGATCTACAGTTAATGGTGACTCTCGTGCATGCTCAGATGGGGTGCACATCCTTCTATGTGTATTTGCAAATATTCTCAACTGCCAGGATTCGCTAATGCAATACTTTTGTCTCTCTCCTCTTTCCCCCTCTTCCGGGCACAGGAGAAAGTGGCAAGAGTACTTTCATTCAACAAATGAGGATTATTCATGGATCAGGTTACATGGAAGAAGACAGGAAGGGCTTCACAAAACTGGTTTACCAAAATATATTTACTGCCGTGCAAGCGATGATTAGAGCCCTGGATACTCTCAAGATACAGTACACATGCAAAGAGAATGAGGTAAGACAGGAAAAAGAATATTCTAGTTTTAGTCCATGAAATTTCAGTCTGTATGCAAATTATTGGAGTCATAACCTTCTACAGGCAGAACTTTAAAAGTCCATGTGTCTTGTGGGGAGTTTTGTGCCCTGCTGCCTGATTCTACACAACAACAGCTACTGGGAAGAGAAGCAGGATGAGAATGGGTGGGATGGAGCTGCCTAGGAAGGGAGGAATTTTCAGAGTCGAAAGGTGGTAGTAAGTACCAAAAAGATAAAAATGTTTTTTTGAAATCCAAGTTGTAGATTTAGAACGATAGGAATGTGAAAAGCAGAGCCTGGTGTTCAGTATTGCCCCAGAACAAGGAGTTTTGGGCCTGTTGCAGGAAAACATCAGATCTGCTTGACACTGATAGGCTTTGAAACATACCAGCTAGAGCTCTTCTGTGTGTTTGGTAGCAACCTTTATGTACTTAAAAAGCTTGAAAAAAGAGGCTTTTCCAATATTTTTTTAGTTTCTGTGTATGTTATAAAATCACACTTTTTGTTTCAATGCTTATGATTTATAGGGGAAAAAAAATCCGCTTCAGTTAAGTCAGCTGCATCCTTTGCATCCATCCGTTGCATCAGTTGCTCGGGTGTCATGAAGAATATGTAAGCAAATCATTGAGACAGGTTTCCAGTTGGCTGAATTTTAGTGTTAAGATAGAGAAGACTGTGTAGGAAATACCAAGGCAAAAATAATTTGTACAATTTATAAGCTTATCTGAAGTACTGTATGACAAAATAGCCTATTTTTCATTCAAAAAATACATTGAACAATACAAAAAAATATGATCAGATTTTTTATTTTTTAAGTTGGTTTGTGTTACTTATTCCCCTTAGGGTTATAAAGAAGAGGGTTAGAAAATGTTTAAAGTAAAGGACAGGGAAATTAAAATTCTTTTATTTTTTACCACAAAAGAACAGATAGTGTTAGCAAAAGCAAATTTTGGACTTCAGAGAGCTGAGGTATTAGGGTAGTTCTTTCCTGTATGAGAAAAAGATTCCAAGGGTTAATAAGTTGTTGCTTGTAAAACAAATTTAGATCCTTAAGAAGGCAGCAGTTACAGAAACACCAGATGTGATGGTGAATATATTTTGTCCTAATTCAGCTTTGTATATTTTGATGAAAAATGCTTAGAATCTATTTGGAGGAATAAATTTGCACTGCCTCTTCTGTTTGTTTTGGGGTTTTTGTTTTGGTTTGATTTTTTGTGTTTTTTTTTTACTTCCTATTAAGAACAAAATAAAAGGACTTAATAATTCTGGGCTCTGAGAGCTAGTTGGATGCATTCCCATAACACACTATTCTGGCTAAATTATGTTCTTGATGATAAGTGTGCTGCCAGTGTCTTCAGATTCAGAAGATTATAATGCTATTTTTCAGTTGCAGGGAGGCAGGATTCAGTCTTGTGCTTCTTTATTAAAGGTAACAAACTGCTAAGTGATAAGAATACAGCTTGGCAAGCTCAGCTTCAGTGGCATTTAGAAAGCAAGATCACTTTTGCTTCACACACATAGAAACTCTTGAGACACAATATGAAAATAACCACTCCAGTTGCTCCAGTCACTTTGCAGGAGACTACTGCAGTTTAATCTTTCATTTCAGTGATTAATATAATGCAGAGTACAATAGATATTGCAATTGCCTTTAATTAAAGGATCTTAAGCCTGTAATGAAAAACAGTTGACAACAACAGTGATCAACAGAAGAGTTGTGATTCTGCTGTCATAATTGTGTTGCGAAGGTGTGTCCAGTGGCTGTACAGAAATAGTCCCGCGTGCTTCTCCGCATGTCAGTATGTCTGTTGTCTTCATGGCATGTCTTCTTTTTCATGAAAAATTTGTTTCCCTCTAGCCATGCTATTAATTTTTGTTTGTTTGGTTGGTTTTCTTGTATCCATTCTGTGCTTTGACCAGGTCAGGTTCTCTCCTCTGTGGGCCCTGGCATTATGTGCCTGCTGAATATCTTCATTTAATGTTTTTGTAGTGAAGAACAGATAGTTCTGTGTAGACTCTCTCTTCCCTGTAAGGGTGACGTATCTCAAAATCCGTAACTTATATATGGATAGTCTATCTTAAAGTTTGCAAATAAAAGCAAGTTCTGTAGCAGGTGTTTGAAGATGTTTCTTATTGCTGTTTTCAACTGCAAGTATTTAAGTAAATGACCTGACTTTCTATAGATGCTGCATTGAGATGGGAAGGGGGTTTTGTTTCGTGTTGACTTGAAGTGTCTTGGATGAAGTACTTATCTATATAGTCATGCTTGACCTTTAATTGAGCAGGCAATTCTTACCCTAATTTCAGGTGGTGTGTTTGGTGTGTTCTTTGTGATACTTTGTCTCGCCCTCAATTTCAGGTTGGAAGTTTCGGATACGTTTTAAGCGTACATCTTACAGATGTTTAGGAACCTAATAATTCAAGGAATTACTATAGTACTATCTAAACTCTACAGTTTTGGAACTGATTGTTTGGTTTTGTTTCGAGTTTTTTCCCCCTTTTTTCCCCTATTAAAATGACTCAGTAAAATTTGCTGCTAGAGGTGTACTGGGCGGGGGGAGAGAAGCTGGAGTAAGTAATATTTTATCTATGTGTTGCTATTTTCTGTGTTTTAGAGTGGAAATCACTAAATTGAATATTGGTTAAGTAGCCAGTTACAGTACAACATAATTTACTGTCTCTGAGGACAGTAATCTTGTGTGAGGGTCTGAATCTATGTCTTCTTTCCATATGATAGTAGGGATTGCCAAAAAGCAAAATGAAAGTTGATTGCAGCCTGTCTCTTGGCTTCTTTGAGAAATTGTGATGGAGTTAATGTGAATATTAAGTAAATGAAAGAAAAAAAAACCCTTCTGAGCATCTTTTCTATGCCATCTTGTTGATGGGGGTGAATACTGTGACTTGTTTCATTTACTTACCCCCGACAATAATAAAAATTGAATTTAAATAAATGTGAATGGCTACAGTTAGGGGATTGGGGTTTTTTTATTTCTTCCTTTTCTTTGATAAATTCTGAATCTGCCAGCTGGCTGCTGTCAGATTTCTTTCCTAAATTGTTTCTAGACAGACCTAGAGGCAAAAGCAATACTGACATGCATTTGCTTATTTTCTTAGCATGAAAGCTCCGTCTAGCCACTTCCCTGTTCTCTAGTGAAATCACTGTTTTCATTTATTCTTCAAAATAATTGGCTGTTGGCTATAAATCTTCAGGTATTTATTTACCTTTTAAAGTCTCAGAGCTACCAGAAATCTAACAGAGTTTTCCATGGATTTATTCACTAATTCAGTCCAAATTTTATGTTGTCTTCTTGTTATTTAGTTCAAGGTGGAGTTGGTTTTGCTTTGTTTTGGGGTTTGGGGTTATTTTGGTTGTGGGGGGTTTTTCTCCTTTCTGTTAGTAAAACCTTATTTGTAAGTTCTAATTATTTTCATTTTGCTTTTGGTATTTTGCACTAGGGGAGACGGTTTAGCTTACCAGAAACAGAGCTAACCTTTCCAGTTATTTCAATTAATTATAACTGCCTTTTGGGTGTTTTAGGGAAAAAAAAAAAAAAACACGTAAAATACTGTAACTGGAGCAATATCACAAACAGAACAGCAGAAAGGAGAAAAAAAGTGTTTTAAAAAGCATATACATTTGAGGTTTCTGGCAGAGAAATGAAAGGTGGGATAAAGACTGGGTGTATGTTTTGGATTTCTAAGAAAGTTTGGGCTGAACTGACTCGTTTGAGTCTATGAACTGAGTTGCATTTGTAATAGTGGTGAATTTTTATTTCTTAGGTCTCCTAATTTTTGAGGTCAGTGCATAGTTTCTTCTTTAGAAGGAACATATTTTCTCTTAACATGCTAGCAGATGTATCCATACCTTAAATTCTGTTGTTTCTATGTAAAGTAAATATTGATGAATACTGGGTTCATAGTGAGAAAACTTAAAAGTTTTCTAACTATTAATAGAGCCTGTGTTCTCATAAATATGAAAATTTGGCTAACAGTACACCAGTAAATGTACCATAATCAGGTACTTCTCAGAACCAATAACTTTATTAGACTTTTTCCAGGAAATGTCATATCTGTATCTTCTGGAATTCATTGAGGCTTTTTCTCTTGATGTGGCCTCTTCTAAAATGTTCCAACTTTATAGTTACTATTTCTATGCAGCATTTAACATAACACAAAAAAGTACACAAGCACACAGCATGTAAGTAACCAGGCTTGATCTTCAGTGCAATTATGAATAATTGGGCAGAAGCCCTTCAGCCAGAAGTGAATTCACTGTGCCTAGTGCTTCTCTTATTTTACAGCGTTAAAAATCTTACTGGCATAAATAATACGTATAGATAAGAAGTGATCTGATAATGAAAAGGAAGGATAACAGTAGTGGGCATAAATAATTAATGATGTAGAGCTCATAAATGAAGACACCAGACTTAGTTTTGTACTTTGATGTAAAGGATTGTGTATAAGGGCAAATACTAGAGAAGACTCTGCAGGTTAATGTATGGCTACGTGACTGGTGCCAAAGTCAGGGGTTTGGGTTTTTCAGTCACGGGCTGCTGTATGGGACACCTGGTTTGCTGGTGACAGGCGGGATACACCAGTCCCAGAGAAGAAAAAGGGTTTTGGGGCAGGAGTTAGCAGGGCTTATTGACAGGGCTTTAAACTAGTTAGGAAGGGGGGAGGGGATTTAACTGGGCCTGTTGGGGACAAGCCCAAGAGGAACATGCTAGGGATTGAAGGATGGCGGGCTAAGGAGGACGATCAATCTCTTGTTTCACTTGTGGGAAAGGATAGCTTTTTAGACCCTGTCCCGCAGGGGAAAAAGGGTACTAGGACTGGCTCCCTGAAATGCCTGTACACCAATGCACGCAGCATGGGGAACAAACAGGAGGAGTTAGAAGTCTGTGTGCAGGCTAAAGGTTATGATCTAGTGGCAATTACAGAGACATGGTGGGACAGTTCACATGACTGGAATGTGGTCATGGATGGCTATGTCCTTTTTAGGAAAGATAGGTCAGCGAAGCGAGGTGGTGGAGTTGCTCTTTACGTGAGAGAGCAACTAGAATGTATTGAGTTCTGTCCGGGGTCGGATGAGGAGCAAGTGGAATGTCTGTGGGTACAAATCAAGGGGCTGACTGGCACGGGTGATACAGTTGTGGGGGTCTATTACAGACCTCCTGATCAGGACGAAGGAGTTGATGAGGCTTTCTACAGGCAACTGGAAGTAGCCTCGCGACTACATGCCTTAGTCGTCGTGGGGGATTTTAACTACCCCGATATTTGCTGGAAGACTCACACAGCCAGTCATTCACAGTCTAGGAGGTTCCTCAAGTGCATTGATGATAATTTCTTAATGCAAATGGTGGACGTACCAACTAGGGGAGCAGCGCTGCTAGATTTAGTACTCGCCAACAAGGAGGGTTTGGTCGAAGTGGTGACGGTCAATGGCAGCCTTGGCTGCAGTGACCATGAGATGGTGGAGTTTAGGATCCTGTGTGGGAGGAATAGAATACCTAGCAAAGCCACAGTTCTGGATTTCCGAAGGGCCAACTTTGGCCTCTTCAGTCAACTGCTAAGGGAAGTCTCATGGGAAAGTGTACTAGGCGGTAAAGGGGCTCAAGATAGTTGGTTAGCATTCAAGGACCGCTTCTTCCAAGCTCAGGATCGGAGCATCCCAATGAGTAGGAAATCAAGTAAGGGATCTAGGAGACCGGCGTGGTTAAGCAAGGAGCTGCTGGGCAAACTCAAGTGGAAAAGGAGAATCTATGGATTATGGAAGGAGGGGCTGGCCGCTTGGGAGGAATATAGGACAGTTGTTAGAGGATGTAGGGAGGCAATTAGGACAGCTAAGGCCTCCTTGGAACTCAATCTTGCTAGTCGGGTTAAAGACAATAGAAAGGGCTTCTTCAAATACATAGCAAATAAAACTAAAACAAGAGGCAATATAGGCCCACTGCTGAACGAAGTGGGTGCCCTGGAGACAGAGGATATAAAGAAGGCAGAGGTGCTGAATGCCTTCTTTGCCTCTGTCTTTACTCCTGCAGACTCTCGCCGAGGGCCCCGGATTTCTATAGCCCCAGAAGGAGTCAGGACAAAGGAGTTTGCTTTGGTAGATGAGGATTGGGTTAGGGATCAGCTATGCAAACTGGACATCTGTAAATCGATGGGTCCGGATGGAATGCACCCACGGGTGCTGAGGGAGCTGGCGGAGGTCATTGCTAGGCCACTTTCCATCATCTTTGGTAAGTCGTGGGAAACGGGCGAGGTGCCTGAGGATTGGCGGATGGCAAAGGTCACACCAATCTATAAGAAGGGCAAGAAGGAGGACCCGGGTAATTATAGACCGGTCAGCCTTACCTCCATCCCTGGAAAGGTGATGGAACAACTTATTCTTGACTCCATCACTAGGCATATCAAGGATGAGGGGGTCATTAAGAACAGCCAACATGGTTTTATGAGGGGGAAGTCATGTATGACCAACCTTATAGCCTTCTATGAGGAAGTGACTAGGTGGAGGGATGATGGTAGAGCGGTAGATGTAGTTTTTCTTGATTTCAGTAAGGCATTTGATACTGTCTCCCCCAGCATCCTCATAGATAAGCTAAGGAAGTGTGGGCTTGACGATCAAGTAGTGAGGTGGATCGAGAACTGGTTGAAAGGAAGAAGGCAGAGAGTTGTGGTCAATGGCGCAGAATCTAGCTGGAGGTCTGTGACTAGTGGAGTTCCTCAGGGGTCGGTGCTGGGACCGGTGCTGTTTAATATTTTCATCAATGACCTGGATGAGGGAACTGAGTGCACCCTCAGCAAGTTCGCTGATGACACAAAACTGGGAGGAGTGGCTGACACACCAGAAGGCTGTGCTGCCATTCAGCGAGACCTGGACAGGCTGGAGAGTTGGGCGGGGAGAAACTTGATGAAATTTAACAAGGGCAAGTGTAGAGTCTTGCATCTGGGGAAGAACAACCCCATGTACCAGTACAGGTTGGGGGTTGACCTGCTGGAAAGTAGCGAAGGGGAAAGGGACCTGGGGGTCCTGGTGGATAGGAGGATGACCATGAGCCAGCAATGTGCTCTTGCGGCCAAGAAGGCAAATGGCATCTTAGGGTGCATTAGAAAGGGAGTGGTTAGTAGGTCAAGAGAGGTTCTCCTCCCCCTCTACTCAGCCTTGGTGAGGCCGCATCTGGAATATTGCGTCCAGTTCTGGGCCCCTCTGTTCAAGAAGGACAGGGAATTGCTTGAAGGAGTCCAGCGCAGAGCCACAAAGATGATTAAGGGAGTGGAACATCTCCCTTATGAGGAGAGGCTGAGGGAGCTGGGTCTCTTTAGCTTGGAGAAGAGGAGACTGAGGGGTGACCTCATCAATGTTTACAAATATGTAAAGGGTAGGTGTCAGGATGATGGAGCTAGGCTTTTTTCAGTGATATCCAGTGATAGGACAAGGGGCAATGGGTGTAAACTGGAGCATAGGAGGTTCCACGTTAACATCAGGAAGAACTTCTTTACTGTAAGAGTGACAGAGCACTGGAACAGGTTGCCCAGGGGGGTTGTGGAGTCTCCTACATTCGAGATATTCAAGGCCCGCCTGGACAAGTTCCTGTGGGATGTACTGTAGGTTACCCTGCGCTTGTGGGGGGGTTGGACTAGATGATCTTTTGAGGTCCCTTCCAACCCTTGGGATTCTGTGATTTTGTGATTCTGTGATATGTACAAATGGTTATGACTGTTTTGGCTTTTCAGAGCAGACTTTAATGTTCTGGAGACCAAATATTCTTTCTGTTTCCCATACTCCCTTCTTTGCAACAACTGAATAGTTCCATTCATTGCTGACTTTGTGGCTGTGAAAGCATTATTTATTGGCAACTGACACCAAGGCCAGCTTGGTAAACACTTCTGCTAATGGTGTAGAGTGGAGCAGCATCCAGTTATTCTGTGCTGTGGGTCACAGAGATGAAAAGTGGCAAAACTTTGCTATAGAGGCTGAAACAAAGTCACTGTACAAAGGCTTCGGTGGATGAATACATTTTGTTACGCGGCTTCTTGTCAGACCTCGCTGCTTCTCCACCAGAATCATGCACTTCTGGCTCTGTCACTTAAGTTCAGTCTGGCAGGTTCACATCTGTAGTTTGCGCAATACAATTAGCCAGGGTTCATCTCTTGGAGCCCGTGGTCAGCAGAAGGAGGAAAAAAATGACTCTCAACCAGAAAGCAGCAATAAATTACCATTTTTAAATGATTGTTTTGTCAAAGGCTGTAAGAAAGTAATGCTTAAAATGACACAAAAATCTGCATTTTGGGGTTTGGAATGAGGAGCCAGAGGTTGTATCAGTTCTGAGAGGAAGATACTTAAAAATGTGTGTCACAGCTAGAGGCTTTTGCCTGCTGAACACAAATGACTGTGTAAAAGACATGTTTTCTGTGTGAAAGGCTGTGTGACTGTTTTTACTGACAACCTTTTACAGTTCATTTTTTCTTTGCTTCTTCCTTATATACTTTGCTTTTTATAAGACAGAAACAAGTAGTGCATACTGTTGAAAACTCCTAATTCTTAAAAAAAGATGAACTCTCGGATAGAAGTTATTTACTGTAATATGGGACTAACTACTTGCAGTGGAAAATCTGAGGATTTTTTTTGTAACGGAAATTTTAACGAGTATTTTTCTGAAGGAAAACTGGTGGAATTCTATGTTGTTTTAATTAAATCTCTTAATGAACAGGAAGACAAATTAATGCAGATGAAAAGACCAGTTAGTAGCAACTCGGACAAAATCACTTAAATCAGCATCTGCTAGCATGGTAGAAATGAAAAGCCACTCAAAAAAGAGAAGTGGCTAGAAAGTCCTCCAGGCCTGCTCTTTTTTTAGTGTTAAAGCCTGGGACTTGTGACACATTTTGTGGATTTATGATTTGCTGACAAAATTATTCTTTGGAATAAATTTGCCACACCGAAGAAGTATTTTTAGTGTTAATCTATTTCCTAGCAAACACTGTGGTGACATTTTTGGTTTGGTTCTGTTTTTTTTTTTTTCCACTTACACATATTGAAACATGATGCATATTGCTCTTTTAATGAATTTAACTTACATATTCTTACACTGTATGAAGTGTTTCTAAGGACCATTATATTCGTGCTGGTCAACAGGCCTGTATATTTGACCTTCTTAAGTCTTGGGGTCTTTCAGATCATTTGGGGGGGGGGGCAGAGTATGCTACTCTTGATGTCTCCTAGCATGCTCTCAGTTGTTCTTTTCTTGCAAGCCATTTCCACATCTACAAGTTTGACTGAGAGGTTAATTTTTATTAATAGAAGGGCACTGATGTTAGCTCTTAAACACGCACAGTACTCATCCATGTTAATGCAGTGACAATCTCTGACCAGCTTGCAAACCCTCTGCCACATACCCTGTATAGCAGCTACCTTGGCAGAATTTCACATGAACGCTTACGTTTGCACACCGGTGTCTGAGATACTTCAGCACTCCAGTTACACATTCAAACCATGTGTGCTACCATGAACTACAGCTTGTCTCTGGGAAAGAGTTGGATGTCATGGGCAGCTGATGGGTAATGGAAAAAGAGATGATAGTCAGAAAAAGAGGAGGGTTTCTTAACTTTGAATGACCTCCAGAGGTCTCTTCCAATCTCAGCCATTCTGTGATTCCATGAACACTTCAGAGGAATGGGGATAGATGGGCTGGGGAGAGGGCCCTCAGAGCACTGTTAGAAGAGGTAGCCTGGGAGGTGAGTTATGAAAAAGAAGTCCAGAGGGGATCTACAGCTTTAGAGCTTTAGTGAGCTTTGTCAGCAGATACCCAAGAGGTCCTTCAGGTATTTGCTGGCTTACTCTCCATAGCTGTGAGTCACAAAACCATGTTTTTCTGTGTTAATTAAGTGTACAGCAAAGACGGGAATATCTAGCATTGTGTTTCTTAGTCTGAAAGACACTTGTCAAGAGATTTACCAAAACACTAGGCTTTTCTCCTTGCTTTTTGATTTGTTTCTTTTGCTTATACTTAAAGGGACAGTTGTTGTCTGATAAGCAGAATTAAGAAGGTAATTATACAGGTCTACAGACACTTTGAGTGTACAGAAGGAAAGTTGCTAAAGGTGAACACCTTTTTCTGCTTTAGCAGTAGAATAGAAAGACTGGACTGACAAGACTTTGTTACGTTCTCTTTTCCCCAAAGAAAAGTAGAAAAAACAGGTTTTTTCAAGGATAACCGCTGTGACCACAGGAAATGTTAAGGTATTCTTGTACAAAAAGGAATGGTTTGGATAAGGAATCAGAAGGCAGCTGGGGGGGCTTAAGATAAAGCTATAGGACACCCAGAAAGAGCAGGGAATCTAGAATGAACTAGAATGAGGAGTAGAAATTCTAAAAATAAATAGTTTAATACTAAGTTAATATTTTATTCCTAGTTGTCCTCTGTTAAATTCCTGAGTTTCTCCTTTTCCTTTTGATGCTAGATATATGCTAGTAATTCCCCTGCTCTGCTGGCTTCTGTTCTGTGTTTCTGCTAGGAAGAAAACAAACTAAATATGTGGGACATAACATACATTGTGCTGAATTGTAAGTGGTAACCTTTCTTAAAAGTATCTGCTGACTGCTATTTTTCTATTATGCCATGCAAATATGCCCCAAAAGTGCTTGGCACAAAGATGAATTATAGAATAACATAATGGACTGGAGAGATGGTGCTGTGATTATCTGGACTCATTTCATGTACGACACAGACCATGGGACTTTCGTGCATTCCAGCTTGGCTGTTTTTCTGAAAGTTATGCTCCAATTAAAAGTAAAATAGAGATCACTGTAATAGTAAATTCACTTAAATTCTTGATTAAATTATTCCAGTGGTTATTCTCATACAAGTGGATGGAAAAAGTGCCCTGTTCTGTACATTGCCGACCTTCCACTTTTGGCATGTGGATATTGTTACATATTTGCTGGTTATCTTGAAAAGTTGTCTGTTACTTTCTGTTCTACACTTTTGAGTTGCTTACTGTCTTTGATTCCTTAACAGTTCCAGTTTTCTCATGAAGGTGCATTCTAGGCATGGCTCCAGTCATTTAATCAGGATCAGTTCCAAACTTCTTCATGCTGTAGGCTAAAAAGCAAGAGGCAGAGTGGCTAAGCTGGCTTTTCCCCAAGTCTCAATGTGATAAGGTGCATGACTTGAAGGGACACGGGGCAATTGGGAAACTTTGCTTTCTGGTTTGGTTGTGAGCTCTACATTAAAATAAATACAGTCACAGTGGAGCAGTCAAAATAGTAAATTAAGAAAGTTAAGAAGGAAATGGAGATCTCTGTGCCACTGCATAATCCTCCATTTACCTAAGCCTGTGCGGTTCTAGTTCCCCATTGCTAAAACTGTATAGCAGGCCTGGAAAAGGATGAAGAAAGTTATGAAATAGTTTCTGTGAAGACAAATCACTGCGAACTGGTAAAGAGACAGGGAAGGAGTGGTTATAATGGTCTATGAAACCTAGAGTAGCTTAGAGAGAGTTAGAAGAGGTTGAGTTTGTCTTCATTTCTTCAGCATCACGAACTGTAGAGCACCAAATGAAGACTGAAAGCAAAGCAAGGTGGTTCTTCACATAAGATTAGTCAAGCTTTGGAATTCCTTCCTGTAGGATTGCAGGTAACACAAGAACCTACTCATGTAGGTTCAAGAACTCAAGCAGTCATGGTCAAGTGAATGGAACGCATCTCTCCTGACCGTTATTAAATACACAGAAATCACACATAGATCAGAGCCTCACTGATCTGCAAATGATTGGATGCTGGAAGATGATACATGTGAAGGGGAAATACTGAGTGTGCTTTTAGTCTTCCCTAGATGCCCAATTTGGCCGCAGCTAAAGACCAAGATAGAAAGACATTTGGTCTGATCCAACATTGTCCATTGCTATAGAACTACAAAATGTATTTGAAATTCCAATACTGAGACATCTGTGTCAAAAATGGAGATAAAGCAGTTGTACTTTTTGATTTTATTAGCAAGAGTCACATTAGCCTTTATAACCTCAGTATGGCATTGGAAATTCGTGCTCAGCTGTCTACATAGTTGAATTTCCAAGTCTGTTTGAATTGTTTCTCTATAGAGTAGAGTTCGGTGTCTTCCCCACACCTCCAAGATTGTTGAATTTTGTTTTGTTTATACTGAAGCATGGCACTTATTTTGCTGACATATGTAACAAGTTATTTGGGAAGAAGAGGCTCATCCTGTCCAACATTTGCAAATATATTTTTTAAAGCAATATTTTGCAAATTACTACAAGCAATATTTAACTCATATTAATATGTAAAACTAAAAGAGTGATGTTTATTATGTGGACTCAGAGGGGAGCTTAGAAATTATGAGAATTCATCAGGCATTTTCTTTCTGAAATGTTTTCTAAACAGTTTGCTGGGAAGGTTTGCAACACTGACCTTCTGTTCCTCCTACAGAGCTAAGTCATAACAAAATTAGAGCCCATACCTAGGATTTGCAAGACCAGTGACAAAGCTAATCAGGGTGAAAAACACTCATTCACTCTCTATCTCCTGTCCTAATGTATATAGAGCATTTGGAATAAATTACCAAGAGCAGTACATCAGAACATATGATCTAAAATGTCAGCTGTTTGGTTTCTCCTTTCATTTTCTATCTCTTTAAAAGTAACAGCCATCATCAGGATAGAGGAAAATGGATTTTTCAACATGCCCTGTCAAAGTAAACCATTAATGAATTGGGCAGGCATTTAAGATGCATCTTCTGTCTTGGCATATTGTTTTTAGCAGCCCAGAGTTTTCAATCAATGCATCAGATTTCTTGCTCAGTGTTTCATAATATCTAGTATTTTCATCAAGACTCTATTATCCAGTGCTACTGCTGATAAAGATGAGGAATCAGTTGTGCAGGTAGGAGTTATGCCATACCCTTAAGTCTTTTTGCTTAGAGGGTCTCACTACTTAACAAAGAAATGACAGTGAATCTTATTCCTTTCGTTTTGCCTTTTAAAAGTCAAAGACAGAGTGCAGAGTGGTCTGCTTCCCCATATTTGAGCAGGTGACAGGAAAGGAAAGATTTGGCTTCTGTGTCCATGGATTTTTAAAAGCTCAAGGGATAGTAATGAACAAGAAATGGCTTTCATGAAAATGTGGAATTAATTCCTTAAATAAAGTTCATTGGGTCTATTCATTACTTGAACCAGTGATGTAGTAGTGAATTAAACAGAAGCTGAGAATGCAGAATCTTCTGAGCTTGAGGAGGGAAATTGTATCAACAGAAGTCTGGCATAAGAGTCTCCATATCTCTCTTTGAGAATACAGAGATAGATACTCTCAAATTTAGAATGGTCTATTTATTGTTTCATAACAGAAGACAGAAGAAGTTTGAAAGAACCAGTCTAGTATATACAGCAGGATAGCTAAAATGTTAAAGACTGAAATGTTAAAGATAATCTTGTAAACTAAGGTACATTTTGGGGAGTCATCTAGCATATTTAGATATCAGACTATTGCCAATTGAGGCTTAAATATTCTTAAAGATGCACTTTTACTTAAAAAATTATTTCATATTTCCCTGTATACTGAATTAATGAGAGTATTTAATGCGGTTTTTTTGCTGATAAGTGATTTCTTAATTTTAATGTATTTTGTGTGATGTCCTTAGTCAGAACTGAACTGCAGGTAAACTGAATGCTCAGAGCTATCTTTAATTATTTAGAGTGGCTATATAGAATCATAGAATCATAGAACAGTTAGGGTTGGAAAGGACCTCAAGATCATCTAGTTCCAACCCCCCTGCCATAGGCAGGGACACCTCGCACTAAACCATCCCACACAAGGCTTCATCCAACCTGGCCTTGAACACCGCCAGGGATGGAGCACTCACAACCTCCCTGGGCAACTGATTCCAGTGCCTCACCACCCTAACAGGAAAGAATTTCCTCCTTATATCCAATCTAAACTTCCCCTTTTTAAGTTTTAACCCATTACCCCTTGTTTGTTCTCAGTAATTTTTTTCTCACTGTATTGCAAATGATAATGCTCAGCTGTACCTGATGAAGCTGTTACACGTCTTAATGAAGAGCAGTCAGAAACAAGTGTCCACAATTCAAACCTGCAAATAGTTTGTCTCCTGTATGTGTAGTAAGGTGGCAGGTAAGTGAATTCTTGAGGTCTGGTGTGGCCTGTCCATTACTTAAAGAAATGTCCAGCTGGTTTAAAAAACAAACATAAGCACAACAAAACCCCCAAACCAAACAAAACACCACAACCAGAATATTGTAGGGAGTGGTGGGTGAATGTTGTATGCCATTATTAAGTACTGAGTGATGGTGGAGATGGAGCACTGTGTCCTGGAAGTAACAGGGGAACTGTACTACCCTTTTTGTTCTTGTAGGATGTTGCAGAAACTTAAGGTGGCCAGGAACCTCATTTTCTCCAGATTCTCCTTAACATCGAGTCGCCAAGGACATGATGTATTTCTTGATATTTTTAAGTTTGACATTCGTGTGTGTCTTAAGAATGAGACAGTATGTGATTTCATACAAGGCACCTGCTGATGACATGTCACGTATTTTCTTTATTCAGGTCAGGATTTGGTGCGTCAGAAGTAATGAAGTCAGAAGTAAAACTCACCTGGAATGGGAAGCTGTGTATAGGGACTAACTGACACAGTCTGATTCCAGGAACACAATTTGTTTTCAAGAACAGCGTAAGTTATTGGCAGTCTTGATAGTTCAGATGCACAGAGACAAGCTGCTGCTGTTTGAGAAAAGTAACAGTTCTCATTCATAATAAATACTATCTTTTTACGTGACAGTCCTTGGAAAGAAAGATGTTTTTTTTTCTTTTGAGATGCTTTTGAGATCATAAAGTCTAAATCATCTGGATCCTGCCCCAGCTGCCTGGGCAGCAGAACCTCTAGACACTATTTTAAGAAATTAACTAGAATGCAGGAACACTGAATTGCTCAATTATAGCAATTTTGGAGCATTGTAAATATCCAGGATTGTTTGTAATTATTCGCTGCATAACTTCCTTTGCACAATACATTCTCGTTCTCTGTAATACAAGAATTTTTGTTTCCAAGAGGTTGAGATATTTTCTGGTAGAACTGCAGAAATAAATGAGAGGAAATTAATTTTGTGGTAACAATATTTACTCCCTCAGAACTTTAGTATCTGCATAGGTTTGGAGTGAGGGGAAATCTAGTGAGCTTGCACCAAAATAGAGTGAACTTGCACCAAAGTGTAGAGTGCAGAATTTAAACGTCCACATTTTTGTCCTTTTTTCTGTTTTATTTTTTCTCTCTCTGTGAGTGTCTTCAGTTGGTTGGTGATCCTCTTTTTGACCCCAGTAGCTCTTACATACACAATAGTGACAACTTTTAAAACCTATTTATGTCACTCTTTTGTCCTACACCTGACAGTTTCCACTGTGAAAATTGCAGTGTTTGAAATCTGTGCACCTTGGATGGAAGAAACTCTATGCAAGTTCTGTCTGAAAAGTGCTTTTCTTGGACTAATAGTCGAATCTGTTGCTTTTCAAAAGCAACATTCTGTTTCACCTAAATGCATGCATTTTGATGCATTTTCTTTCCTGACTGTGAATTTGCTAATTGAGACTCTTCCTCAGCCTAGGAAATCTCAAAGTAGTCTGTATCAACAGGAGTCCCACCTCTCCTACGACTTGAAATGTTTGCTCTACACACAGGGCTGTACAGAACAGAGATGAAAGCTTTTGGATCTGTGAACCTCATTACTTTCAAGGAAGGAAACCAAGGCATGGATTAATTTCCTGTTCTTAGCCAGCTGCATTTTTCTGTTTTGTTTTGAATTGAGATGAATGTTATCCAATCACAACTTTTTTTTTTTTTTTTTTGTTTTTTTCCCTGAATTTGTTTCCTTCCTCTCAGGAGTCTACGCATATTGTACCTCTGGAGAACTTTATTCATGCTTTTACTGAGTCCCTGTAAATCCGAAAGAACTCCATTACAGTCATTGATGGAATATGTGTACAAACCAACCAAATAGCAAAATCTCTCAGTAACCTTTTTCTTAATTTTAACACACATAAAGTGAGTAATGTTGTTTGGAAATACATTTTTTTTTCTTCATGGAACTTTAAAAAAATGTATTGTGACTAATTCATAAGGCTTTTCTATTGTTTTATAAGGCTGGAATAGATTCAATAAGTATGAAGTCTAGTTTCTTAAGCAAGAAGTATTCTGTGGTCGCACTATGTGCATGGCTGTTTTTCTTCATCTCTTGTAACTTTTAAACCCATTGAGATGTGCCAGCCAAAGTTACGAAAGAGACATCTCAAGGGCAGTTAGGTTCTGGCAGGTTTTATGATAAGGTGGCTGGATGAAGGACAAACTTGTACAAGTATATTGGTGTATGCAAAGGATGTGTCAAGAAAGTACTGAATGGAAGACTGTGTATGATGAGGCAGGTGTGCTTGTGCCTGAGCACTAAAGAGGTAGGAACACTGCATTGCTGTAGAACCCAAGGGCACATTGTGTTAGCTTTTGTGTGCTTAGAGCTATTCCTCTGATTTAACCCTTGAAACAATGATTGATAGAGATTAATCCACATCTTCACACTAAACTTGCTTGCCATTTCTTATAGTACACTGGGTAAATCCAGCTATGTACAGGATTAGCTGGATTAAATTCTGTAGCTGAAATTAGTCCATGTTCCAGAGTTACATAACCAGCATGATTTATTCAGGAAAAGATAAAATTTCTGTTATGCATATATATTTTTGTATTATTTGAAGGGGATGAATATTAATTTTAATTAATGTTTTTAAGCACTTCTGGGGAACACAAATAGAAAAGTAATCTCGTTAATTTATTATTGATTTAACAGTGTTATGTTGCTGCAGTATAAGGTTGTTCTGACCTGATCTTTTATATTAGGATTTGAAAGAGCACTGATTGGAAACTTGTAGAGTTTACAGCGTCCAGCGTATGTAGGAGAAAAAGGTGAGGAATATCAAAATGTGTTTACTTTTAAAAAATTATTTCTTTTTAGGGCTCTTTGGAAGCTTATACCAGCAAATTCTGAATGAAGGCAGGATACAGTCATTTCTTAATAGCTCTAGTAAAAACAGGATACACATATGAAATGGATTCTTTTTATCATCATTTAGTAGGAGCGATTGAATTAAAATACATATTTTGGCATCACAGACAAGTAGATAAATGTTCCTGACTATCACCTGTTCCTCAAATAACTGGCATCTTCTTGACATAATCTCTTCCCAGAATCACTGGAAATGGAGTAATTGGAAAACAGAGACTATCAGGGGGTATCAGAGGTGGTTGTAAGGGTGAAGACTATGGCACATTCACGTGCAATATTAATAGATAACGTTATCTCATTACCCATGTATGAAAATACAATTGCATTGTGTGGTATATTGTGATCTTTTAGTGAAATTTACACTTTTTCTATTTTTCGCCTCTTTTAAAAGCTGCATGCTCTTGAAAAGGAATATTGCATTATCTAATAAATGAATTCTGTCTTTTGTCCATTTCTCTTTATAACAATCTGGTAACTTCTTTGGATCATATATGTATCAAAGAGGGAATTTTTTTTTTTTAAATGAAGCATTTGAGCTTGGTTGAAATACAATTAGCTGATCTGTAGTCAGATTTCCACTTGCTATCTCTGCATTCTGCTATTGCAATAACATAGCAGCAAAAGAGTAAAAATAACATGACTCAAGAACAGTGTTGGGTGAGAATGCCAGTTTTTGCCATTTGTGAATGATTGGAAATACCCCTTTTGTGCTGTTCAGTATTATTGCATGTAGTACTAACTATACCAGAAAATAATGAAAACCCAACAGAACTGAGATTAATTAAAAGCAGGCTGAGGAGTTGCGCAAAGTGTTATTTCTGAGGCATGATAAAAGATTAAAAAAAAAAATCCCCAAAAATCTCTATGAAGAAGTGTGATAAGCAGTCCCGTAAGTCTACATAATGAATTGGAGAGACTAACTGACTAAAAGAAAGGAGAAATGGAGCAATTGAACATGCGTTAACATCAGGAAGAACTTCTTTACTGTAAGAGTGACAGAGCACTGGAACAGGTTGCCCAGGGGGGTTGTGGAGTCTCCTACACTGGAGATATTCAAGGCCCGCCTGGACAAGTTCCTGTGTGATGTACTGTAGGTTACCCTGCTCTTGCAGGGGGGTTGGACTAGATGATCTTTTGAGGTCCCTTCCAACCCTTGGGATTCTGTGATTCTGTGATTCTGTGATTCTGTGTGTATCAAAATCTGAATGAATGGTGTAGAAACCTATTTCATACCTCAATGTCTGTATTTCTGGGGTTATAAATAATGAGACAGCACTGATGACAAGCACTATTTTATAAAGCAGGCCCATTTAAACAATTTCGGGTTTACTTTGGTAAATATGGTATGCTTAGGAGCAAAGACTGTTGATCTGACTATATTTCAAAAAGGAATTGGGGATAAGAGGAATTCAAAAATTACTTCAAGTGTTGATCTGAGAATATAAAGCATACCTTATTTGTATACTGCTTAGTATATACTGATGAGAAAATGCAATTAGTATGTCCTACTAGAAGAGAAAATTGAATTGCTTTGACCTCACTAATAACTTCTCTGGCACTTCTAGTATTCACATAAAGACAGAGTAATTTATAAAAAAAATAATATATTAAGCTGAAATTAGGAGCATGAGCAGTAAAATAATTGCTGTTGTTACCTGTGCTAGGAAGCCAGGCTATGTAATTATGCATACTTTCAGAGGAAGAACCTGACATGTGAGCCAGGTGTGCTTTTAGGAAGAACGCTAACCAAAGCAAACCCCTTGGTGTATTTTAAATTCGGTGATTTATTGTAAATGCTAATTTTTAGGTTAGTTACAATGTGCTGATCTGATGCTGAACCATAAAATCACAGAATCATTTAGGCTGAAGAAAACCTTTAAGATCACTACTAGGTAAACCTAACACTGCCAAATGCAACACTAAACCATGACCCTAGCCACCATGTCTTTTAAAATACCTTCAGGGATGGCTTTTCAAATACCTCCAGGGATGGTTACTCAGCCACTTCCCTGGGCATCCTGTTCCAGTGACTGACAGTCCTTTCAGTGAAGAAATTTTTCCCAATACCCAATCTAAACCTCCTCTGGCGCCACTTGAGGTAGTTTTCTCTCATCCTATCAGTTGTTACCTGGGAGAAGAGACCAACACCCAAATTGCTACAACTTTCTCTTAGGTAGTTCTCCCCTGAGAGATCAGGTTCCTCGTGAATCTTTTCCTCTCCAGATAAATCCCTCATCTGTTCTTCAGCACACTTGTGCTCCAGACCCTTCACCAGCTTCATTGCCCCTCTCTGAACCTGCTCCAGCACCTCAATGTCTCTCTTGTAGTGAGTGTCCCAGAACTGAGCACATGATTCAAGGTGCAGCCTCACCAGTGCTGAGCACAGGGGGTGATCCCTGTCCTGGCCCTGCTGGCCACACTATTGCTGATACAGGCTGGGGTCCCGTTTGCCTTCTTGGCTGCCTGGGCACAAACTGGCTCACGTTCAGCTTGCTGATGACTTGTGCTCCAGACCCTTCACCAGCTTTGTTACTCTTTGGATACCCTTCAGTGCCTTAATATCTCTCTTGTAATGAGGGGCCCAGAGCTGAACCCAGGATTCAAGGTGTGGCATCACCAGGGCCGAGTACAAAGGGATGACGATTCCACAGTCAGCATCAGCTAAAAATACTGGGCCAACTCACTGATCACACAATGTCTGCATGATAGCTCTTTTAATATTTGCAGGAAAACATATCCAAATAGCCAGGATATAGATTTCCTTGATTTTACTTCCTAGAAAGATGACAAGAACCTTAAGCTTTTTTTTTTACACTAACAAAGGCAAGCTAAAATATGTGTTATTCTGATATGAATATCGTTCATATTTAGTCTTGCCTCTGAAAAGATTTTATTTTTCTCCGTGTATCCTTATCTTACTTCCAAGAATATTTGTGTCGTAATCCAAAGATGGGAGATAAATAATAAAAAAGACATGGAGTTCTTAATATCCCAAATTCCAGTTATCACAGGTTAAAGAAATAGTGTGGGACTGTAACTTTCTGTTTTGATCAAACAGAAAGTACCAGACTTTACAGGTCTCAATGCTGTAGGAAGAACTATTGCTAGCTGATATTCCATGGTGGGGGAGAAATTAATTTTTATCCTATTAGAGGGAGCCTAAAGAGTTCATTCATCTGTATGTTTCCCTCCACAGCAACATCAACATCTCCCGTGATGAAAATTGTTTTGCACACTCTTTTCCAGGGTTATTACTGTTTTGTTCTACCCACTGTGATCAGACAAAAGGGGTTTTGTTTTTTTTTTTTTTTTGGGGGGGGGGGGTTTGTGTTTTTTTTTTAATTTTTAAGGCAATAATTGTCTTTTCTCATATTCAGTTTACATAACTATGCCCCCTTTATCTGTTGCTACTTTGATTTTGTCCTTTGGACACTCTTGAAGTATGTGTTAAGAAGCAAAAGTAATATGTCACTTATGGCCTTGCCATGTTAAAACAAAATGGAATGGGCTTTTGTTTCTTTCATAACATCTCATGTGCTGTCGTACATCTCTCTGTGATTTTTTCTTTTTTTTTTTTTTACCCATATTTCTCATTTTTATTCATCTTGTCAGTAAGTCTTTTCAACTCCCAGATCATTGTTTGCAAAATTTCTTATTTGTCTTTGTGCTCAAAAGCAATTTCCAGGGAAATTACTGGTAATTGCATGGAGAAGTAGCAGTACCAAGTGGTCCATTGTACCTTTTTGTTGCAGCTGGCACCTGGAACCTAGGGACACAGCATGTCAATGTGACAGACACCTTCAGAAGGTCAAAAACATCTTTGGTTCCCTCCTGGGAATAGTGGGTATGGCTCTTTCATGCTATTCAGATTGTCTTTATTGATCTTGAAAGTTGTAGTTCTTTTTGTGAGATAAATATTACTGAGGAATGGGAAAAATAATTTTAAGGAAATTAGCAATCCCATCCCCCAACCACAATTCTTAATTTTAAGAAACAGAAACTTGGCCCACTATGCAAGCCCTGAGAAAAATTACACATGCTCTTAACTTTCAACTTGCTAGCATTACTGACATGTTGCTTCTGCTTAATCTTACAAACAAGATTTCAGTGATCGTTTACAGTAACAGGAAGCAGTGTTGCATTTGCAAGTCTGCAGTCTGTCTGCAGTGAGACTGAAGATTTTAACACTGCATACATTTTCTGTGAGGATGAAAAGCAAAACTTAACGTGTAAAACCCACTTGGATTAATAGACCAATAGAAAATTGTGTTAGATCAGAACCATTTCAGTTCCTTGGTAGAGGGGCTCACCCTCTTTCTAGATGCTTCTTCCTTGAGAATAAAGAAAAAAAAAAGGTGTATTATTTTTGTTCCATGTCAATATATGCTAGCTACTAAATGCTTTAAGTCATGTTTTTAAGTCATGCTGTGGGTTAGTAAATGCAGGAAAGAATGCACGTTCATCTCAGTCTTGCACACAGTTCTCTAAAACCATTCTTGATTGCAGCTGATGTCAATGGGTAGCCAGGAAAGAAAGAAAATAACGAAATTTATAAAATATTAAAACAACCATTTCAAATGCAGATCATTAAATCAAGCTATGACCCAAATATTTTCGCACTGTGCCAGAAAATGATCTTTTTCTACTACAGGGTGAAAAAAATGTACCAAGAAATAGAGGCTGTCACTTGGTTATATCTGGGGATGTTATAGTTCTTGTTTCTCCCTTCCCCCTGTAAACTGTAAGTGTTGTAAAATGACTTTTTGAACGCACGGATTGCATGTATATGTACGTGTGTACTTATATTTGCACCTGTGTGTGTATAGTTGTGTATTTATATGTGCAAATACTTACTTTTACTCCACATGTATGTGATGTGATGTGATGGCTTGACTTCGTGAATGAAGATTTGGGCTGTAGAAACAACTCTTTTGTGTTTAAGGTTGACCAACATGTACATATATGTGGATGCACTTTCACACATAATTTAACAAAAGGTGAATATATAAACTCCAAAGTGTTTCATTTTATAAAGAAGAAAACAAACATCTTGTGATTGTCTTATGATTTTTTTGGCATAAGCAATTTAATTTTACGTAAGACCTGACTGTGAGGTCTTGTTTTCAATCAGGTTTTAGCCAAAAATGTAATGTTGCTGATTTTGATCTGGATGGTGCTTTGGCCTGCTAGTTTTTCAGTTGTACATCTTAGTCTTGTTTTGCCTGCTGCTAGCTGGGGTACAGTTTACTATTCCTGCTGCTGTCAGAGATGGGGGGGGAACTAATAATGACTGAAAACTTAAAGAAAAAAATTACTACAGTATATGAATGGCAGACAGAATAGGTTCAGTAAGAAAGATCCAGTCAAAGTTTATGGCAGATGGAAGGTGCACAGCCAGGATAGTTATGAAATCTTTATTTTCATTTGTGAAAATTCAACATTCAACTTAACCTGCTGTTCCTGTCCAGTTACCCAGACTGTGAACAGTCTGGATAGCCATAGAACAATGCGCTATTAAAACTAAATAATGAGAGACTCCAAAAAAAAGCAATATGTATTTATCTTTAGAATAAATCTTTAGAATGTTCTAACCCTAAATGTTTCAATCATTTAATTCCTCTCTTCTTTTCACCTTCCTTAATTCCCCTCATCCAAATGTTCTTTCACTTACTTAGAAATTGAAACCAACCATCATATGCTTAACTTTCATCTCTTCCTCTGGTCATAATTTGGCGATACTGGTAGTAGCAGCAGTGTATAATTTTATGTAGAACTCAGCTGATTTTTAACTTCCTCTTCTTTAGTTTTAAGAGTGGTTTGTTCATATTCAGTTCATTCTGTACCCAAAATATGTTAACAAAGCAATCATAGGTACTTGTGTAGCTAATTTTAGATGTCTCTTAGTGTGTACTGTACCTTAGTAATAGAGGTTGAGATACAAAGGAACAAAACCTCAGAGGAGCTATATGCAATTGTAAGTAATTCAGCATAACTCAATCAAGAATTTTCCGCAACAGGAAGCTAACAATTGAAATTCACATAACTTCTCAGTAAAATTTAAAATGTTAACTGTTAATCAGTAACTTCTACTCAAATTCTATATGGCCTGGGAATAGCAGCTTTCTATCCACATTGTAGTGGACTGTAAAATCTCAGGGGGGCTAGTAAGGTTTTTTCACCGTAGTTTATGCATTATCTTTTTACTTCTTTAGAAACAAACACATCCTATTCATTATGTCAAATTAGCTGATGGGACTGTTTCAAAAATGAGATGAAAATTAGTACAAACATGGTTTTACTAAAACCACAATGACTTCCAGAATACATTACATATTACTCCTCAGAAGTTTAGCTTACGGGGCTAACAATAATATGAAGAAAAGGAAAGTCTTTAATTGCATATTTCTATATATTCTATGATGAGATATAATCTGTATTTGAATGTAACTGTAAAAATTATGGGAGATGTAAAACATGTTCAGTGGTACACACAAACTTCCTATTCATATGGCATGAATTCTGTAGCTTGATAAATAACATATTTCTGAAGCAGCATACACCTGGCTCTTCTTGTAACCTCACAATACTGAACAACCACTTTGTGTCCCTTCCTGTGATCTTTATTTGCTGTGGAGAACCTGCTGTAGCTTCCAAGTACAAGTTTTATTGAATTATTTTGTAGTTTGTTTTCCCCAGCCAAATGAGGAAGGACCTGGGGTATGAAGACAAAGACCATAAAATAGACATGCTCTAGAAAAATCAGAGATTCGTTAGTTCCCACAGCACTTTTAAAATCAGTAATTCTTGTGTTTACCACTGGGCATTTAGGAAGCATTTTCGGTAGTTATTGCTCCCAAACAGACTGCTCTTCTCAGAGGGCTTTTGAAAGGAGTGATAACCTAGGTTATGAGTGAAGAAACAAACACGTACTTGTAAGCCGTGAATTTATATACAAGGAGCTTTGTAAGGTAACATGTAGAGCCATTTTAGGTTCTGTGTCACATTTAGTTTCCTAGGAAATAGGACAGAGCTGCAAGGTATCAAATCAAATATAATTTTTATTCCAAGTATGAAGGTACAGACCCTCCAAAAAGAAGCTTTACTGAAATAATCTGTACTATGCATCACATAAAACAGATGGAGATGAAATTTGTTCATATATCTAAAAAATGACACTTTTCATTTGTGGTGTAATCCATTTGTTGACTGGCAAAGATTTGTTCTTACTACAAGTTGTATTTAATGTTATACTCATTCAGCTGGCATTTGTGTATGCTTCTTGGCACTTTCACAAAACACGAGAAACTGATTTTACACAGTGGTATTACCATGTGAAGTGAAAAAAGGCATATTCAAGGCCCCTCCTGATTACTGTATTTCTTTTTAGTATCTCTGATGAAAACAGATTAGCTATTTTGTTTTACACACCATCAGTTGCCTTTAAATTGCAGACAAGTTTGATTTCCAGTGGAAAACAATGTAATAGGTTTTTAAGAGACTAACATTTTTAGTATTCTAGTAAATTAAAGAGACAGGTTTTGTACGTACTTGCCAAACAATTTCACCACTTCCTTTGATATACATGATCAGTTTCTTTGCTTTTGGTTTGGTTTTGTAGTGTGTTTTGTTTGTTTGTATGGTTATTTTGTTGTGGGTTGTTTGTTGGTTTGTTGTTTTTTGTTTTTTTTTTTTTTCTGGAACTAATTTGCTGCTTGTATTTCATTTAAAAACATTACTGCACTAACTGACGTTAGTATGTGCTTGTGCTGCTTTGCATTTCCCCTCTTTATTCCTTGATTTGGTCTGCAAGCTTATAGACTCAAGTTTGTTTTCTTAGGTTAGTGAGCGCTTTCTCTTCTTTCTGTTAAACACCTACTGCTCATGTATTAGAATGCTACATATTCCCACAATGTCTCTTGATGATAGCGGAGTAAGGGGGAGAATGACCTCCCTTGACCTGCTGGTCACGCTCCTTTTGGTGCAAGCCAGCATAGGGTTGGCTTGCTGGGCTGCAAGCACACACTGCTGGGTCATGTCGTTTCTCGTCCAGCAGTACCCCTAAGTCCCTCTCCGCAGGGGTACTCTCTATCCATTCACCTCCGCATCAGTATGGATGCTGGGGATTGCTCTGACCCAGGTGCAGGGCTTTGCACTTGGCCTTCTTGAACTTCTTGAGGTTCGCAAGTGCCCACTCCTCAAACCTGCCGAGGCCTCTCTGGCTGGCATCCTGTCCCTCAGGTGAATCAACTGCGCCACCTGCTGTAGAATGATGGGTATTTTGTCTCCTTAGAAATGAAGCTTGGGTCTATCTTTACCACACCTCTTACGCTTAACAGAAGAGGGCAAACAATAATTACTTCTTTCCGTGAAGCAGTATCTTGGCTGTATTGCACTGAGATAGGTATTAAACAAAAGATGGCCCGTAGGAATTTGATAGCTGCTTGATTACTGTTTATGCAGTGTCAGCCTCTGGTCTGTCCTGAAACAAATCAAAAATGTCTGTACTGAAGAAAGTATCTAGAATTTTAAAAACATCACCACTGTTACAAATTAGTATAAAAATTTATTGAGTTTAAAAATAGTAGCTTTATAACTCCTTTTGACTTTTGTCAGGGTCCCGTTTTGCAAAGAAAAGTCATACCTGGATAACAGTAAGCAAGATTAACTTGCTTAAAACATTCAGTTGCAGTAATTTAGCTTGAAAAAATAAATGGATTCGAGGATTAAAACTACTCATTTTCTCTTAGGTTCCTTTCTGTTGCCAAGTCTCATTGATGGGAAGAGTATAATAAAGGGGGGAGTGTGTACTGCATGCAAACAGCAATCCTTTCTCACAATAGTGTAATAATTTAGTTGATTAAGAGAGTGCTCAAAAGATCAAAGAAGTGGAAGTGGGTAAGGTGGCAGTACTGGAAATAAAACAAGCTGCAGCAATCAAAAGGCTCTGGGAAAACCCAGGAGTTCAAGAATGCTATGACAGACGAAGGGAGTCCCAGCTGTCAGATTCTGCTAAGTAGTAAGTATACTGCATAACCACAAGGACAAGTCAGACTTAATGCGGTTAATTATAAAATGATTGAGGTTGGAAAAGACCCTTAAGATCATTGAGTCCAACCATTAAAGGGAGGATAAAGGATAAAGGGGAGGATCTTAAAAAGGCTAGGTGAATTTGACAGGTTAATAAATGGTTAGAACAGTGGTGCCATAGTCAGGGGTTTGGGTCTTTAGAACATGGGGCACAGTTTGGGAGGACAGGTCTACTGGAGGCTGGTGGAGCTGGTCTGACAATGAAGGGGAAGAATGGTTTCGGTAGGAGGCTTACCAGGCTGGTCAAAAAAGCTTTAAATTAGATGTGTTGGGGGAGGGGGGCATCATTCCATCCCAACACACCCAGTCAGTTGCCAGCACCTATAATAAATGCTCGGAGCAATGTAGAGATATTCCAGCCGCTCCAGCCAATGAACTGGCTTCATTTGGAGCTTGGCTCTGATGCCTCTATACAAACACCCATAGCATGGGGAACAAACAAGAGGAATTACAGATGTGTGCACATCTACGGGGGTATGATATAATAGGCATCACAGAAACATGGTGGGATGGCTCCTATGACTGGAGTGTTGGAATGGAAGGTTACAGGCTCTTAGAAAAGACAGGCCTGGCAGGCGGGGAGGGGGAGTTGCCCTTTATGTTAGGGATAGGCTGGAGAGTATGGAACTCTGTCTGGGGACAGGGGAGCAGTTTACAGAGAGTTTGTGGGTCAGGGTTAAAGGGAAAACAGCCGTGGGAGACATTACTGTGGGGATCTGTTACAGGCCGCCTGATCAAGGAGAACCTGTGGATGAAGCACTCTGCAGACAGATAGGAGCAGTCTCATGCTTGCAGGCCCTTGTTCTCATGGGGGACTTCAACCACCCTGATATCTGTTGGAGCAATGGTACGGCCCAGCACAAGCAATCCAGGAGGTTCCTTGATTGTGTGGAAGGCAAGTAAAAGAGGAGCCAACAAGGAGATGTGCCATGCTCTACCTCTTGCTCACCAACAGAGAAGGGCTGGTTGGAAATGTGAATCTCCAGGGCAGCCTTGGATGAAGCGATCACGAGGTGGTCGAATTTGAGGTACCTAGGACAGTGAGGAGAGCGTGAAGCAAGATCACTGCACTGGACTTCAAGAGAGCAGACTTTGGCCTCTTCAGGAGCCTCCTTAGTCAGATTCCATAGGATATAGACCTAGAGGGCAGGGGGAGGCCAAGAATGTTGGTTGATATTCAGACATCACCTACTGCAAGCTCAGGAGTGTTGCATTCCCACTAGGAGGAAGTGCAGCAGGAGGGCTAGGAGACCTCCTTGGATGGATAAGGAGCTGCTGAGGAAACTCCGAGGGGAAAAAAGAGGCTTATAAAAGGTGGAAGCAAGGGAAGAATACAGGGATGTTGTCCGGGAAGCTAGGGTCCAGGTTAGGAAGGCTAAGGCCCAGTTCGAATGAAACTTGGCTAGGGATGTGAAAGATAACAGGAAGGGATTCTATAGGTATGTAGCAAATAAAAGACAGACTAGGGACAACGTAGGCCCTCTCTGGAAGCTATCAGGAGACCTGGCTACCCTTGATTTGGAGAAGGCTGAGGTTCTTAATGACTTCTTTGCCTCAGTCTTCACTGGCAAATGCTCTGACCACACCACCCAAGTCTTGGAAGGCAGACGCAGGGACTGTGAGAATGAAGACATTGGGCCCACTGTAGGAGAGGATCTGGTTCAAGACCGTCTTAAGAACCTGAACGCACACAAGTCCGTGGGACCTGATGAAATCCATCTGCGGGTCCTGAAGGAGCTGGAGAATGAAGTTGCTAAGCCACTGGCCATCATATTTGAAAAATCATGGCAGTCAGGTGAAGTTCCCAACAACTGGAAAAAGGGAAATATAACCCCCATTTTCAAGAAGGGGAAAATGGAAGCCCCAGGAAATTACAGACCAGTCAGTCTCACCGCTGTGCCTGGCAAAATCTTGGAGCAGATTCTCCTGGAAGGCATGCTAAGGCACATGAAAAACAACAAGGTGCTTGGTGACAGCCAGCATGGCTTCACTAAGGGGAAATCCTGCCTGACCAGTTTGGTGGCCTTCTATGACGGGGCTACGGAACTGATGGACAGGAGTAGAGCAGTTGTTGTCATCTACCTGGACTTGTGCAAAGCGTTCAACACTGTCCCACACGACATCCTTGTCTGTAACTTGGAGAGACATCAATTTGATGGATGGACCACTCGGAGGATAAAGAACTGGCTGGACGGGTGCATGCAAAGGGTTGTGGTCAATGGCTCAATGTCCAGCTGAAGATCAGTAACGAGTGGTGTCCCTCTGGGATCGCTGTTGGGACCGGTCTTGTTTAACATCTTCATCGCTGACATGGACAGTGGGATTGAGTGTGCCCTCAGCAAGT
Organism: Lathamus discolor; assembly: GCF_037157495.1. Taxonomy (NCBI): domain Eukaryota; kingdom Metazoa; phylum Chordata; class Aves; order Psittaciformes; family Psittacidae; genus Lathamus; species Lathamus discolor. Next base: position 71,351,960 of record NC_088909.1, read on the forward strand.
TTGCCGATGACACCAAGCTGTGTGGTCCGGTTGATACGCTGGAGGGAAGGGATGCCATCCAGAGGGACCTCAACAAGCTTGTGAGGTGGGCTGATGCCAACCTTGTGAAGTTCAACCATGCCAGGTGCAAGGTCCTACACCTGGGTCAGAGCAATCCCAGGCACAGCCACAGGTTGGGCAGAGAAGAGATTCAGAGCGGCCCTGCAGAGAAGGACTTGGGGGTGTTGGTTGATGAGAAAATGAACATGAGCCAGCTTTAGTGTACGCTCGCAGCCCAGAAAGCCAACCGTATCCTGGGCTGCATCAAAGGAGCGTGACCAGCAGGTCGAAGGAGGTGATCCTGCCCCTTTGCTCTCGTGAGACCTCACCTGGAGTATTGTGTGCAGTTCTGGTGTCCTCAACATAAAAAGGACATGGAACTGTTGGAACAAGTCCAGAGGAGAGCCACGAGGATGATCAGGGGACTGGACCACCTCCCGTATGAAGACAGGCTGAGGAAGTTGGGTCTGTTCAGCCTGGAGAAGAGAAGGCTGCGGGGAGACCTCATAGCAGCCTTCCAGTATCTGAAGAGGGGGTATCAGGATGCTGGGGAGGGACTCTTTATTAGGGACTGTAGTGACAGGACAAGGGGTAACGGGTTCAAACTTAAACAGTGGAAGTTTGGATTGGATATAAGGAGGAAGTTCTTTACAGTGAGGGTGGTGAGACACTGGAATGGGTTGCGCAGTGAAGTTGTGAACTCTCCATTCCTGGCAGTGTTCAAGGCCAGGTTGGACAGAGCCTTGGGTGACCTGGTTTAGTGTGAGGTGTCCCTGCCCATGGCAGGGGGGTTGGAGCTAGATGATCTTAAGGTCCTTTCCAACCCTAACTATTCTATAATTCTGAGTCTATGCTTAACCTAACACTGCCATGTCTGCCACTAAAGCATTTGCCTATGTGCTGCATCTACGTGTCTTCTAAATACCTCCAGAGATGGGGACTCCACCACTTCCCTGGGCAGCCTGTTCCAATGATTGACAACCCTTTTGCTTAAGAAATTTTCTCAATATCCAATTTAAACCTCCCCTGGCTGAAGTTGAGGCCATTTCCTCTGGTCCTATTGCTTGTTCTTTGGGAGAAGAGACCTACCCCCACCTCACTACAACTTCCTTTCAGGTAGTTCACTTCCCTCATCTGCTCCCCACAGGACGTTCTCTGGACCCGTCATCAGCTTCCTTGCCCTTCTTTGGACCAGCTCCAGCATCTCAAGATCTCTCTTGTAGTGAAGGGCCCAGACCTGAACACAAGATTCAAGGTGTGGCCTCACCTGTGCTCAGTACAAAGGTACAATAATTTCCCTGGCTCTTCTGGCCACAGTATTAGAAATACATAGGTACAGGACATGATGCCATTGGCCTTGGCCACCTGTCACACTACTGGCTCATAATGAAGATAGGTTCACTCTGGTTTTGTTAGTTATACCCATGTTTCTGTTGGCCTGTGGTAAACAACAAATCTGAAGCTGAACTGATGAACCAAACTAACGTTAGGCTTACTCAACATACCGGAACCATCATCCTCCCAGTTTTGAGCTCAACACAGCTGGTACATAACTGAGTTTCCCTTGGGGGAAATCGTGAAAACCAGCTGTACAAGACAACAAGTTGCCAGGTCATACAGTTAAGTTCCATGAAAAGTTTAGTATATAAACAAGAATGAAGACAAGTTTGTTCCCCATTTTCAAATAATTTAATTGTGAAAAAAATTATTGTTTCATGAGATCAGAAGATTCACTTTTCTGTTTCTGCCAAGGCTGAGAAGTGACAGGGTTAAATTTCAGCAGGAGACATTTAGATTAGGCACTTATGGTAAACTTTAACTCAGAATGGTTACACATAGGCAATCTGTTCCTGTGTGTTAAGCATTATCATTCTTGACATATGTTTGACTGCCTTATCCTTATATAATCCTATATTGGAGGAGGACGATGCCACTTAATGGTCTACTCTAGACTCATTTTCATAGAAATCCACCACAATTGAAAACCAGTTTATTTTAAATTTCATTAAATTTTCCTTTTAATTACAATGAGATCTCAATAACAATTTACTACGTTGCTGGAGAGGAGGAATTTTCTTACACTTAAGAAAAATCTTTTCTGAGTGAGTGGTAACATGGAGTATTTTTGAGTTTTGGGCCCAAATTTGAGGGATGTTTGGGCAGCAAGGGGAGAATGCAGAGATACCCTTCCACCAAAGGAAACGTTGTGGAGTTAGTGCTTAAATAAAGAAAGGTTTGTGCTACAGCCATATTGTTTGATTTGGCATAAACCTTCGACTTCTTGTACGGATTAGGATTTTGGCTGATCTAATGCTGCCATCTAGTGGTATAAGGATAGATTGCATGGAGAAATACCAGGCATCGTTTTTTTCCTGTCGCTCACACCCTGGTCATTTATTGAGGCACAGGAATGTCATCTTAGAATTTAATTTCAGCCATGAAAAGCACAAGAGTCTTGTGAAACTAAGGAGGGTAAAGTTAAGAATTACTGTATGGACAGGCGAGAAACTAAATGTATGATCTTTCACATTAAAATACATACAAGTCTGGGGAATTCATGTTTGCAGTGCTTTCCATCAATTATTTTTCTGAATTCTGTCCAGCAACCTTTTACATTTGTACTCGGTATTAGCATCATACATGAAGTGACAGGGAGTAGTGTAGTGTTGGTAAGTGTTATGGCTGGGACTGGTATTTATATTTGCATTCCAATCCTAATTCTGATACTGGTTTTGGGGTAGGAGTGAAGATTATTCAAATAAAAGTTGAAGGGTTTTATTGGTTTATGCCAAGATCAATTGTGCTAGGGCCATGCACAACTGAACTTCTCTTTAGCTGCTTTTGTGGGAACACTTCTGTGATTGCCGGTTAAGCCTCTGGTTTTGAATCTGTGGGATTAATTTATGATAGCTCATTAATCTTGTTTCTATTGTATATTTAATTCACAGTTATCTCACTGACCTTGATCATATTGCTATGTCCTCATTTGTGCCAACTCAGCAAGCTATTTGTAGATGCCAGGTGCCAACCAAAGGAATTATTGAGTATCCTTTTGCTTTAGAAAATACAACATTTAGGTAAGACTGCCCATCAAATAACTTAGTATACAATTACGAAAGTAGCTGCAGCATCTTTACTTCTAAAGTTCATGAATCCTTTGCAGTCAATGAGTGTTGCATGTGTTTCCAGTCCTTCCAGTTAATACAATAACTTGAGTGGCGTTTCAAAACATTCTTTTTGAAAATGACATGATTCCCTCCTCCCCCAATTCAAACAGCTCATACTGTGCATGCTGAACTATTGTTTTAATTAAAAGCCTTGGATGTGGGGAGGAGGCTGCAGGGCAAGGTATTCACAGTAACGTGAGTCTCATATCAGAATGTAGTTTAGTTCCATTCAGAGCTAACAGTTTCTGCCTCCTGACTGTAACTGTTTAGAAGAGATGACCCAAATAGATATTAAAGCCTTCATGTGAGTTTGCAACTTGCAGTGAGATAACATTAGGAAAGAGACTGAGGGAAGGAGGAGTTAAAAAAGTGGAGGGTCAGGAAAGTAGAAAGTTGTATTCGTCCTGCCATGTAATAGTAAAGAAAAAAGTTCTTTCTCACAAACTGCTTTCATCATGAACAAACACCTGCCTGCAACACAGTTACAACACAGAATCAGAATCAACCCTGATAACACATGGTCAAACCAACTGTGATTTGTTGGTGGTTTTTTCATGCAAAATGGAATGTTCTAGGTAATCCTTTGACCTGGATAAAATGTGGGAGACTTATTTAACTGTCTGAAAAACCATAGGAATTTGATGTGGAACTGATAATTGTGAGTTATAAGACTGGTAAGACGTGAGTTGTGACCATGCTGGTGGGCTATTGGGAGAGGGGTGGCAAGGTAGATTCTGGAGTGTGTGGGGAAACAAACGGGTATGTTCACATCTGCCTTTGCTAAAACTTCTATCAACACAGAAAAAATTCCAGTGTTACTTGTTGCATTTTGCCTAAACTGGCTTATACACTTGTGTTGGGCTTGGGTAGGATAAAGTAGTTTTTCTTCATAGCAGTTGATCTGCTGCTGTGTTTTATATTTGCAACCAAACAATGCTAATAACATACCAGTGTGTTAGCTTTTACTGAACAGTGTATGCACCGCACCAAGGCCTTCTCTGTTTCTCCTCCCCTTAGTGAATAGGCTGGGGGGTGCACAAGCCAGGCAGCTGACCTAAACTAACTAAAGATGCACTTAACAGCATACAATATCAGGCATACAGATAAAAGTGAAAAGAAGGGGCTTTAAGGAGATGGGCCATGTTTCTCTCAGGAGCTGGTTGTGCATAGGGCTACCCACGGGAGGTGGTGAGTGATGCTTTTGCATCACTTGTTTTGTTTAGTTCTTCCACTTACCAGCCACTTATTACACACTTACTTTTTTCCATCTCAACCCCCAGGATGTTCTTGCTTTTATTCTTTCTTTCCTCTCCCCCTGTCCACTCACAGTGTGTGCGGGAGGGGGGTAGTGAGTGAGCTGCTGAGTTGTGCTTAGCTGCCCACCAGTAGTAATCCATAATAACACTAAAGAGAAGTGAAAGTTGGAGCACTACAGGTAGGGAATCAAGTTTAAATATTAAAGAGGACATAGAATGTTAAGATGCACCTTTCACAGTTCAAGCTCATCTCAGGTAGGCAATCTACTATAAGGCCATTAGAGATACATGAAGTATCTTCTTAAAATAACTAACATGCTGACTGTATTTCTGCTTAGCAGAATGGTGGATGTAGGTGGCCAAAGGTCAGAAAGAAGGAAGTGGATCCATTGGTTTGAAAGTGTTACTTCCATCACTTTCCTAGTTGCATTAAGTGAATATGATCATGTCTTGGCAAAATTATACAATAGAATTATAGGATAGTTAGGGTTGGAAAGGACCTTAAGTTCATCTAGTTCCAACCCCCCTGCCATGGGCAGGGACACCTCACACTAAACCATGACACCCAAGGCTTCATCCAACCTGGCCTTGAACACTGCCAGAGGTGGAGCATTCACAGGTTCCCTGGGCAACCCATTCCAGTGCCTCACCACCCTCACTGTAAAGAACTTCCTCCTTATATCCAATCCAAACTTCCCCTGTTTAAGTTTGAACCCGTTACCCCTTGTCCTGTCACTACAGTCCCTAATAAAGAGTCCCTCCCCAGCATATCCTGATAGCCCCCTCTTCAGATACTGGAAGGCTGCTATTAGGTCTCCACGCAGCCTTCTCTTCTCCAGGCTCAACAGCCCCAACTTCCTCAGCCTGTCTTCATACAGGAGGTGCTCCAGTCCCCTGATCATCCTCGTGGCCCTCCTCTGGACTTGTTCCAGGAGTTCCATGTCCTTTTTATGTTGAGGACACCAGAACTGCACACAATACTCCAGGTGAGGTCTCACGAGAGCAGAGGGGCAGGATCACCTCCTTCGACCTGCTGGTCATGCTCCTTTGATGCAGCCCAGGATACGGTTGGCTTTCTTGGCTGCGAGCGCACACCGAAGCTGGCTCATGTTCATTTTCTCATCGACCAGCACCCCCAAGTCCTTCTCTGCAGGGCTGCTCTGAATCTCTTCTCTGCCCAACCTGCAGCTGTGCCTGGGATTGCTCTGACCCAGGTGTAAGACCTTGCACTTGGCATAGTTAAACTTCGTAAGGTTGGCATCAGCCCACCTCACAAGCGTGTCAAGGTCCCTCTGGATGGCATGTGAGAATGAGGTAAGATGTGTGGTCATGTAAGGTACAGAAAAAGATGTGTTGCCTTTTAAGAACGACAGCATTCATGTGTCTTCATAAAACATTTGCAAATACTAGAGCTACATTAAGAAACTTATCAAGCAGTCCCAAAAGTTGTATTAAATTAGTAGCTTCCTGTAAAAGTTAACTCTACCTTAGAAGACAAAACATGATTTAAAATGTTTTAAATCACTTCAGCCATGTCAAATGATTATTTGAGTGTCAGCAATATTTCTAAGCAAGTAAAAACTACCTCAATCATCTGTAATTAGTTGGGGCGTGTTTTGTTATTGTTGTTTGCTTTTTTTCTTTTAGTCTGTTTCCAGATTAACCTGCACATTAATTAAGGAAAATTGAAACAAAATAATTTAAAATCTACCTCCTTCCCAAAGTCAGAAAACATGAGTTCTCCCTCCTCTCTAAAGTGTTTTCATCATCAGTAGCCTGACGTTGTAGAAAAGAATGCAAAAAAAAATAAAACAGAAGGTAATTTTGGAAAAGCATATTAGGGGAACTGCATTGCTTTTGGTAGTCATTGCTTTATGTCCTGCATTATGAGGATTTCTTCAAAGATGCTTAATACTATTTGAACTCTAAAGTCCCAAAGCCCTTATAGATCACTGTCTCAAGACCTGCTTGAACTGTGAAAAGCATACCCTACTTCATTAGCTGCAGTATCCATTGTAGAGTTTGCAGTTTCCTGTCATCTTTTGATGCATGAACAATTTTAGTAATTGTAATTTTCTTTTTTTCTTTCACGATACTGCGCATTTTGTTATGTTTACTTTGGACAGTAGGAAATAAATAACAGACTGCCATCGCCAGCTTATTCCTAGGAACTCCAAACAGAAATCTCTGAATGTAGTTCCTTAGATCACTCTTGAAATGGACAAATAGTATTACTAGTATAGTACATAACACCCTTGTCCTTTTGTTATGTTACAGTATGTTAGTATCAGATATTTGACCCAATACAGCCTGCTTCTTCTCTCACTGTGAGGTCAGAATAGGCTTTCACAGAGCAGCAGTCTATGGCTGCTCACTAATTCATACAAGAATTAATTTCTATTATTAAGGCTTACATTGATTTTGCATGCCATTCATAGCAGTGATCCAAAACCCAACGAATAAAAGTATATGTAACATGAAGAGTAATAATCAACCAATACATTGCAAATGCATTTAATTAATATTTTTTTAAAAGCTTTCAAAAAAAACACCTATATGATCTCTGGCTGATGCATTTCTATTACTGTCCAGACAGTGTAACTGCATATTAATTTTTGTCGTATAATCAAATGGAAGAAAGCAAGGCCTTATTTAAAACTATCATTGTATCTCCCTGGTTTCTGGATACTTCAGTCATTTTGTTTTTAAATAAAAAAGATCTTCTGGAAGAGAAAATAATGTATTCCCATATAATTAGTTACTTTCCAGAATACACAGGTAAGTATTTATTCTATACTATCTTCACAAAACTAAAAGTTATAGTTAAACCACTTAGTTTTTCCTCATTAAATTGAAGTGCATTTATGCAGTGTATTTGATACCTACGCTTTCCTGCTCTATCCTTTAAACTATAAACTTAAGTTACTTAGTTTTACTGGAAGTTTGGGTTTTTTTATTGGAGCATTGTGGACAGAGTTTTCTTGCAGCAATTCTTCACCATTAGAGTGGCACAATCACTATTTACTTATGACAAGAATCACCTTTTTCATCTTCAATCTAAAGAGACAAGATATGGGACTTGAGGAATATGGCTATTAATCCAACTCTATATATAGTATAAACCCCTAGTGTAGTTTTGCATTATTATAACTTGTTATCATCTATTTAAAAGTTCAAAGTTAAAAAGCAGCCTGAATGACTTTTCTGAACAAATGTTACTGATACTTGAAGTTGCCAAAGAATGATGAAAATAATCACAGATGTATTCCATCACCTAATACAGTGTTATAGTCTATGAGACATGTATCATGTTGAATCCTTCATTTAATAAGGAAAAAGATCATAATGGTTTAATAGCTACATCCTATCTTTACCAAAGAGAATCCTGTTTACTCTGTGTGTTTTGGAAAATTTAATTTCTCGTGGTCTTTGACATACTACAGTAATGTAGCAGACTATTAATATATGCTGGGTAATTTCAGTTGCATAGGTTTTTTATAAAGAATTACTTAACCAGTAAGGTTTACCATTTAAAAAGCATACTCCTCACATTTTTAAAAAGCCATGTTGCAACACCTCCTGCTCCACTAACATATTAATGAGAAAATGCAGACAAGGGAGGATGCCTTTATGGTGATTTGACATTTAAATATGAACCTAGCCTGTTAAGATACTGTCCATATGTTTCTTCCTTGACCCATAGCTTTTAACTGTACAAAACCACTAATTGTGCTTTTGGCTAGCACCTAAACAAGACGTCAAAGCTGCCAGACACTTAATTTTGAAGCTGTATCAAGATCAGAATCCAGGCAAGGAGAAAGTAATCTACTCCCATGTCACTTGTGCCACAGACACAGAAAATACTAGTTTTGTCTTCGCTGTTGTCAAGGACATGATCCTGCAATTAAACCTCAGAGAGTTCAATCTGTTTTGAAGACAAAACATGGTTGCAGCCACCGAGTATGGCTTAATTATAGCACTGCCTGTGTGAATTAAAAAATTAAAAGGTGTCTTTTTAAATAGCATTTACAGAAATGGGCAAAGGATTTATCTTTACTGAAGAAGTATGGATTAAGAGAACTTTATTTCCTGTATTAGTTTTGTCTGAGAGGTTTTGGGTTTTTTTGACAGCTACAGGAATTAAGTAGATTTAGAAGAATGTATAAAACTGCATTGCTGTTCCGCTGGTATTTATCAGTATTTTATTTTTTAAATTTAGCTTTTACAGTCATAGCTTATAAAACTTCAAACAGTGATGCCTTAAAAATGGCAAATTTGTGTTACTTTAGGGAGCTAGACATTTTTATCTTCTTGTTCTGATCAATGTAGTTGAAAGACCAGGGTAAACCTATTAACACTTTTTTGAAGCATCTCTCAGTAGCCTTCATAGGCCAAACCCATTGATGTTCTAGAAATCGTTACAAAAGATTAATTATTGGCGACCCTTGTCTATCACTTCATTTTTGTTCAAGTGCCTTAAGATAATAAAATACCTTTCACAGCTAAAGAATGACAGATTAAGATCTTATAGGCAGTCCTGGGAATTTACTATTTCCTGAAGGGGAAAAGTACTTTGCAAGTGTTCTCGGCACTCATTGCCACAGGAGCTTGCAGATCATCCACAGCTGCCTGTGGTAAACTAGGACTTCAATTCCTCCAAGTCACTAATATAACTTGCTTTTTGCACTTTGCATTCATGGGTAGTTTTGCAGGGATTAAAGAGTGGTAAAGCCTCTCCTCTAGAAGATTTTCAGCCTTCTTCCCATCTCCACTCCCTGCTCAACTACAAACCTCTCCACTAAAGATGCCAGCACCACTAACAGCTCTGTCAGTTCTCCTTCACTGCACATTGTTCTCCATCTGCTTGATGCAACAAGGAATGAAACTCCCGAAAGATTAAAAAAAAAAAAAAAAAAAGACCTGAGAGACATCCAGCAAAAAATGTCAGGTTTCCTCCTATTTTGCCTGTTAGTGTCCTATCTCATCATGCCTGTTCCAGCAGTCACATTTCTTTCAGTCTTCAGTGTACTTATCTGGAGATGATGAGTTAATAAAAATTAATGGCATGTACATACTCTTACTGCTTGTAGGAGGAAACTTTAAGTCATTTTACTCCTCTGTTGAAATATAACAAAAATATTTAGAATTCTTGTTGCAGATTTGCCCTGAAATCAATCAAAACCTCTGTATAAAACCCTGTGACTGCTGTGAATGGAACTTCAGATCCTCACATCCCACTTGCAGTCACAAAAGCAAAAACTATGACCAAGATCAGAGTTGCAATTCTTATGTCAAATAACAAAGCCCAGGCTCCCAGGTGATGCATGTATGTGCTTGCATACACTGGCCAGACAATTCCTTGTTAATCCACCAGTAAGAATATTATCAGGCAAACCTTGACCAAGAAACAGAGCTGCAGGTGGGGAAAAAGGTGTCAGCTATCTGCTAATTTATTCAGTTTTAGACAGAAAAGCATAAGGTGTTCAAGAATCACATAACCAAACTATGGCAATTAGCATTTAAGAAAGATAATGATAAATGCAAAAGCTTTCTGCATAAAAATGTGAAATGCTTTGTAAAATTTTGATCTGCATAATGAAATAAATATTGCGATATACATGTAAGAGAAATCTGAGTCAGAAACACTTTCCACCATACTCTAGAAAATTACAAATACACAATGCATATGAGCAGTATTTTTCACCAACAGTTTCCATATGTAATAACCATGGTTCTTCTGAAATACAGAGTCTCAATTCCTTAAAAAAGGTATTGGCTGCATCTATAGTTTTACTGCATCTTTAATCAGTCACTGCAGGTGGAGAGGGACCAACTGAGGGAGTTTAATGCTGGAAAAAGGTAGCACAGAATTGTATGATTTGCTGAAGAAACACTGTGCACTCTTGTCTTGTACAATACTTACGTGATTCCAAGCAATGCAGTCTTTCTGTAGTTCTTTTCTGGAATTCAAAAGTGTAAAGCTCAAGAAGAGGAAAAAAACTTTGTATCTTCTGAATAGATATTCTTGTTCTTGAAGCCAATACCATATCAGGAAATATATAAAAATCAAGTATGTATACATCTACTTAAATGTCATATGGATACGGAGCTTTTCGTGAACAATCCACAAGACTTAGCAATCCTGTTTAAAGCTATGTAATGTATTTATTGAAGCTGTTTTACATCATCAGAACAATTAGGAAACTTAGGGTTTGTAGTTCAAATCCAAGAATATGCTGTAAGTAGTAAATTTTAACTACTATCACCTAGTAATATTAATCTCATCTTAACTAGTGGTGGTATTTGTTGTTTGCAGATAAATGGCTAAAAATAACTCTAAATAAAAGACCTTAGTGACTTGTTTCATATGTGAGTATTTTGTAAAGTGCTAAAGATAATAAACGGCTAATGACATAGATACAGAAATCTTTTGGGGAAAACCAGATTCTTACGAAATCCTCTTTTTCTCTGGCAACATCATCTTACCTTTTGGCAATGCAGAAAAAAAAAACCAACCAAAAACCAAAAAGCACAACAAACCCTCCCTCTCCACCACCACCACCCCCCAAAAAAAAAAAAAGTAGCTCATACATGTGAATGCAGTTATTAAAATCTTGTCTTGATAATAAACCAGAGGTGAAGATTAAGGTCTGTATTCTGCTTTTACCAAGATGGCTGCAACAGAAATTTGACCTTGTGTTCTCAGAGAAAGGATTTGCCGTAATTTGTCAATTTCTACCTATGAAATTCTGATTGATGGTATTACCTGTTAATTAAATCAGCATATAAAGAAAATGAATAATAATCACATTCCAGTCAAATAAAATTCAGTTTCACTTTATTCAAGGTGAAGAAGAGGTTGGGAGGTAAGAGGGAGGAAGTGGTAACCAAGAGAGCCATGCCACACAAAGCCATGCAGCTGAACAAAAAGAGGTGCAAATAGATTTGTAAATGTTTTAGCAATGTGTCTGGCATCTCTGATTCTATGTTTGGTTTGCCATCGATTTCTTAGAGGTAGTTCTAACCCTTAACAAACTACTACTGAGAACCCAAATGACTTTTCTCAAAGGTATTAAGCTTAGGTAACAGCCATCTAGAAGAGAAACTGTTCTTCCATACTTAAATAAAGGCCATGGTATACTTTTAAATACCACAGCAGGCAGACCTAAATGCCTACATTTTAATTTTTATTGATATCCCCTTGTCTAATTGCATATAAATTTTTAATAAAATTTAATGCATCTATTCTGCCATCTTGTTGAAAAAACATGCATATTGCAATAAGGAATGAGGCACAGCAGAATGGACATCTCAAACAACTTGGAGTAATCCAGAAAACTACTCTGTGGTGTAAATTTGAACACCTTCCTTCTTGCCCCCAGCTCATGTATAGTTAAAACAGGGAACAGGTGTCTGCCGAGAAATGGCAAAATTCATTTATGTCTGTATGGAGAAAGCATAAAAAAAATATATTTAAAAAAAAAAAAAAAAGAAAAAAGAGGGGGAATAGCTACAATTTACTGACTAGAAAAACAAAACCAGAAAATCATGTTGTCATTAAAAGCGGAAACAAGGAGGGAGGTCAGGGCATGTCCCATGTTGACTTTTGAACATTTTCAGTGGTTTAGTTCTTAATTAAGGCTTTTAGTTAGCACAGAAGATAAATATATTTTATACTCTATAGGAAAAATGCAATTTTGGGGGAATTGTTGTGTTTTCCAAACCATGATCTTAACCACAGACATGCACATTTAAAATAAATTCTTCAACATTAATGGTTAAATTGCCTGAAGATTACTGAAGAGCCAGCTGAGATTTGAGGAGTTTGTTGGCAAAATAAATGTAAAAGTTAAGAGTTTGAGATAATATTACTTGAAACAGAGGTTCTGTGAAGAAAAAATATTTAGAATAGGGTAAATTGACGAGCTACACAAATAGGAATGTACAAAGTAATTGCAAGACATACTAGAAGTGAAAGTTGCAGCAGATAGTTAATACAGGGGATAGAGAGAGGAGGAGACAACACTAATCAAGAAATAAATAATGAACTATCATGCCTAAGATGAAAAGTGACTAATGAAAAACAAATTACAGCTACAGAATGGTACTCAGTGCACCTAATAACACTACTTATCTAAGGCAAAGTATTCTATTAAGTTTGGCGTGATTATAACCTGAGTTAATACTCTTAGTACGTGCTTAGTGTACAAACAAGTGGAGCGACACAGTCATTGTCAGAATTCAGGATTCCCTTATGATCTTTTGATTCAATTTACAATTTATGGGAAGAATTACAAGATTACATGTATTTTGCAACCTCCTAAACGGTTACTCAACCCTTAAAGATTTAACAGTAAACTAAAGAACTGCAAATGTAGGTTAGCATGCTCGTCATTTTAGATTTTACAATAATGTGACAATTTGGATCTCTCAGCACTAGCAATCTGCAATGTAGAATTATATCCTGTAGCTATAAATATTCCAAACAATTTTGAAATAATATTTTGGCAGTAGGTACTTACCAAATTTAACAGATATTTTGAAGATTCTTATATGGGAATTTACAGAAACCTTCATATAAAACTGTACTTTTTTTCCTGTACTTTTTGTATCAATGGCAGTAAGCACTCATTCAACAATACTATGACTACTACTTCTCAGGAATAAGCAGAATTGCACACATTCAGGCACTCTCTATTAAAGTTCTGCTGTCTGAATAGGAAACAAAAAAGTTTCCTTGGGTAAGAAAAGTTCATAAAAGCAACTGTGAAATACTGTATTTTTTATTAATTAATATAAATTTGACTTTGTCACTTGCTTAGCACACAATACTGTGTAATCAAAGGCATTTATTTTTGGTATGCAACAGTGCACTTATAACCCCATAAACTCCTTTTTGAATTGCAAGACTTAATAAGTTACTTAAAGTGATAGGCTTTAATTAATATTTTTAGTGCAGAGATATATTAATTCTCCCCATTATATATATCTGTAAACTGTTATACTTTCACGATACTGATAGAGGTTCTGCAACATTTCCTGAAGTATCAAAGTGGTACTATATGTTAAATTCATTGTGACCTGGTCCATTCATTTACAAAAAGAAACTGGCGTTCACTAAGCAGCCACTTCTGTCATCATCTAAATTACACTTTTCTCATCAGTAGCCTCCTTCTTAGAATTTGAATTGTAAGACTAGTGATTATTAAGTTAACATTTCCTTTGATAAAGAAATCTGCATTTCAATACAGCCTCAAGTCATATGAAAACTAAGTCTGAAACGAAGGACTGATTTTCAGTATAATTTGATTTGCTCTGAATAGGACTGTAAGATTTATTCCAGAGTTCAATTTCACTATCAAATGTAATGGTAAAAACAAGTTAATTTTACACTGTATTTATAAAAAACTAAATCTGGAACTCTTAACATTAAAAAAAAAAAAAATCACACCTAAACACAAGCCAAAACTTGGCAAAAATTTTTTGAATGCTAGATTTTTTTTTTTACTTCATGTCATCTATTTTTGTTATATAGCCATAGAATGTTATGACCATGACAATTTCATAATTCTTTCTTCCCTCCTCTTTTTGCTTTTGTTGCCGATATGTAAGTAGTTTTGCTTGTTACAAAGGAATTAAAAGGTAGTTGTTCAGTATTCTTCGTATCTTGATGCTTCTCCATTTATTACAACTTCGGCTGAGTCTCTCTCACTTCTTCCAATTTAGAAAGGATCCACTGTGTGAAGAAAAAGGAAAAAATACAATGTTTCCTTGGTTAAAAAGCATGCAATGCAGGTGAAAATTATATTGTATTGGTCAGCCACTTAAAAACGTGTTCTCTTCCTAACCAAGTTCTAACACAGTGTTCAAAAATGGTGTTTAAATACCAATATTTTACACTGAATGGCATACCTAATTAAACTGTCTAGGTTGGTATTTCAGTTTCATGGTCTATATTTCAGTGAAATATTTTTTAAAAATAAATGACATTATCATTGCACCCACATGATTATTAATGCTTTTGCATTAGTCACACCTCTAGAAAAACCACAAATGACAATAGAGAAGCAAGGAAACCAAAAGACAGAGGACAACAATACGTTGCAGCGTGATCAAACAGTTATTTAGAAAGACGCTTTCTTGAACAGTATTTGGTGAAATTCAGGAATTTTGCATTCACATGTTTACTCAACATGAAACAGAAATTAGTCACCTGAGAGTTCTAAAAAGAAAAAGAAAAAAAAAAAAATGGTGTGGGGTAGTGACATGGAAATCCATGGCAGAAGATAAAGGTACACAACAGGACTGCCATGAGAAATGTGCGTAATGCTTTCAAAGAAGATGACTAGATGATTAAAATCAGATTCTGTTACTGCATCAGGTTTTATGTTACAGATCATTAGGATGGCATCCCCTCTCCAACAGAAGCTCACTCCCTCAAGGAAACTCAAAGAAGCCAGAGCTTCTGTATAGCAGGTTCCTGAAGGTTTGAAAGAAAAATCGGCAAGAAAGAAACTGTTGAATTGGCACCTCTCACAGACGGAACACCATAGCAGACTGACAATGACAGAATCATAGAATAGTTAGAGTCGTAAAAGACCCTAAAATCATCTAGTTCCAACCCCCCTGCCATGGGAAGGAACACCTTACACTAAACCATGGCACCCAAGGCTTCATCCAACCTGGTCTTGAACACCGCCAGGCATGGAGCATTCACAGCTTCCCTGGACAGCCCATTCCAGTGCCTCACCATCCTCACTGTAAAGAACTTCCTCCTTATATCCAGTCCACTTGCCCTGTTTAAGTTTTAACCTGTTACCTCTTGTCCTGTCACTACAGTCCCTAATGAAAAGTCCCTCCCCAGCATATCCTGATAGCCCCCCTTCAGATACTAGAAGGATACTATGAGGTCTCCCCTCAGCCTTCTCTTCTCCAGGCTGAACAGACCCAACTTCCTCAGCCTGTCTTCATACAGGAGATGCTTCAGTCCCCTGATCATCCTCATGGCCTTCCTCTGCACTTGTTCCAACAGTTCCATGTCCTTTTTATGTTGAGGACACCAGAACTGCACACAAGACTCCAAGTGAGGTCTCACAAGAGCAGAATAGAGGGGCAGGATCACCTCCTTCAACCTGCTGGTCACGCTCCTTTTGCTGCAGCCCAGGATACAGTTGGCTTTCTGGGCTGCGAGTGCACACTGAAGCTGGCTCATGTTTATTTTCTCATCAACCAACACCCCCAGGTCCTTCTCTGCAGGGCTGCTCTGAATCTCTTCTCTGCCCAACCTGCAGCTGTGCCTGGGATTGCTCTGACCCAGGTGTAGGACCTTGCACTTGGCATGGTTAAACTTCATAAGATAGGCATCAGCCCACCACACAAGCGTGTCAAGGTCCCTCTGGATGGCATTCCTTCCCTTAAGCGTTATCAACTGAACCACACAGCTTGGTGTCGTCGGCAAACTTGCTGAGGGCACACTCAATCCCACTGTCCATGTCAGCAACAAAGATGTTCAACAAGATCGGTCCCAACACTGATCCCTGAGGGACACCCCTTGTTACTGGTCTCCAGCTGGACACTTGGCCATTGACCGCAACTCTTTGCATGCACCCATCCAGCCAGTTCTTTATACACTGAGTGGTCCACCTATCAAATTGATGTCTCTCCAATTTAGAGACAAGGATGTCGTGTGGGATAGTCAGGCAGGATTTCCCCTTAGTGAAGTCATGCCGGCTGTCACCAAGCACCTTGTTGTTTTTCATGTGCCTTTGCATGCCTTCCAGGAGAATCCGCTCCAAGATTTTGCCAGGCACAGAGGTGAGACTGACTGGTCTGTAATTCCCCGGGTCTTCCATTTTCCCCTTCTTGAAAATGGGGGCTATATTTCCCTTTTTCCAGTCGTTGGGAACTTCACCTGACTGCCATGTGACATTCAGTGACATTTCCCTTCATACTCACATTCCTGTTGGTTTTGTGAGGTTCATGGGCCTTTCTAGGAAAGTGTGCAAGCCAACAGTTTTGTGTAAGTTTTTCAGCTTTCTTTTCCTTTCTTATGACTTACAGCATACACAATATGATGCACTAATTGGAGTTTTGGAATTACTCCTGATTTAGCTGGGGCACAGATGGGATTTCCTTCCCACACAGACTACTTGAGACAAGGAAGTACAAAATGAAACATAATCTTCTGTAAATAAGTCAGTTCAGTTGGATGACTTTGTAACAATAGCAATGGAAAGTAACTCAGGTAAATGTTTCACAAAACTTGTCAGAATACAGCCAAAGAACATAATAAGAATCCTTGTATAAGATAAATCATTGTAGCTGGCATAGTTTTAGGTCCTTAGGACCTTAGTACAAAAATAACTGTAAGAAAAACAGGACAGAAAAACAGGACGTGTTGATAAAGAGTATCTGAAACCAGCAGATACCCAGGATGTGCTGGTGGCTATGCTAACTGGTAAGTAGAAGGACGGGATGATTATGTCTGCAGTTTTACCAAATCAGTTAAGATGATGTAAGCATTTATCTACTGTGCATGCTTCAAAGATTGCCAGAAAGTGATGAAGATTGGGGGTCATTTATTTCTTCCAACAAAGACCACTACCACGTTGTTGTGCACATGCGGAAATGGGCATGGAATTACGTAAAGTGGTTCTCAGATAGTTAATGAGTATGTATGATGCTTAATGAATATGTATGTTAAGCAACAATTTAACCACAGTCTATATGAGGTTCGGCTGACACACTAGGAGAAGCCATCCCTTGTGTCTCCCACCAATGCAATAAAGAATACCTGTTTGTCAATTTAAATAAAAAAATAAAAAAAAATTTAAAAAGAGCTCAGTACCTCCAAAGAGTATGGACAAGTCAAATTCAGCACGGGGACCTCAAATACCTTGACAGTAATTGCAATACTTTTTGAGGTAACAGTCAAATATTATAACCCAGCTGTGGTTAGAAACTATGCTCATGAAGACAAAAGCAGATGAAAAGGTGCAAAACAACTTAAACTAATGAGAGGATCAACTTTCACAGACTACTTCAAAGCATGATCTTGTAGTACTATATCCCACTGGTATGAATGTATACATGACTAATTTACTGTTTATGAAAAGAATTAGCTATGCTACGAAGAATAAAGCAGAGCTTTTGCAGCCCAGCTACCTCATTGTTCTGGTAGCAGACCTGAACCACTCCTCCTCTCTACTGTAGTCAAAACCAGTGATTACCAAAATGAAGAGGCCATATATCATATAAAATAAAAAGATTTGTATGTCTATTAGGGATTTTCTTCTTTCTTCAAAAAAACTATAAAATCAGGAAGAGGAATGACACCTCATCTCCCCACCCACCTGGAATAAAACTAAGAGTAACTTACAAATATTGTTTTTTCTATTAAAACACACTATTTTAATTCACATTCTTGACTGCTTAGTTTTTGTTAGTAGTACTATTAAATCAGCTGTTTGACAGACAGTTATAATTTCGAAGATTTATAATGAAGTGAAAAGCTTGGTACTTGAGTATTTTTTAAATTCAGTACTGAAGACATCATTGCCATTTCCATCTGTGTCATGGCTGTGTGGAAATGCTGAATTTTAAATAAACATAGTTGTTTCAGGTTAAGAATATTTCTGTTTCACTTTTTAAGCCAAATTTAGCACAGTGCAGCTGTAGTTGTAAAATACTGTACAACAATTTTATTGTAACACTAATTGTAAATATTTTTTACTTTACCTTAGCATCCTCTGGAGTTTTAAAATTAATAATTTTTCCAAATTCTTTGGCATGGAACACAGACTTAACTCGTTCCTAAAAATAAATAAATAAATAAGGAAAAAAGGTAATTCAAAATTGAATTAATTTCTTCAGACTTCACAACTAAGAAGTTATTTATTACTAAGGTAGCTATATAGCTATTTGTTTCAGACAGCCATTACACTGATCTGAGTATGTTCACATTGCATGCATACACCCTGAAAAACTTCATTTTCTGCATGAAAGCACAGCAGAGTGTAACGCTCAAGCAGTAACAGGCTTCCCTTACCATGGAGTCCATTGAGACTCGACCATAAGACTGTGCAGGAATGGAAGGCAGATAATGGAGTATGGGGGGTAACAAAATCCAGTACTCCCTAAGGTTGTAATTTGTCTTTCACCTTTAAGTCATTACTTGGGTGGACATTACACCAATACTGACTTGCAAGTAGTAGAGTTAGCAACTTACGCTAACAGAACATTAGCAGTGATTTGCAAAATACGGTTTTCAACCCTTGATTTCAGTAAAGAGCATACTACAGGTATGTTAATGGACTCTGAAATGACTACTGTGTAGGGGTAAAGATGGATATGTTATTCAGCATTGTCTGAAATGGCAGAAACTCTTAAGAATTACTGCATCCTGTAAAAGTTCACTTGCAGTCAGAAATCCAATTTGGAAGATTCCAAACCAATATGGCTCTGCCTTTCATGCTCTCTGCAATAGAAACAAATAATCTGAGTGAAAAAGTGAATGACTTTATACACTGTCAAGACTGCCCTGACAACCAACATGTGTAATTACACACATGAAGCTTATAAAAAAAAAAAAAGAATAAAAAACACAGTTAAATTCATTGACTGAAATTAAATTCAGTTACCATCTCAACAAGAATTTCAGAGGTAATTTCTTTTATTTTTTTAAGGAACTTCGCCTCTGTAAGTACACTCAGTCACCAGCGGTCATCTTTCTCCTTGTGGCCTTCACCCGTTTACCAGGCAAAGAAAGTTTTTGGATTGTTTAAAGGAAAACTGCAACTGAGAGCAACATACTTCAATTTGCATTGAAAGAGATAAGCATATTTATAAAGATATTAATACTTTATTATACTTTTGCAGAATTCTGTTACTAGCAAATTAAAAAAAAAAAAACCCTTTTTGAAGCACAGTACATGAAAATGTATTGCTCAAATACATTTGAAATTTTGGGATCACCACAAGGTAGGAGGCTAACATTAGCGTATTTCCACAGTGACTGAGTGCATAATAAAAATACCCTGCAGTCTTCTGAGAGTTTTGTTGTATCACCATTTTACAACTATGAACACACCATGAAGTAATGCGTACCAAAAAAAAAAAAAAAAAATCCCAGCGTTCAAGGAATACTTTCATCTGCAAACACCATGTCACAATTCTGCTTAGAACAGTCAGAAGCTAGTTATATGAGGAGTTTGCTCATGACAAATTTCAACTCCCTTCTTTGAGCATTTTTACTAGAAGAGAGATCAAGAATTCAAAGGCGAAAGATCAAGAATTCCGAGTTCAATTCTATACACAGTAAGACAAAAGGAAAACAAAACATTAAGTTCACATACCTTGGCTTCAATGCGTAATCTTCTGCCATCAACGATGAATGGTTCTTTGGTAAATTCATCGTAAGTGTATTGCCATTCACACGTCAGCTGTCCAAATGTCCCTTTTGTCACAAATAACACACCACTATGTATGAGAAAATGAAATTAATAATTTTAAAATCAGTGTAAAAATACTTAAAAGTTATCAAGTAACCCTAGATCTGCTGAAGTCATTAGTTGTTCCAAAACAGTTCTCATCTAATGATACATAACAACCATACAGCATACTTTTAAAGAGTGAATTTTGAGTCTTATTTAAAATACTGTATCTTGTAGCAAAACCGTAGCACTCCTTCTAGCTGTATTTCTATGAAAAGAGGCAACGAGTTCCTATTTGAGAAGAATGCCTGATACTCCACTGCTAGACATCATTTACTCTGTTCCTATATTATCCATTTTTCCCTCAATATGCTAATTTATAAGGGAATCCCACAGTTCTATTGACTTCAGCCTACTCAGATTTATAACAATTCTTCTCAGCTGAAGACCAATATTCCGCTTCTCTTCTTAAATAGAGAAATTACTGTGACACCCAAAACAACACTCCTCTGCTGCACAATCCCCCTGTTAACTGTTGACCCCACTGAAGGCACACTACTAAGCATGCCTTCCCCATTATTTTATCTACATACATGACAGCACAGTTACTAGTCAGCAATCATCAAGGTATGAACATTTTGATGGTAGTTTTAAGTACTTATTCAGAGTAGAACTGTTTACCTTTTTGTAACCATTAACAGATCTGTACTGTTGACCATAGCATGTGCAATGTATCTCAGTTTTGCAAATCTTCCATTTTCAATTTTCTAAAAGAGATAAAAGTTTCATACCTTTGAATACGCTAGTATAAATTCATATGCTAATTTTGTGCTAAAAATGTATTTATTCTCCAAAAATCAAAGTCAGATTATCACTAATAGATCTGTGACAGCTAAAGTTCAAAATTATATATGATTATTTGGTTGCTGTTAATGCAGCCATGCAGACGAAAATCAATAATCAAAACTGTCAAAGAATAATGTAATTTCTCAAAACATTTCAGGAATCAGTTTTCTACATACTTTTAGTACACACCAAACTTCTGCTAATACAATTCTGAGACAACAAAAGAAATAAGGATTAATTTCCCAATTTATGTTAAGTCACCTCCAAAACACTGGAGTATCTAACTCAGGGAACAAATCTATAGTTAACTGTATACAAGAACCCACTGTTGTGTAAACAGTGGGACACTGCACTTGAGGCAATACTTATTTTCTCCATATTCTCGTTTCCCCCTGAATTTACTTCATCATGCCCTGTAATTGCTGTCGGTATTGTAACAGAATATTCTTTCATGGGTATTCTTTAATGGGCAATAATTTTAAAATATTAATGACAGCAGATGAATCATTTTTAGAAACAGAGGCTCTGTAACTTGAACATGACCTGGCAACCACTGGATTTCTGACTTTCTGAGCAATGAGTGATTAAATTAGTGATTGAATTAAGATTGCTGTATCTTAGTTGGAAACTGGCTCCTTGCATGCTTCCCATCTGTTGCAAATTGAAAGCAAAAGAAATTAGTATAAGCCAGTATGATTCAAGAAACCTTTAACTACACACATAATGCTTCAGATATGTATGCCAATATTTAAAAAAATATGTAGGTTACTTCTCAGTGCTGTTAAAATAGCAAAACCATTTAATGAGTATCCATCACCACTGTAAAATGATAAAGACATTTAATTATACATACCCTACAACTTCAAATTTAGCTGCATGGATAACATACTTTTTTAAATCATGCCTTCCCCTAAACATGCTGATTCTTTAGTGACTAACATCAAGAACATTTGATTAACAGGCTCCCAAAAGAGATTTCCATAAATTCTCAGGAAGTTCAGAGTATTCTAGGTAGTAACTCTGTTGGGCTACATAACCACAGCTATGGATCACATGCCTACTTACATAAGTCACTGCTTGAATTTCTGCAAAAGCAAGTGTCAGGGGCAGGATGAATACAGCACGAAGAATGGTATAAGAAATGAGGAATTAAGGGCTTGGAAACTCCTTATTCAAGCTTTGTCTAGGGGTTGCCACACTCCCATTTGTTCCAGAACACAACATGTTGGATGGTTAGAAGATAGACAAGGCTGTATGGACAGACAGCATGGATAGGATACCTGATCCTATGGGCCAGGTCTAGTTCTATTTCCTGATGGATGTTAAGTGTTAGTGGCCTTGTGAGAAAGACAGGGAAAGGGGATAGAAGGCTGACAGGAAGTTACAAAAATAATGTGTGTGGAAAAAGCAAGGGTGGTTCAGCAGAGATAGCAAATACACATCATCGCCTTTAATCTGCAAGACTCTGTGACAATGCTCGCAATTTCTCTTACTGACAAAACATATTATAAATATTCCACAGCATGACCAGTATGTCTCTTCTATTACAAGCAATTACAGGGAAGCATTAGCAGTTCAGCCTTATGAGGGTGGAGAGAATCTGTAGTCTTTGTCCTGCATCAAGGAAGGTAACTTCGTTATCCTTTGCATCACATTGAGGTAAGGCTCTCAATCCGAAAGTTAATCCTCTTTAAGTGGGACTTAATAGAGGGAAGTTAAACTTTCTCTCTTTTCATTAGCCTGCAAGTTAATTTTCAACAAGCCATCTCACCCAACTGTAACTGATGATGAACTGAGAATCACAAAAGTGATTAAGGAAGTACAGTACTTAACTATCACACAGGTTGCAATCCTAAACAAAAGCTATTTAAATGTCCATCAAGTTCCACAAAAAGTTTTTCATTCTACTAAGTGCCACAAGCAAATGATTTGTGTAGCAAAAAATACTGTCAGAATGTAGTATGTGCTGACCTAATTACTCCTCATTGTTAGCAATGAATGACGGTAAACTCAAAGTAATCGATATGCTATAAGATAGAACACAGATAACTTTGTAGATATAAAATACCTACAAACTTCGTTCTGTAGACTGTAGTCTAGAGTTTTTTTTAGACAAGACATGCTAATTGGGAAATAAAGCACAGGAAAATTCTTCACAGTACTTTTGCAAAGGTGCAATCTGTGCCAATGCTGAGCAGTAAATACTTCTAAATATTCTGCCTCTGGATTTTTCTGCCCTTCATTTACAATCTGTATCCCTTCTAGCATTAAGACTTGCACCTATTCATTAGGAAATATATCATGGAGGGATATGCCAATTTACTGCTGATAATTTCTATAGCAGTATCACTACTGCACTCTGCTACCAAAGCGCCTTATAAAACCCAATATAAAAGGATATATAGATGTATAAATACACTTTTAAAACAATTCTACAGTATTTCACTACTGTTTGCAGAAGAACAGCAACTTGGACCACTGTTTGGTGATGCAAAACTGTTATAGTTAATATCGATCACTCATTGTTCAATATTAGTTTCACTACTGTAAGAAAATACTACTAATTTTTAAAACACAACTTCTGTATTTTAAATTAAAAGTGGTTTAATAACCTGATTACTTTAGTACATGTTGTGGTTCAATGACTAGACACAGAAAATGAATGCATCTATTGAATAAAGACACTCCAGCAGCTGTTAAATTTGAAGTAATCCATAAATTCTCTTCTGTGCAAATTATTCTTACCTGTAGTACAAATGCTTTAATGTCAATGCAGTAACCTAACAGTAGATGTGATCTTCTGTGCAGAGATGGATATGCAAATGTGCTCAGTGTCTTTAAAGTGCCATCTCTGTGTTTGGAAAGACTCCTAATCACACCACATGCTTCTGATTTACTGAGAAGCAAGCACAGAGGCATTTGATAATGAAATGGAACAGTCAGAAGTGGAAACAAAACTTAAAATCCATGAACCTTACAGTTCTAGTTCTAGAAAATACTAGCAGTATTTGTGATACAAAATTCAGAATGTTTTATATACTTCTTGAATCATCCCAACTGAAACATGTAAAAAAACAAAACAAAAAAAAAAATCTGCAAGAACTGTCACAACTTAAAAAAAGAGTTATAAATCTGCTGTTCGTTTCTCTTTCTGCTCAGATTCACTTTTTCAATTGGATTTTAGATTGCCAATGTACTTCCTTATTAAATGATTACTATCCAGACATTTAAGTTTTAAAGGCGATTCATTGTTCTTGATAGAAACTCGAATACTGAATATATCTTTCAGTTCAAATTATAAAGTGACTTCCTCCAAAGCTGTAAAATTGCTACTTCCATCAGACTAGCCTGGTGTAATTGCACACCTGGTCTTCACCCCAGAAACATTTAATAACTCTAAGCAGTAGTCAGGTCACTTGATAGATCTAACTTGAATGTGTGTGAAAAAAAGGAGGAAAACCGTCACACAAAGCAAAACAAACAAACAAACAAACAGAAGTAAACCCTTCTTTTTTATACCTGCAAAGTTCTCTCCATGTCCCTTATTAATAAGAATTAAAGTTAATCCTTTATTGGCTAATCCCTCATTCCAGTTATCCTAATGTGCAGTGTCATTCTACAAACAACAAAGCTTTTGTCAATGACATACTAGTGCCTGAATTCAAGATTCTGCTCAGCCATGCAGAGCAGCAACTCCGAAATCAACCCAGTTTTGCCAAAATGAACAGAAATTTGTGGTCAAGGTTAACATTCCAATCTAATGCCACAGTATGCAGGACAGCAAAAACGGACAGCAGCTTTCTGTCAGAATATGAAGCTTCTACTTCACAACAGAAATATTTGCCTATGTTGACTGCAGAATTATCTTGGGTCAATTTTTGATCTCAATACCAAGAGAATTCATTCTATGAGCTGAACAGTGAAACCATACTGATTTACACTTCCACTATGATGACCACATCTAGATGTTCTTTACGTTTCCTGTCAATACAACCAAAATTCTTGGATTTGTAGCTTTTGAAGTGATTACTGCATTGGCAGGGAAATGGCAAAATATTTCAATTTGCTTTTCTGTTTTCTCTGTCATCTAACAAGCTGGTATATACTTTACCTAGGACATTTCTAGTTTTTACTTGCTTTTCCACCATAAAAAGCATTTGTTTTAGACAAGCCAAGATGAAAACCGAGTCATGGAACAAGCTTCCATGTTCTTCTGAAACAACTGCTGTTTGCTGTCCTCAGCAAGCTTCCTCTAAATGTACACAAGTCTTCCATTTAGGGATGAACAATGACTATATAATAATACTCCAAATCTGCACATTTAAGTGGTAAGGATCTTGCTATTTCCTTTAACCTAGACACATTTCCTTCTTTAGAAAACAACAGCAGTGAATCAAGGGAGCAACAAACTAGACAGCATGCATGAATGGATACCTGGCAGGAGTCTGGACAATGCCAGGCAAAAATTAATTTACTTTGAACTTTGGAAGTTATTTCTCCCTATAATTCTATGAAGTGAAATGTCAGTTTTAGAATATTCCACAATAGAGATGTTTATGCTTTAATGTGAACCCAAGCCAAGGGAGGTGAGGGAAGAAGAGAAAGGAGTATGATGTTTTTCCCACTTCTCAGATGTGCTTCCTGGCAAACTGAAGTTTGAGTACTTAGAAATAACAGTCTGTTCAATCCATTCCAAAATTCTACCACCTGATCTGAAGCTTACCTCATGACCAAAAATGGATCATTGAACTGAAAGCTGAACACCTCCACCACAGTAGGACACAGTATTGAAGCACAGCTTTTGAAGGTTTCTCTTCTCTACAAGCTTACATCCACTGCAGCATAGATGAGAAGCAACCTCACCCAACACTGTAAAAGAGCCTTCACAAACTCGTACACTATACAGGTAAATTAAAAATAAAAAAGTTTGAACTTATTTTGGTTTTGAGTAGGCACTGAGAACTCCACTGATTTCATGATGTCAGATGTTTAATGGCATCATGAATGTTCATAAGCATTAAACTACCTTATCTTTCAGCTTTACTCCCTGGCAGGGCAAAGACCAATAATTTCTGGCAGTTCTATACCTTCTGTAAATAACTAATAACAACAAAGGTATAAACAATGTATTAAATCATCCCAGAAATATCTATAGCATCCTTCTGAAGTAGCTTAAGCTTATAGAATCTCCTGAGAAAACCAAAAGACCAAAGAACCCTATTCGAAAGGGATGTACCGGGTAACATCAGAGATAAAAAGCACAGCAAATTCTTCACCTCAGCAATGCGCAACATGTAACCTCATTACCATTACAGACATCATTAAAAGAGTAAAATTAAACACTTGGAAAAAGCTGAATCATCAACTTGTTCTGTAGCTGACAGCAGAAATCATGGCAACCTGAGCTGAAAGGATGGCAGTTAGTCTTGAGGTTTTCAGGAACTGTACTGGATGTCAAATTTAACTGACCAGTGAAAAAGTGGAAGTAAAAATTGTGCAGCCAAAAGTTAGACTATTAAAATACATTATAGTAAAAACTGGGGAGGAGGGATGGGGAGCACGGAAAAGGTGGTCTCTATTTTTTTATATGTTACTGTAAATCCCTAAGTGAAACAATCTCTAAATTGTTTTAGGGTTGGGGGCTTTTGTGTGTTTGGTTGTTGGTTTTGAGTTTTGTGGGGTTTTTTCCATTTTTGGTGCCTTAAAGAGCACCAGTTTTGCTAGTTACCTATTAAACTTCTCACAAGTTTTGGTTCCATGACTTAGAGAAAACGTAAGTCCTAATATCTGAGACAATACAATTTTTTGTTATCCTAAACCCAAATTATTTGTTTATGCAACATATATTCAGAAGGAATTAGACTCAAGACAGAATCAAATAAAATACTTGTACAAAATCACTACTTTTTTCTTATATAAAAACTTCAAAAATAGAACTATATACCATGAAAGAGATACCTTATGGTATTAATCATATATGCCAAATATGCTGGCACTTTTTTATTTTTTAAATTTATTTTTTTTTAGATAGCATACTACAACCTTTCAATCTAATGAGTAAAGAAAGAACTCTTCTTAGTCATGTTCCACTGGAACCTGAATTACTGATACCTGACCCAGAAGTACTACCATTCATGCTGAATTTTACTTCCACAGTCTTAAATTATTTGTAAAATTGTAAGTTAGAAAACTTAAAAGTTAAGCCAACTTGACAGAAAAAACATTTTATTTCTAAAAAAACAACCATATTTGTGCTTTTGCAGGGATTCTTTTTCAGTCACAAATGATTAAATTTCATTCTAAAGCTGTTGCAGAATGAATTAAAAATGCTTTGTTATAAAATTGACATGCTGTCTTGCAAGACAGGTCACTATAGAAGAAAAAATTTTGAAGGGAGGGAGGGAGGAAGGGAGGGAGGGAGGGAGGGAGGAAGGGAGGGAGGGAGGGAGGGAGGGAGGGAGGGAGGGACGGAGGGAGGGAAGGAGGGAGGAAGATCCATTTGTACCTAAAATACTCAAAATCCTAACAAACCACAATAGTCTTTCACCTACTTTGGAAAGATGTCCTTTGGAGATGACGTTACAAAATAAGTAGCAATACATGACCTGTAGCAATGTTAAGGACCAGTAGTTTCAGCTAAAACAAGCTCTCAAACTGATATTGTCCCCTATTATCTGGGAGATCATAGGCATATATATATATTTACTTGGCTCATTGCCAAAAAGATGAGACCATACGCCAGCTTTTGAAAGCATAAGGCCAGAATAAGCAGTCTTATGGATTCTAATGTCTTTTCTCTCAGAATTTTGATAACTGGAAGAAAATGAACAATGAAGGACATGATATTGCCTTTGGTAAATATGCAAACATTTCAGAAGCTCTTATTCTTCTGGAGCAATTCTACTTCTTCAGTGCTGGCAGAAGAGTTAATTCTTACTAGAGCACTTACTGGTATCTAAATATCTATTGCAAGAGATATGTAAAATGTAACACAAAAATGTGAATTCAGCAACAAACCCCCCCAAAAACCCCCCCAAAAAACACACCAAAAACCAACCAAACAAACAAATCACAACAAAAAAGCAAAATCTGAGCAAGCATTCCAGTGAATACAGAATAAAACATTTTTAAAAGAAAGAAATACCTTGAAAAGCCATATGGAAGAATTTATAATACAGAATTGTAGTGCTTCAATGTTATTTTTACATCGCATGTCAAGATAAATAAAAAAACTAAATATCTTTGCATGTTACATATGCTTTACTACACAGAGCCTTGTAAAAGTACTGCTATTTTCTCCAGCTGTCTGTGATTTTACATAGGGTTTAGTTTTGGGGTGAATTTTTTGCTTTCTTTGTTGCTATGAAAATGAAAATATTGATTTAATATTTAAATAATTATTAATATTTAAATAATATATGGTCTCAAACAAAAAAAAATTAAATAAATCATTATTTTCCACATCTAAGAATTCCAAAGGATACACAAAATAATAATTTAAAAATTAATGAAAAATTAAAAATTAAAATTTTATGTTAAATGCTCCTTTCAAAATACATGTATTTTATCTTTTGAAGACTTCTATAGGCCATTTAGTATTTTCACATAACCTAGTTCCAGGAAACATGAGAAATAACGTGGAACAGAACAGATGAATCCATTTTAGATATACTTAGACATGTTTATTGTTAAAAAGAAAATCAGACAAAATACTTTCGAAATATGAAATAAAGAAAACAGTCAAACAGCATTTTAACACCAGTAATGACTGTACAACCCAGTAAAGTTTTACTAAGCATTTAAAAGCATTCCATCTAGCAAATTATAATCAAAACCTGTCAAACACATAAATGCAAAAACATTAAATACACTTGATAAAAACATATCTGGAAATAAACTCTAAGTCACGGTATTACTATTTCTTCCTATTATTCAATACTACTTTCACCTCATGTCCAGTTTTATGTGTAAGACTATTTTTATTATATTCTTTGCTCCTTTGCTTAGCACTTATTATCATACAGTTTATTTCCCCGCACTTTTTTGCACAGTTTTAAAAATAAGAATTTAGTATCAGACAACCCCATCTTCTCAGTGGGAATTATAGCAGCAACATTTAACACTTTAAGGTCAAAAGTGACAAAAGAAATGTATATCTGTTACAGTCCATATTATCCTAACTGTCATCATCATCATCATCACTACTACTGTGAGTCTTAGTCCATTCCCTGTAGGCCTGTCTTTTCTGAAAGCATGGTAAAGGAAGAAGAAAGCAGAAGTGTTAGTTTAGAAGTATTAGTTTGTCTGGCAAGTTTGTTAATTAAAGCAAAATAAATCCCCAGAAAACAAATTCTGAAGTGGCATCCTAGTTTAGGACACAAAATGAGCACACGGAATCTCCTATATCCTACTTCCTTTAATTAACATATACAACCTCTAAAGCACCAGAAGAAATGTTATTCCAATCTAATCCAGTAATCATCGAAAATGCTACAACACAGTGACTGTAGTGGGACCAGTCACCAGACCTGTATACATGGAAATAATACAAAATGGGAGAATAATCTTTTTTCCCTGTAAGGAAACATTACGCTATTCCAATTGCCTCAGACTGGGGACATGTAATACACTAAGACTCATGCAAAAGAATTATGAGTAAACAGAAGCATTAAAAGTAAAACATTAGTACACTTCAGGGTAAAGAAAGATTAAGGAATCAAACATACTATATCAGAAATCAATGTCTGACAGAAAAAAAAAAGCAATTTAGTATTTTCTGATTTGACTGTCTACAGGGAGACTTATAACACTGTTTAGAGCTTTCATAACACCTCTTGAAGAGTTCTGCCTTAGTTCTGCCTTAGAATCATCATTAGTAGTGAAAACTAACACGAAACATACAGTTTCTCAACTTTAGCTACTTTCAAAATGGTGGCTGTCATAAAAAATTTGACAGGCATGCTTTTGTAAGTTGGATTTTGAAGGTGGTGGTACTGTACCCAACCAAATGGCAGAAAAACTAAAATCACACATTACATTGCAGAATTTTTAAAAGGTTTCTCAGAAAAACTAAATAAAAACCAAAACATGAACATGTACAAATTTAAGAAGCAAAAGCAATGCAAAGTCATTAGGGAAGTCAGCACAGTAGAGCTCACTCGGCTTGCTAGTGTTTGGTTTAGTGGTACGCTTTAGGTCAGAGAAGGGGATGTTTTGGAATTCATTTTCTTGAAAGAAAGAGGAGAAAGATTATGCCATTCATTATTTTACTAATGGCGTTAAGTTGCCAGTAGTAGCTTTTAATTATGTTTTAGTTAAGGCAATACTGCTTTATAACACTAGCTTTAAATTGGAGAGCATGGACTAAAGCTACCTCATTAGAAGAAGAGCGGAGGCATACATACTACTTATTCTCACAAGAACTTTCACACTCTGCTGAACTAGATCACCAGTGAATGGTATGGCAAACATTGCTGAGATACCCAAAAAAGGACAATCCTCTTCTACCAGAAAACAAAAGACACACTGATAAAATGCAGAAGAAACAGTCAACCTTACTGGAACTGGACATGAAACAAAACAGCGATGGCAATTCTCAAAATAGTCTAAAATTCTTCTTATTTACTTCTCCAAAAAGGTTATTTCTATACAACTTCTCCAACTCTTCCTTGGTACACTGAATTCTTCAAAGTTTATTCAAAAATTCTGTTTACACTCATGCAATCACTAATTACTACTTTATTTCTTATGTTTGAATATTTCTAAAATACAGTTTTACTTCAAACAGAGAATAAAATAGAAACTTTCTCAGCTGCACAACAGTTAGATTATTTTTACTTTTATATCTGAACCAAATCTGTTAAATGGCAGCTAAATTATCCTGCTCAGCATCTTCATGCAAGTAGCACTCCACTAGAAAAAAGTCTTATTTCACTGACTGTAGTACAAAACAGATGCACCTATTTTAAGAGTTTAAAAATCTGCTTTACATAAAATTGATATTAAAAAGTCATGGCTTAAGATGTGTATTATGAATTTACTGAAAAAAGTATCTTTAGCATCACAATTTATCAAAGACAAAAAGACAAATGTTCTTCTTCTTTCAAAAGGTTTTCTATCTTGCACAAACCTCTACAGATACACTATAAGTTAGTGTATAAAATACAGCATATAAAATGCTATAAATTATGGTGTCTTCCTCAGAAGCTGTATCACAGAAACTAAACCACCAAAGTGGTCATAAGCGTAAGAAATTAAACTTCTTGACTACTGAGTCACTAAGTAAGAGGTGGCAGGGAATTTAAGAAATGTGAAATATGGCAAAATACTTATTTCAACATATGATAAGCTTAAATGTATGTCAAATTATCTTTCATTTCCTTCACCTGTAACATTTGACTTCCGGTTCCATCTCTTAATCTGTAAGGTCTAATAACTCCATCTTCACCAAAGAAGCGAGGCGGGCGCAGGCTTATCACGTCTTCTGATGAATCTGTAACTCTGACAACAAAGTCAGAGATTTAAGGTATGTGTCGTCATCTCTACTCAGCTATAATATTTAGCAAAGGCTATAAATTATTTTTAAATACAGATTAAATTAAAGTACTAGCAAAACAGCTGTGCTGTCTATGTATGTACTTTTGCATAAAAGTAGACATTTGAGTAGATATTCCAAAGATTTTACTCAGAAATCTATTTCAGAGAATGATTATTAGAAAATTCAGTGGCACAGGGTAGCACAAACTTAATTACTGTCCAAGTATTGTACTTTGAAACTTCAGCGTTAAAGACTTCTGTGTCATACAGACTTCTGCTTTGATATTTTTCTTGCATCTCTCTGCTAAAGAACTTAAGAGTGGAAAACAAGAGACTGGCAACCTTACAACAGCAGAAGTGGTCTGGCTCACTAAGGGCCATTAAACAGCTGTATCCATACAAAACTACTAAATGCCCCCTCAAAACACTTCCTCCTACTACTTAAACATTACAGTGTGAAATAGTGTACAGAAACAGGTTTATGAAAATAAGACTATCACAGTATTCAATATGCACTCCTAACAGTTCTGAGTCTGAACAAGCAGGACAGATCCTGGCATGACCAAATAGTACTGGAACTCATCTTATATAGTAGTAATAATATAAAATGTAGTTTTTGAACTGAGAAACCCTTTTTTCCCCTGTATTTGGGATACAAGGGAAAAATCAGAAATTGAAGAAAGTCTGACTGTTGAGGATTTTAAACTAGTTTCTTTGGTAATGATAAAAATGCCTGAGATTTGATATCGTGTTTTTTAAATGCTATCAACTGTGTGTTTTTTAAAGAGCCACCTATTTAGTGTATCAATAAGAATATGTGTAAGGTTTTTTCCTAACTCATCTTTATTAATGACTAAGTTGAAAGATCCAGGAACACCGACACAAAAGTGATAAAAAGACATAATGTACTGCTGCAACGACTATTGTCTGTTTCATGCTGTATGTCATTCTTCACACTTATTTTACTTACTTCTTAATACCCTGAAATGTGCTGCTTGCCATGTCTATGATTCCTCCCGTAGGCCTAGCTACTGCTCCCACTAAGCCTTTTCCAACACCTTTGAAAAAACCAGCTGCTCCTTCTTTCTGAGCTCCTAAAACGATTAAATGCAGAAAATAATTATAAAGCACTGAAGTTTTATTACAGTCTTAGCAAACTTAATTACCATTTAATTACTTAATATACAATCACACAGTCTCCTCCACACAAATTTCATGTAAACAATATTTTAACTAAAAGTCAATACAAAAAAACAAACCTCGACAGAGTTTTATAACTTAAGAATTATGTCCCATCAAGTACCAAGAATTTACCATCACATGAACAGTTAATGTATCAGAAGACCTAAACTTACCTCTTATTGGTTTCGTAACTATTCCTGTTATGCCACTGACAAAACCCTGCAAAGAGAAATGAAAGACATTATAAATATGCTTTCAGATTATAGTTTTCATTTTTCTTCACTGAATAGCCTGAAAATACATTTGTTGGAGTATTCTAAAATTCACTACAAGTTAACAGAATGAGCAGCAGCTGCTTCACAGTTCTTACCTTCTCTTCTGTCCTCACATATTTTTTATTTAAAATTATCACTCAATTGTAGCCATATATTTGCAAAACAAGAATTAAAATAAAGGGTAAGTATGTCAGCCTCTGTATTTGTTACTCTTGCCTGAATAAAATTCATTAATCTTTTAACTTTTTTTTCTCCTTACAGAAACTAATCCTTTTCCTCCACGAGTGATACCCTCTCTCAGACCAGTGGGCTGTTTATTCATGGCTTCTCTCCTTTTCTGCTGGTAATCCTCATCCATAGTTATCGCAGCTACTCCTTTTGCCATAGCACCAGTGATTCTTGATGCAGCACCAGCTAATCCACCTGTTGGAAAATAAAACAAAATGCCAATGCAATTTACAAGAACTCACCTAGATTGCTTACTATTAAGTATACTACCATGATAATGCCGAAGCTTACCAACAGCTCCCCCTACAAGTGCTTTGAATCCTAGAGCCATTCCTTCTACAAATTCTTCAGGACCCTGGATGGCTCCCTAGGAGAAAAAATGATGCATTTATGTTAAGCTTCAAATAATATTTGAAAGTGTGTAATGCGTATTATGTTTTCATTGTAATTATATCTAACAAAGACAGCACAAACATGAGACAAAGTGATAAAATGTCAAAGTGACCACGAGAGCACCTGTGAGAAAAAGACTTTTTAGAACACTATTTCATTCCCTGATGTCCACTTATTTTAAGGCAAATTGAAAAGAGCAGATTTATTTTAAAATAAAGTCTTTTGTGAATTAAGTTAAATGGGCTACTCTCTTGTTTTCATCTCACTTGAACATTCCAGTAACTTTTCCTGGCACTTTCAGTTCTAATTCTAAACTTCTAAATTTCAATTCTAA
Source organism: Lathamus discolor (assembly GCF_037157495.1). NCBI lineage: Eukaryota > Metazoa > Chordata > Aves > Psittaciformes > Psittacidae > Lathamus > Lathamus discolor. The sequence goes on from NC_088909.1 coordinate 71,385,647, forward strand.
ACTTGTAAACAGAAAAGGCATTAATATATCCACATTTTCAATCTGTTTCATATCTATTTCCTTGTCCTACATTTCATAAGGCAGGAGATCTTTACCTGGTAAGGTTCATAGAAGAATGCTTCTACTCCTTCAGATAAGCCTCTTATGAATCCAAATGGATTACCCAAGACATCAAGTCCAAGAATAAGAACATACATCTGTTTAATAGCCTGTAATAAAAATCGTGATCAGTAAAAATATTTCAGAAATTACATTAAACCAAAGGCAAACAGTGTATACCCAGATTTTTAAAAAGCAAAACACTAGTTTAATATGAAACCCTAAAATTTACTTGGAAAAAGTAGTTGCATTGTAAAGTATCTTACAGTGAGTAAATTATATTAAGTCAGCCAAATAAATGTTATTTCTTACAAGCATATAACCAACACTGATGTTCTTAAGATTTCACAAAGCAAGCACGTTTACCTAGACTTTTTTCATGCTACCGGACAAAACTTGGTTTGTTTGGATATGCTGAGAAAATTTTGATTGTCACTGCAAAACATCACATCTGTATCTATATTAAATGCAATTCAAGATTTCAAATATTCCCTCCAGGAAAAGAAAGGGGCAGAGAACAGCAGATAATTTGGTCACCAGTTAAAGCCCTTTGTAGGTCTTTCTCCTTCAAAGACGGACAGAGCACTAAACTAGTACATCCAAAGAATTCCTTATAATTAATGATGGATGGACAGAAGAGGACTAATTCTTTTATACAAAAGCATCTCTCTGCTAGATTGTCTCCAGTGAATTACAGGACCTGAAAAGTACACAAGGGCCAAAGAGGGATCAGAATTCATATACTACTAATGTCCAAGAAAAAGCATCAATGTTTTGATGCCAGTTCTGCTCTATCGGAGTGGCACTGTGTTTGCTTCCACTTTCCTTTCCACCAGGTTGTTTTGTTAGCCATGCCACTCTTCCCCTAGTCATAATTCAGAAAAAGTACTTGCCCTCAAAGTAAATGTAAAAGAATTCAACTCATGAGTGATTGTTTTCTATGTTTTTGTGCATTTAACCTTTAGACAAACATTTAAGGCTGAAAGTAATTTTATTTTCATAGAACCGAAGCATGCAGCAGCACTTTCAAAACAAATATGCCGGTATACTGAAATTTACTTATGCTAACCTGTTTCGAATAATGCCTTACAACTGCTGATTGGAGCTGTTGTGTAGTACAGAAGTGATAGCTGAGTTCAAAGAATGCCAACCTAAAAAAAAAAAAAACAAACAAAAAACAAACACAAACCACCAAAAAAGTCTTTATTAAGCAGAGCAAAATAAAATCTAACATACGTAATATTGATTTAATCTTTGGAAGTAATCTTGATAGTAATATTTTTAACCTACTTGAAGACAACATCTTGCACATCTGTGAGGGTGGCGCCTATACTCTTCAGCAGGAGATTCAAGGACTGAAGTGGTATCAATTCTTTCTTTCTTTCTTCTTTGTTACTGTCTTCTCCACCAGTACTGAGTGAAAAGCTTAAGTGTAACTAAAGGATAAAAATGAGATTGGGAAATAACATAGTTAGTTATTAGGAGTATTGTATTTATACCTTTATAATCTCTTAGGCAATTTAAACATTGAGATAAAATATTCCTAATCTTAACTGAAACCAGACTGACTTTGTAAAAGAGAACATAAATACACCACGCAGGGCAATAAAAAACAGAACAAAAAAAAAAACCATTGATCATTAAAGTCAAACTGAATAACTGGAACTACCTTTAAGAAAACAAGAAGTTGAAATTGCTTACTCATGTTTTCAGACAAGGTCTGCAGAATCTTTCAGCTATAATTTAGGTTATATTAGCTTGTTTCTAAAACATCTTGTTTCCATAAGTAGTAACTAAATTTAAAGCAGGCTGAAAATTATAACATAGCATGGTGTCCAAGAAAGAACGAGAAACAAAAGCCTAAAAAGAATTCAATATTAACATAAGTTTTACTTGTGGGGTATGTATACAAGTGGGATACGTATACAAGAAAAACCCACCTGTGCAGACCTGAAGTAACTGAAGTATTTGTTTCACAGGAATTCAGGAGACAATCTCAAAAGAGATTAATACTCAGAAAAATTTCTCAAAGGGCTCTATAGCGCACAAGCATATTCAGCAGTTTTCAAAACCAGATGAAAAGAAGTTACACCTATTTCCATTTCTCTGAAGACAACACTATGTGTCATTCATTAACGGTATAACAGAGCTTAACTGTAGCTCATCTTAAAGATATATAGCTCATATTGGGGAATCACTGTCACTTAATTCACAGCTCTATATTGACTTTATAACCTTTAAAGACTAATATTTTATTGGAACCTGAAGCCTACTAATTCCATTCTGCGTCCTCCCTGTCATCTTTTTTGTTAAATGTGACAGAATACATTCAAAGACAAGCTTTTATCTTCTTTGATACAAAGTGTTCACTTTGTTATCTTAACATGTAAAGGGCATTTTCTTTTGTCCAAGTTCTGAGCAGTTTTTGTAGTAAAAAAACTGGAGACATATCTATGAACACCTAAATGAAGATACAATGAAACAGCTACTAAGTACACTTGGAATGCATTAGACTAAACCATTTACATAAAGCTAGCCAAGCATTTTCCTGTTCCAATAGCAGACCAATTCTAACATCTCAACAGATACTGTAAAGAGCTGAAAGCCAAATCAGTCTTTGATCCCTTTCCCATGGGATGGAGGGAAGATTCTTCTATTAAGAAGGGTTATAAAGCGTACAATGTACCATCACGGTTTTAACAAGAAAAAAAAAAAAATAATAATAATGAGGACAAGTAAGCTAAAAAATGCATGACAGCTAGATTTGGGCAAAAAGACTCTGGTTTCCATTAAGTATGCACATACTATTCAACAGCTGTAGCTGAGTGTTTACAGGAATGACGAAATAGCCAAAAGTAGGCTTTACAGGAGTCAAAACCCAAAACTGCTTTTCCAGTAAGTAATAATAAATCAGAAAAAGTCACTGCATATACTGGCTGTATATGGTTTTTAGAAGTTCCCTCATAACCCAATCCAAAACACTGCCAGACAAACTATAGCATTTTGCAACTATAAAATTGCAAATACCATTTTAAATAATAAAAGAATTACTGTATATGAAGAAACTTACAGATAGGAATGAAATAATGAACTACTCATGTAAATATTTAATAAATACTATTAATGTAAACCCCATATACGTAAATGGTAGCCATGGATGCACTACTCTGGAACATTTTTATTTTTGATCATCAATTATAGAACAGTTTGGGTTGGAAGGGACCTTAAAAAGCTCATCTAGTTCACCTCTAATGTTTCTTCATTTCCAGTGCCTACTATCCTGCACGAGACAAAAAAATCATAGAATCATAGAGTAGTTAGGGTTGGAAAGGACCTAGTTCCAGTCTAGTTCCAACCCCCCTGCCATGGGCAGGGAAACCTCACACTAAACCATGACACCCAAGTCTCTGTCTAACCTGGCCTTGAACACTGCCAGGGATGGAGCATTCACAACTTCACTGCGCAACCCATTCCAGTGCCTCACCACCCTCACTGTAAAGAACTTCCTCCTCATATCCAATCCAAACTTCCCCTGTTTAAGTTTGAACCCGTTACCCCTTGTCCTGTCACTACAGTCCCTAATAAAGAGTCCCTCCCCAGCATCCTGATACCCCCTCTTCAGATACTGGAAGGCTGCTATGAGGTCTCCCCACAGCCTTTTCTTCTCCAGGCTGAAGAGATCCAACTTTCTTAGCCTGTCTTCATACAAGAGATGCTCCAGTCCCCTGATCATCCTCATGGCCCTCCTCTGGACTTGTTCCACCAGTTCCATGTCTTTTTTATGTTGAGGACACCAGAACTGTGCACAATACTGCAAGTGAGGTCTCACGAGAGTGGAGTACAGGGGCAGGATCATCTCCTGTGACCTGCTGGTCATGCTCCTTTTGATGCAGCCCATGATACGGTTTTCTTTAATTAAAGATTTAGTTAAGAAAGAAAACACAGGCTATACAATGAAAAGTTATACCTTAATTGGAGAGATATGAAAGTATTCATACAAGCTGATTTGTGACGTATCCATTGATGACACACTCATCAGTTCTTCTTGAAGAGATTCAACATCCTTTCTGAAAAGTTCTAGCTGTGAATGCATTTTCAAAAAACATTACTTTAAAATCTGGACTATATAAAACTACCATGACAAACATGTATCTGTCACTGAGATGCTACTCATTGACCAGTACTACTTATACTCTCGTATCTTATTTTTTTACTTAAGGAGATAGCATTTTAGAGGACTTTTTTTATACGAACAGGAGGAAACACACATATAAAGGGAAAATACAAGATAACATGTATTTAATAGTAAAAAAAACAAACTAAAAATTATTTTTATTAAAGTTCAAATACCAAATATTTTCTAGTGAAGTCTGTTTTTCACCTGGGTCAAGCAAAGGACATACATATATACCTTTCTAAACACATAAAACAATGCACAGGTTTTTAAATACAAAAAAATAGACTAAAGACTACTTCCTGTTATATAGAAACTAGACTATTACAGACTCAGAAGACCACCACCCTTTTCTCTTCTTTCCTTCAAAAAACAGAGCTCCTTTACAACAGCTTTTGAAGAACTGATCATGTACAAAAAACAAAAAAAAAGCAACAACCCACCAAAAAAACAAAACCAAACCCCAACTTTAAAATAACAATTCTGAAGTTACAGTCACAAAAGACTTAACTAGTCAAAGCTGTATCTGAAGTAATGTGACAGGTCCTATCGTACCAGTAAATCCAGGTAAAACCTTTCTACTTAAACAAGCAAAACAGTCAGAGCACTAAATATTAAGTAGGGAGGGGATGAAAAAAAATACAACCATGTATATTTTCCACTACAAAACTATACATTGAAAATTAAGGTAAATTCTTCAAACTACCACAATAATCTAGAATTCACTGGTACACCTGGTGCAAAGCAGATTTAACAGACTGTATGCCCTAGAACGCTGCTGGAAACCACCAGTTTAGATTACGTATTTCCACACTTGTTCCACAATTCCTTCTCATTTTCTGGAGCAACTTTTTAATATTTTCTCCTTATTTTAGTATAAAACCTGAGCAGTAATACTTTCTTAATCTCCAATGTGTAGATATGGGGAAATATAAGCAAAGTTACCCTTCCAGCATACCTTTCACTTGACATACTAAAACTAGCTTTTAACACCCCATCAGAAAGGACCTTTTTGCTCTACTCATCCTGGCAGATCTTTTATGCAAATATTTCTGGTTCATTTTTCAACAGCACTATTTCTGACATACAGACAAAACCAATACACTTTCTGCTAAATAACTTATTATGTTTGTTATGTACTGACATTCAAATTTCAGCACTCTTAACAGGAACACCAAGCCCAATATACATCATAACTGCATTGCATCTATTTAGTTTACCACCTTTTTGATTTTCTTTGGTGAATCCAAGAAACTCTGGCTCCTCTGTTGCTTTATGGTTTTATCTAGGGTTTTTATTATTATTTCCCAAGCAGACTACCTTGCAATTTGTATTACTCTATTTAGTTTATGTCTACTTTTGCTACGTACGAACTCCTCCCTTTATCCCTATACAATAATACACTCCCACTGCCCTTTCCTCTCAGTATCAACATGTCAGCTATTTCATCTTCCAGTTTAATAATTTTGCATAAAACTGCCACAGACATTTTCATTTTCTGATAAGCCTCTATCTCAATTACTTATACATTCTCTTGGTCTCATGGGCAGATACATTTCACTGGTTTCCTGGCCAAAATTTTCCAAGATTTAATTTTTACTTTTTTGAATAAGCTACATTAAGGAAAAACGTATTATTTTCACTTCTTTCCCATCTTAATTACCTGACCCTTCCTTCAGGCATTAGTAAGACCAAGTAATCTACAACAGCACTAGTTTCATTCTTTTCAGAAGGTTCTGAAGCCTTCTTTGCATATCATGTAAGATGAAGACACGAGAAAAAATTTACCGTTTGCCTCTGCCAACTGTAACTCTTAAAAACCTCACAGGTACCTATTGGCCCCAGACACAGCAATTAATCAGTAGTATGAACATAGAAGACTAAGGGGTTTTTTAATTTTTTAAAATACAAGTTTCATAATTACAAAATTTAAAAATCTTTAAACAACAAAATGTTTCTACCTGTTGGTCACTCAGCACATCAGTGCGTGTAAAGAATTCAACCAGTGCATATAGGAAGCCAAGGTCTAATCTGAGATCCATCTCTTGAATCAGGACCTTAAAATACCTACACATGAAATAGAACCCAGTTATTAAGGTCTTTTGCAAAAATATGTAACATACAAAACTTTATTCAGGACACATATACTGAATTCAGGTTTTTTGTTTTATTAGGGGTTTTTTTTTTGTTTTGGCTTGGTTTTGTTGTTAGGGGTTTTTGAGAGATTGACCACTGCTGGTGGAAAGAAGGCTCCCCATAGTGGTGTAAGATACATGCATTTCCTCTAACTAGAACTATTTTAATCAAGTAGCAGCATTTAAAACTGTATATAGCACTGTTTTTACTAAATTAAGACTAAAAATCTGCATTAAAAAGACACTTTAAAATCCTTGCTTTACTCTGCAATTACGTGTATAATAGAGGGGGCTGACTTTTATCTCTAAGTGCTCTGATCTTTCTGACAATGTTGGTGTAAAACTATCTAGCATTACATTCACCCTTATAACAATTTTAATTTTAAAGCTTCATTAAACATGATCAATAGCAGAAAAGATGGAACATGTCAAAATACTCACTTAATATGAGATATTTCTGAATGCCCTGCAGTTCTCATGACAATACTGACATCAGTAAACGGTTTTGGTGCTATAAAATTGTAAAACAAGAGGGGATCAGCATAGATTTTTATATGATAGAATACCCTTATATTTTTTAATACGAAAATGTCATACATGTTCAGGATTTTCTCAATCCTGTAAAGCAGAATTACATAATGGATATGACTGGCAAACAAATACGGGAAAAGAGCAGGAACAGAAAGAAACAGGAAGACAAGAATGAAATGAAACATCAAAGTTGCATTTCACTGATCGATGAAAATGTGACATTTTTCATTTAAAAATTAATATTGACCTAATCTCAGATTTATATATTTTCCCTAGTCATGGAGTAAGAGTTTGCAATGCCTGATATAAGAATTAAAAATAAATAAATAATCTTCAAATTTATGCACTGTAATTTGAAATTGACTGCATTTAGAAAAAACACCTAACAGCTTATTATCTTCTGTAGGAAATTCGTAACAGTATTCTGTCTCAATTCAGAATCCCTTTTGACATGACTCTGGTTTTCCAAGTGACCTTGCACTTAACAAGTTAATGAAAGACTGTACCTGATCACACAGTATACTGACATTAAGCTTTATGCTCCAAGTAATGGAGAAGTCTTACAGCCATATACAAAATAGGCAAAATATAACTTGCCATGTACAGAGCTTATAAATGATGCCCCCATAGCAATTCTCAGCTTAGACCAGCACACATTTCTTATTGGTTAAGATTATTTCAGATAGATTACTAGGTTGTCCTCTGCGTGTAAGCAAAAAAACCTCAAAATAACCAAACCCCAACTTGATTAAGGTAAACAATTTATTTAGGGCAGTAGGGAAAATCAGATTACTGAAGATGAAAAGTGAATCCTCATTGCCCCAGAGCTCCAAAGGCAGGTTATACAGAAATGGTGCAACAGATTCACTATTATTAAGATAAGCAACAATTTGATCATTTGTTTTCAACAGGCAACTCTTCCATATTAGTCAGCATTAAGCTTCAGTTGCTGTCTGAATGCAACCACCAGGAGCCCCTTTTGAACTTGATGAACTTTCAAATTACGTTCTCCAACAGAACTGAATTAGTGTGTCAAGAGTATGTGCTTAAAAGGTATGATATTAAAGGATAGAAAAAAAATTTGTTTTCTTCTGACTGTTTTGTGTATCTCTTCTTTGTAAAGCAAGCTGCTTCTCCATCTCTAACATTAGTATTTGTTATCTGTAGTCAGTAAGCTTTTAAAAACTTCATCTGATAAAACTGACATAGTTAAAATTCAGTACAAGCAAGTTATCTTGTCATTTCAGAAGTATGGATTATGTTAAACTCGAAACAAACCTGAATCCAAGGTGATGGACTTTGGAGGTTTAATAGGATAGAACACAAAGGGAAATATGGCTCCAGGAATCTGGTTTTGTATCTAATAGGGGGTAAGGACAGGACAAGTCGCAGCATGTTAGCTTTTCAATAGTGAAATATTTCAAAATCAAGAATTATGAACATTACCTGTAGTATTCCACCAACTCTAAATCAGAAAAAAAGCTGCTGTTGTGGTTCAAAATATCTCTTCAAAATTAAATCATCCAATCCCAACAATCTAGAAATGCTTCTATAAGTCAGTGGTATTAATAAATGGTCCACAGAATTTTTGTGAAGGATTTGGTTTTAACAACTTTAACATATGCAGAAAAAGAAACCATACCTATCATACCTATGATTCTGTGATTCTATTTTCTGCTGGTTACAAAGAAAAGCCGTAAGAAAAAGCATGGAAAATGAATGGTAAATGTTTTTCCTAAACAGCCATAGCTGTCTGGATTTTTTTTCCCCCAAACCATGTAAGTAGTATTTACAAAGATTTAGAAGCAGTGATGTAAAAGCTGATGCGTACAATTAAATCCAAAGCATAAAAAAATCCAAACAACTCTAAAGCCAAATCCAAGTTTCCATGGAAGTTGCTTTTTCTTAATAAATAAGACACTGGGGGGGGTTTCTACAAAACTCACCTGTATCCTGTAAATTTGAATTCTGACAGATTTCTGATGTGCAGATGAGCTGTATTCTACTTTTAAAGCTGGCAGATAATTCCTTCTAATAGGAATCTCATGCGGTTGTTGAATTTTCATATTCATTCCATTGGGAGTTAAACACACCTATTGTATTATTGAAGAAAATTTAGAATGCTATGTGTTTCAAAAGCCTGCTTTTTAAAATATACTGTAAAGTGTACACTGTTCATTTCATTAACATTGTAAAGACAGCTTAGCAGAAAAGTTTTTCAGCTTTTAAGTTTGATGTCGTAACCTTATTTACAATGATCTAATTTTGCCATAAATTTCAATAGAAGTAAAACTACAAAATACTGCATTATTTCGGGGACTACAGTTCAATATATGGCTTTCTAGAGGAAAGGCAGAGTAACATAACATAATGGTCAATGACAGATAAAAAATGGCTCATTTACCATTTACTCATTGGAATTGTGTTGGAGGTTATCTATAACTTATCTAGAGATAAGCACAGCAGCATTTGGAGCATAATGTGCTTCTACATTACAGCATATTTTCTGGAATGTTTTAATATTTGTGTGGTTGAATGACACAGTTGATTTATCCCACAATAACTTGAAAAGGTTTTGCACTAAAACAAACAGACTGAAGACTAGCACTCTGCCCACCTTCCCAGTATAACAAACCAAATGCAAAGCTTCTTTACTATAGCTTTAAGGATATTTAATCCCTGCAAAAATGTTACATTTCAACTTCAAAGACAGATGCTAACAACAAAGTCTATGACAAGCTTTCAAACATTTCTGGAGTTTTTTCCAAAGATTTTTTTTTTTTCTACACAGAGATAAAGAGGGTTTTCAGATGGATTAGGTAAATCAATCATCTCAATTTTCACTGGAAGTTTCTTCAAAGATAGCAAAACTGACACATTATTTTTTTTCTGTGTATACATGAAAACAATCAAAAACTATTAGTATTACCAAAACATTTGATTCCAGCTCAATAATCTTATTTTCTGATGGAGTTAGCTCACTGTAATCTTTGAATTCTTGTTCTAATTTATCAGTCTGCTTAACACTCATTGGTCTCCATCTTGACTTCTTCTTGGGTTTTGTTTCCCAAACCACATCAGAACTTTGAAAACAAAACAAAGGAGCAACAGAGAATAATTAGCTATTTCAGAACAAGTTTCACCTACAATTCCATGGCTTTTAATAGGTTATAACTGCAGAAAGAGAAACTACACGATAAAGAACTACTGTAGTAGATAAAAGTGACCCAAAGCACCCACTGCCTTCTTGGTACTAAGTGGAAGCCAGTCTCTCCAATGCAGAAAACAAAAGTTAATAGCGTATCTCCCTGATTTCATGAAGATGGGCATGCGAGGACACTTAATCAGAAAGCTCAGTTTCAACAGCACTGCCAGCCATTATCCTTCTACAATGAATAGTAAAAATTGTGAAATTGTGAACTTCAAGTTGAGATGAAATGCCTCTTGAACTGCCTCTTATTTTTGATGGATAGTTTCTTCCCTCTTTCTGTCTAAATCAATAGATGTCAATTTTGGTATACATGTATCCTCTACCAATGTTATGGTTTTGTTGGTATTTATTATTCTTTGTGGGTTTGTTGTTTTTTTGTAGGCTTTTTTCTTTTTTGTTTGGGTTGTTTCCAATTTTTTTAGTTTTTTTTTTTTTTAAACTGTACCCAAAAGTCAGTTTGTCTCTTACTTCTATTACGAATAAGCATCAAAAAAAATTAACCTTTCTTAGATGGCACTGGACTCTTTCTGGTTAATTCCACTGCTTCTGCAAGAAGCTTGTGTCTGATTTCACCCAAAGGCACACAACAGGGCACAAACCAACACTATCAGACAGGTGTAGGCTGTTTCCCCTTTCCACAAGTTACTCGATAGCCCATAAACACAGACATCCAGACACAGCTCCCTAATCCAATCCCTTTTAGCTAAATGTCTGTCTGCACTGATACATCAATGGCAGAATCACCCAAAAAAAATAAAAAATAAATGGTGAGCTAAAGGGCAAAACACCACCTACAAAATAAAGTACTACCTTGAAATGGCTGGGAATTTTCCCTTATTCTCCTCTTCCCCCAACCCGAAAATATGCCCGAACTACCATGGTGAAACTTGTTTCTGCATCAAGTCTGATACAAACAAAATATGTTCTTTTTGTAACAATACGGTCACAAATGGGAACATTTTGAAACACACGGTTTTCTTCACTGAAACCAGGGAATAATCTCTTGCCTTTAAAAAGAGCTTTCAGGAATTTGATATCCACTCGGGTTTTAACAAGAAAACATCTAAGTACTGCTAGACTACTGAATGTGGATGACTGCTTACAAAAAACAGATTCAGTGAAATCTCAACACTACTTTGAACCAAGGCAACTGGCTGCCACTTTTAATGGAGTGTTTCAACTGCCTAGATAGTTACCAGAGCTCAGTTTCGCAGGTGAGGGCAAGGATCGGGATTTTAGTTGCAAATAAGAGATGTGAATGAGTATACATGTATGTGAAGCTTTTTTGCTTGTTTATTTTGCAGTGTGATGCAAATAATCAAGAGGAAAAAAGTCCTCACTCTAGCAACTTCATGGCTATGCATATACAGAAGCATGTCTCAAGCATTACGTGGTTCCTTTTCTGTTTCTGAGATGTTATAGTAAAAACCTAAAGTATTAGAGGCTTGGAGTCACCATAATTTCTCAATCAAAACTAAAAAGAACTGCAAGCCACTACTGCATCAGAATTTTCAACACAGAATTCAGCACTTGTTTCTATAATAAAGAACTAAAAATCCACTGACACAAACTACCCACAGACATTATTCCTTAAAACTCTACTATGATTCCCCACAATACATGGACAGGAAATACTTCTTTTCAATCTACTGGGAGTTTTGCCATACAGAGTTTTAATTCCGTATTTTTTTGTGTAGCAAAAAACACGTACATCCAGTTATAGAAAGCATACGCATTAATATAAAAGAGTGAAAACATGATTATTTAGTTCTAAATACCCTCACCCAGACCTCTTTTTCCTCTTCAGTCACACCCAAAATTTCAAAATTTAATTCTGTGAAGTTAAAACATTTTAGGCAGTTAGACACAAAATAAGTTACCTTGTAATTCCAATGTAGGACACCTCCTGCTTTGTATAATTATTTACTAAAGAAATTCCAACATCTTGCAAAGACAGAACAATTTCTTGCTCTGCTAGTTCTGCTTTTACACTTTCATAAGCCAATTTAAATACATTCACATTATCAGTGATCAGGACAATGCGCTGCAAACCTTCAAAAAATGACACTAAATAGATCACTTTTCTACAGTCCAGGCTGAGTGTTTCCATTTTGTCCTACAAACAAGAGAAGAAAATTCTTTATAACACTATTCATCATTCTACTACTACACAAGCAAATCCAGAAGTCTTAGCACGATAATAGGTGATTTTTTTTTTAGAGGTACAGGAAATAATTAAATTAGGAAGTTTTACAACAGTCTCACACACACACTTTTGAACTGAAGACAATGATACTGGAACAAGCTCCAGAAAACGTTGTTACTGTTGCACTCATTGCATATAGAATTTCATACATACACTGATGAAAAGGATACTAAATAAGCATTAAAAGGCAATTTAGATAATAAATGTACCTCTTTCGGGGTGATTTCCTCAATTCTGTTTCCACATTTCCATTTCAATTTTCTAGATCCTGCTGGGTCCACCCAAGTATACAGTACCGCCTTATTTGGCTGAAGACAGTCTTCCAATTCACTAAGGGAACTAGAACAAATGTTAGAAATTAAACATAAAATTAAAATGTCAATAATCCTTTTCTGTGTTCATGAAATCTGTACAGTAGCATTTCAACAATTTTTTTAAATAATGAAAATGAAAACATTCAGCATAAAAAAACACACACAAACCATTCTCAGTAATAAATAATAAAACTAGTATTTATACTTCAAAATACATATATATACTTCATCAATAAAGTATACACAGTAGATTGTAATTACTTATTTTCTTCCCCATTTGTGATTAACAAGGGAAACAGTAAGTAGAGAAAAAAGAGAGTGGAGCTTGCAAGCTGAAAGGAAAACTCATTATTTGTGCTGCCTGATTATTAATATTACAAGAACAGTGTATTCAAAATTCATTGTTTACGAAAGGTTTCTCCTATATGATTTGCTGAAGGGAAAAAGTGCAGTTTTTAGTATATGGATGCAGGAGATGTTTGCAGACAGATTTTAAACTCCATTCTCCCTCACATAGAGTTAAAAACTAGCAGAACTGCTTCTACAGCTCTCTGAAAGAAGCCTACCCCAGGAGAAGTGGAAAGGGACCTGCTAGTCAATTCTCACTGGGTTCCAGTGACAGCACATGTGGGAACAGTTCGAAGCTGTGCCAGGATTGGACATAAGGAAGCATTTCTTTACCAAGAGTGGACCAGTCCTGGTACAGGCATCCTAGAGAGGTGGTCAATGCCCACGCCTGTCAAGTGTTTCAGAGGCATTTGGACAATGCCCTTAACAACATGCTTTAACTCCTGGTCAGCCCTGAATTGGTCAGGCAGTTGGACTAGATAACCACTGTAGGTCCCTTCCAACTAAAATATTCTATTCCTCAGAGTTAATTACATATATACTTATTAAATTTACACTAGGGATGCCCAAAATCCAGGTAGGTGCCCCTATCAGGAATGTAAATCAATGTAAAGGACAAGGCCACAAAATTCATATAAAAAGAGAACAGAGAGGCTCCTTAGCTTACAAAACAGTTTTTTTACTTGTAGAAACAGACACCTAGCACTAAATAATACTGCTCTGTTAACTATTCATTCTCTTCAATTTCGAAAAAGAGATTTATTTTTTTACTGCTTTGACAAATTTAGGGCATCTTTGGAAACAGGCATACTTACAATACATGAAATAACAGTTCACATTTCTCTGTGCAGACATCTACTCTAAAATTCTTACATACCTTTGTCCATACTCAATGATTTCCTCTTTTGTATGGTTTATTAATAGAAATGGAGCTGCACCATCATGGTAATTAGCAAAGGTAATTACTGTAGAATGTTCAGTCAGGTTAACATCCACTGTAATTCCTCCAAGCTATCAGATACAAAAATTATAAAAGTAAGTAACAGTGGAATTCATTTCTAATAAAGCAAATGTAATTTAAATATTTTTGGAAGCTTTTACTGTCGTAAGATAAAACCACCGAACAGTCAACCAACCAACCTGTTTTAACGTATCTTTAAAGATATAATTACTAACTAACAGACACTACACTTAGTAATCAAAAATATGGAGAAGTTCTGTACTGTCAAAATTTAGGCTGGTAGTAGAGGAATCTTCAACCATTCATATACATTAATGCCCTCCAAAACAGTCTACTTTTAAAAACATTCGCGTATTTTAGAATTACTGCTAGATGAGCCCATAGGCAACACAGAAGTAAATTCAGTAGAGTTTCAGTTTCTTTGACAAGAAACTTCATGTTACTTTAGAGCTAATGTGAAATACTTCTTAGCCTACTTATATCTGTGTGTATACACTCCGGAAAGTGAGTATGAGGATGACAACAATACAGCTGCACATACATAATTTTTTCCCCAGCATTTTTTCAATAGCTGATTGTATGGGAAGACAGAAAGTTCTGAGAATACAAATGAAGCAGTTATGTTGGTTTATGTGATTTCTGAAGGCAACCAGTTACCTTGTTGTCCAAATGCAGTAGCAGGCAGTTTTCCTGCTTATCAAAATTTATCTTCTTTGGGAGGACATTAGAATTTTCAACTCTAACAAGCAGTTTGTTGGCATCGTTTTCAGGCCAAAAGGGAATGCACTAAAAAAACCCAAACAGGTATTTTAAAGTAAGTGGGAAAATAAACTAGATATTAAACAAAATTCACCTTAGCCCAAAGTTCATCTACTAAAATTCTACCCAGAAGTGTAGTGAGTTGGATCAGAAACACTATCGAAACCCCTAAGGTAATATTTACCTGAACACAGTAAATTGAAAGGAAGTAAAAATTAATTCAGCATACACTGAAGATTCAAAAGAGTTAAGGAGATAAAAATGAAAACAGCAAGACTTGCTACTAATGTGAAGAAGTAGATTCAAAATGGATAATGTATTTGCAATCCAGAGTATAAAGCTGAGCATAGCTACACCACCAAAACAGACAAACTTGTTACAAAACAACAAAAAGGCAAACAAAAAACGCTCCAAAAACCAAACCAAACAACAACAGCAATCAACAAAACGTCTCGCCAAGTATAAATTACAAATCAAACTTATAGTGACAATCAATGACAAAAGGGGATATCAGCATTAATATACCATATAACTTGAGTGTGCAGGACATCAGTGTACCAGCTATTCTGTCAAAATACTATTTACATGTATATATCCATGCACACACATATACACACATGTATCTATATGTGGGTATAAAACATACAAATAAAGTATGAAGCATTAGGCAGCTAAATCAGAGAGTACATTCTGCTAGTCACACCTGACTGAAGTCACAGCCCTTCTTGGTTTAAAAATTCCTCAGACAGTCTCTTTTTAAACAGTTTACATAGATGGATAAAATGAGGAGACAGGGAAGACAAAAGTTTTAACTAATAAGAAGTTTCTTACTAATTAAGAGGGTCCTGCCACAGTAGCAGGCTACAATTAGCAATAATTCTCAATCAGCAAGAGCCAAAGTCTGAGTAGGTAGACCACTTTTCCTGTATTACACACTGTTCACCTGCAACATCCAACACTTTAGGAGCATCCTTCTCAGACATAGTTTAAGAAATGAGATGTTTATATTAAATTGCATCTGAATCCTAGAATTCAATCTTCAGTGGTGAAAGACTAGTTCACCAACTTACCATGCCACTAAGTTCCCTTTCCCATTGTTTCTCACACCACAGGAAGCAGGAAGACAAAGGAAAAAAATATAGTTAAACCGCAAGATTGAAGATATCTACACCAACATGCACCCTACAGACAACGGAAATTCAGAGTTGTGTTGTAAACTAGGATAAAACACAGCAAGTAAGTCTCAACATAGAAATTTAGAGAGCCTAAAGAAAATTCAAGGAGATTCAGTCAACAGTAAATGAAAGTTTATAATCAAAACCAAAATAAAAGAATTGGCTAAATAAAAAGTTACAGAATCAACCAGACAGAACTAAACCATAAATTTTTGCAATGATCTTTAGCCACAGAATGTGTCACAAAATGATGCTGTTTCCAAATGTTTTACCACGTATCTGCTAAGTGCTTCACTAGATACTGTATTTCTACAACAACCTCCATTCCATAATAGGATGTTTGTATTTAACAGTGGTCTCATGTAAAGTCTTCGGCAATGTTTTCTTTCTTTCTCTAAGGATGCATGCTGGTCAACTCACTTGCACTACACCTAATGTAAAGGACTATCCTTACCAAGCCATTTCATACTGATCAAAATCCAACGACTTCTGTTACAGCCTTCTGAAGAAAACAGTTTTTTCTAAAAACAGTAATTAAAAATTCTGATAGATTGACTGCTTTCCAGACATGGAGTATGTCCACAAGCAAATGAGATCTACACAGTAATTGTTTTTTTCCCCCCAAGAAGGCAGTCTACCTGTCACTAAGAAAGAAAAGTGGATAAAAGTTACAGTAGAAGGAAGGACTCTGCTTAAAATGACAAAAATAGAATGG
Organism: Lathamus discolor; assembly: GCF_037157495.1. NCBI lineage: Eukaryota > Metazoa > Chordata > Aves > Psittaciformes > Psittacidae > Lathamus > Lathamus discolor. The sequence continues at coordinate 71,402,275 of NC_088909.1, forward strand.
AGGGGAAAAGGCAGCCAACTGAGATACTAACTAACATTTCAACAAGCTTCGGTTTTCTTGAAGATTAACCAAATGTAAGAGAGTAATGTGAGAAACACACAAAATTCACAGGGAAGAACGAAAGAGCAAAAGAGCAAAAGAAAGAGAGCAAGCAAGAGAGCAAGCAAGAGAGCAAGCAAGAGAGCAAGCAAGAGAGCAAGCAAGAGAGCAAGCAAGAGAGCAAGCAAGAGAGCAAGCAAGAGAGCAAGCAAGAGAGCAAGCAAGAGAGCAAGCAAGAGAGCAAGCAAGAGAGCAAGCAAGAGAGCAAGCAAGAGAGCAAGCAAGAGAGCAAGCAAGAGAGCAAGCAAGAGAGCAAGCAAGAGAGCAAGCAAGAGAGCAAGCAAGAGAGCAAGCAAGAGAGCAAGCAAGAGAGCAAGCAAGAGAGCAAGCAAGAGAGCAAGCAAGAGAGCAAGCAAGAGAGCAAGCAAGAGAGCAAGCAAGAGAGCAAGCAAGAGAGCAAGCAAGAGAGCAAGCAAGAGAGCAAGCAAGAGAGCAAGCAAGAGAGCAAAAGTCTAGGCTAGCTAGATAGCAGTTCCATATCTTAAGAACAGTATCAGATGGTAACTTGGTTTCTGGAAATCTGCCCTGGATGTCCAAGATAGAGCAATAGTGGCCAGGCTCTACCTAACTTTAGAAGAGATAAATATACTGGATTGAGCAACTGGGTTACAAACGGATAACCTTGGCAGACTTAACTGTCATAACACAGGTTTTTAGACTGTTTATCAAAAGGGAAAATTTCTACACCATGTGAAATGACAAGCAATTCTGGAAGTGAAGTTTGGAATCATATAGAAGGGGATACAGATTCCTCTGTTGACTTCTGCTACTCCATTTGATAAATTAGCACATCTTATCTTTCAAAAGATTATCAGCACTCCTAAAATTTACAAAGTCCTCCTCCTTTGATACTTGGTTAACTGAAAGGAGACCAAGATCAATTAATACAATTATGAAACACCTGAAAAACAATGATGCTTGTGGGACAAATCAGAAAACTTTGCAAGGATATAAACAAAACAACCAACACAGAAAAACCATGGATTAGATATGTAACGACGTATTTAAACTTTCAAAACTATTACCTCTGAATAGTTCTTTTCAGAAAATTTCAAAAGTGCTTGTAAAATAATTCAATTTATTCTAGTAACAGCTCTTTATCAAATACAAACCACAAAACCACTAACTAATAATATCAGACTGTATTTTCTCAAAATAAAAAATCAGATATGAAGTGGCCTATGCCACTACATGTGAACCTTTGTCATTTCAGAGCTTTATCAATGAACTATATGAATTCATCAGGCATGTAAGGAACCCAAAAAACTATGTACAGTCAGACGAATGTTTGGTTCAGAGGAGACAGAATACACGTGTAGGCTTATGGCTAACAGTGAGTAAAAGCAAAGAATCTTATTTTAAAATAATTATACATATTATGGGAAGCTGAACTGACTCTTCAAGATCTAAACATCATTGTGTACGCTTAAAAATCACAATGGAAAAATGACTACAGAAAGCAAGTGAAGTTGTATCACAATCATAAATTGAAATAATGATATTTAAACAGTATTTCTCTTCTATAATAATTACATACAAAATACACACTTAAGGAACATGTGTTGAAAGCATCAAAAATGTAACAGAAAGATCTGATTACAAATCTGATTTCTAATACTCCTTTAACTTTGGTATTTTAGTTTGAAAGCATTTTTGGTAATCATTTGGAGTACCTACAATACTACAGAAATGCAAGAAAGCCTCGAACTGCACCATCTGACAGGCTAAACTTTTGTCTCTGCTTTAGATACACTCTCTTCAAGACACATTGGAAGGCAAGGAGGGAGATTTCACTCTTCCCAGAAGGCAGTATGGATCACTTTCAGATTTCATAGACCTTCAACAGTACCCCAAAACATGCATTGTTCTTCCTACATGTCCAAAAGGAAGGCATGATGCCTCAAAACTCACCACACATACAAAACATGATAGCACTCCAGTGCAAACAGCCAATCTGCATGGCCTGTCTTAAACAGTCCAGACCTCCGCGGCATAAATGAAAGCCCAAAAGCCATTTCCACACCACTTGGCCTAGGGGCCAGTGATACATCTTTAGAAAGTATGCATTAAGCATTAAAAACCAACAGTGAGACTAGTCCCAGAACAACAGTTTAGAGCACTTGAACTAAACCACAAGAGGAATTTTCTTGCTACATGAAAGTGGCATCACATGTACGACGTCAACCAAACCACTTTTGTCAGGTACCACTGCAAAAACTGAACAGAAGTTCCTGTGCAGAGAAGGATAATATCCTAACAGTATAGGTCTTTTTCTCTTATTACTTATAATGCAGGAAACAGAGATAACACTCCAATTACACTGTAAACCAGCTTTACAGTATGTCCAAAAGCAACACTGAGAAAAAGTAACAGGACACAGGTAATTTATTGCATAAATACAATATACTCAGACACTCGTTGAACACTGCATGGTTAATTTTCCATCAATAAGTATTCAATCCAGTTAATTTTTTTAATAGGTTCCTTTATAAGTTTACCTGTTGTAATACAATAGGAATCCACTTTTCCTTTCCTTCTTCAGCTACTTCCAAAGTGTATTTGCTTCTATTTGAGATCATAAAAAATGGGGTGAAAGTTACAATTCTAGTAATATTAAAACTGCTGTTGTCTATGGTGACACCAACCTGTAAATAGGAAGACAGTGTTAGAAGTATGCTGTCCTTTTCTTACCTCATTTACATCTTCTGAGACTAATGAATTTGAAAGATGAATTTAACTCACATGATAATCTTTTTTATGACTCTTGCATTTCACAGAACCATGGCTTCCAACAGTGTCCAGTGAAAACTGATCAGACAGTTCACTGTCAGTTACCATAAGTTGCACCTAGGAAGAAGCACCCTGAATTAATTTCCAATTTACAGACACTAACAACATTTAAAATCATACACAAAGTAAGTGTGTATATAAACACACATGTAAGTGAATCCTGGAAATACTGGTATTTCTATCCAAGACACAACAACCGCCAGTACAGTCTCACAGAGATACTCTATCAAGTAAATCCAAGATTTTCTACCACCCTTAGTTACAAGGTATGTGGAGTAAGAATTAAAACTGTAAGATACTGCAGAGGAAACAACCACATAAGTATCCTTTCCAAAACTTCACTCACAATGAAAATCTCGGTCATGTAATCTGTCTTGTATCATTCATCCATCAGTAATCAGCATTAAAAAACTCACATAGCAAACTCAAATGGTAAACTGCATCTTAACCTTAGCTTATTACCAACTTTGACCCAATCTACAAACCACCATTGCAAGTATCCATTTTCAAGTACCACAGCTTTACATTTCTTACACAACTTCTAAGTCTTATTTGGAATGAGGACCACTTCTTGACGCAGTTTAAATGGAATAAAGGGAATACTTTTATTTAGGAAACATTTCTAAGTTAATTTTGTTACTCTCAAAGATAACAATCTCCTTCTTAACAATGACTTTGATAATGCAAATTTCCCATCTCAAGTATATCTGACAACATGCTTACTTAAAATATGAGTTTAGACAGATACAGTAGCTTTCATGACCTTTAGAGGTCACAGCATAGTGTAGATAACTTCCAAAATGTAAAAAGTCCTTTCAAACAACAACATAGGGGAGTACGGAGCTGTTAGGTTTTACAAAATATAATACCTTGTTATTTTGGAAGAAGTTTTTGGGCTGGAAAGAGAAAAGGAGTGGCTTTTTGTAATCTGGAGGATGCTTGCGGTGAATACCATCAGCTTTGTACTGCAACATTCGACCAGTTTTATTCACCATCCAGTATGGACTGTGAATCTCTATAACCATCTGCCCAGTTGTGTAGGTCACGTGGACAGCAATATCCAGTTCAGTTTTATCCAACTCCGTGATGCAGTAAAACGTCGTAAAGCTGATTTCGGGTAGATTGCTTTTTATATGGTACTCACTTTTCCAATTTTGATCAAGATAGTTAAGTAACTGTAAATCTAGTTTTGTTTGATCCAAGACTGCATTATGTATCTGAGCTGAACATCCCTCCTGTAGAGTGACATCCTTGTTCCCATTTCCCTTTTTAAAAAAAAAAAAAACAAACCACAAACAAAAACCAACAGTGTACATTTAAATGAGTCACACTCAATTCATATCAACTTTTACTTTCTAGCTGGCTTTGAAAACTGAGACACAAGATACTTAAGCAAATGTCCACACTGTACATGTTTTAGGTGTTTTACTCGAGACTGGCTTCTCACCCAGAATGAATTACTACTAACAGTCAAAAGTGCATCTAATAATTTAATTTTGTCTGAAAAGAACAAAGTCTGGCACTAGGCTGCAATTCAAGCAAAAAACCTGGCAAAAAAGGCACGCCTTTGAGAATTTGTTAAAAGCATACTACTGCTAAAATTCAGTGACAGCCACATAAAATGCTACTTTAGGCTGACCCACTTATGTCACTTCAGGCAGTCATAATTCAAAGTAAAAACTATACTGTTTAATTAGGTTCAAGCTGCACTTGAGCAACAGAAACTGACTCACAGGGCTAAACTTGTACAGCGTAAGTTTTACTTCACATATGTATTTAAAGTATGGCTTATTACTAATGATTAATACCACCACTTTTCACATTCTCGTACTGTTTCATTTCTGTAATACAGACTTGCCCTTACAAGATCTGTAAACTTGCTTCACAACTACTCTACCAGAAGCTCTATCTTTTAATATCTATTTATAAACACATTTCAACCACCTTGTGAGCTTTCGTATTATAGGTGGGAAACATCACCAAAATATTAAATATTAAAGAATTACCTCTAGAGAATAAGTTATTTGATAAGGAAGAAGATTGCGGAGAAGAACAGAAGGCCATAAATGAACAACATATGGAAAATCCCACTGATCTGTGTATAATGAAGTTGTCAACATGTCTTTTACAGGAACAATATTGATGATAAGTGAGTGGTTACTTGACCTCACAGACTGACATTTCCTTTGTAATAAACTGTCAACATTTTTCATAATTTCATCAAATGTAATTCCTTCACACATATCATATTCTCCATCCACTCCATTTTCATTGGCTAGTGGTTGTAAACTCAGTATGGACCTGCAAATGAAAATGTTTTTTAAACACTTAACATGACATTGAATTTTTCACTTACAAAAAAGTACTATGCAACATTCATTCTATGATTATTCGGATTCTGGCAGATTTCTGACAGTAATCCATTTTTGCTAGTAAACATTTCCTGAATGAAAAGTTGACTACGGGAAACATTTACACGTGTCTAGTTGAACTCGTCTATATATCCGTGCAATGAATTTAGAAGGTCACTAAACCTTATTAAATAAGATACAGGTAATCAGAGATACTTACTAACTTGTATTATCCACAATAAAGCATAGGTTATTTAACAAAAAAGACAAACAGCTGTCATCTTAAAAAAAAAAAAAAAAAAAAAGAAAAATGGAAGGAAAGTATTTGTGGGAAAACAGAAAGAAAGTCTCTATAATCATAAAAAAACATCAAAGCAAACTTATGAGCCTAAAAGTTGGTGACAGTTCAGCTAAATTATACACACAAACTCACTGCAGTTTCAAGTGGGTTTTAGCTTGAAGGTGATAATAATATTGATGTTCTGGAAGCTACGTTTTTCTAAGGTTGACAAGTCTTTTTTCACAACTATGATACAGTTTAAGTCTGTTAGTTTCGATTTTTTACTTCAGAATCACAAATAACAAAAGCAGCTTTTTTTTTAAAAAAAAAAAAAGAAGCTGTAATGCATCACTAGACATCACTCCTCTAAGAAAAAAGTCTGTACTGTGTGGATAACAATCACAAGCAGCACCTGGGCTTGGATTCTTAAAGTAACTTAGTTAATTTAAGTTGTCCAGTAAAATGGACAAAAGACATCCAATTCAAGAATTATACAGTATTCTATTTAACTCAAACGAGATGCTTCGAGAAGATCATATCCAACAATGACAATACAATTACAGTATTAGGTAGCAAACGGAAACTTTTTTAGTGTAATTGTATGGATAAAATAATCAACAATCTATAAACATATTCCATGATAAAAGAACAATGCAACAAAATACCTGTAAGAGGACAATGGTATGTTGAATTCATTTTCTGGTGAAGCAGTCCCTATACATCTTCCTTCCTCAAAAATATTTAACGGGATTGAAAAATGATTCCTTATCTAAGTGAAATAAAAATCCAGCAACATGCATTAGGAAAAACTGGAAAGATTAAGTGGTTTGAACCTAACAGAGGACGAACAAGTAGTCTCTTATTTTTCATCTTACCCATTTACCATTCCAGATCAGGTATTTCAAAAGAATTGTCTCCAGTACCAGCGAGTCTCCTTAATAATTTGGTTGTGCAGTTTAATGCTATATTATAATTATAAAATAAGGTTTTTTTAATTATAAAATTAGTATATTAGCTGTAAAATTATTTTTAAGGAGAGGCATAAAGCCCTTTAAAACTAAATACAAGTAGAACTGAACTTTATCATAAATTTTCAAACAAATTTCTCCTAAGAATTGTATTAGATACAATGCTGTGGGGGTCAAAAATCCACAAGGTTAAGTAAAATATGTACTTTAAGGTTAAACCATCAGCAATCATTATAATTCAGGTGGTATATAGTGCTCTTGTTCTCTGCAAACATTAGGGTTTTTACTTTATGGTTACTTTAATGGTATTATTAGCTCTGGGAAAAAAAAATATTAAGTTAGGTAAGTATAAAACAGTAACCTATTAACCAGGTCATAAACCACCCTGGGAAAAGCTGCAAGTGATACATAACAGGGAGACTACCACTATAAAGCACTAATATCTGGATCATCCCTGTACTTGTAAACTACATATAAACCATATGTCTAACACTGCTGAATCAAAAAACAGATACACACAAAAAGGGCTCACTCTTCAGCTGACTTGTTCCTGATTTGAAATTCATGTCTCAATCATAGAGAATGAAGAAATAAAAAATATCTGACAGTTGACAACCTTGCAGAATCAACGTAAGGTTAAGAGAAGTTTGATCACTTCATACAAAGCAAATATGTCAACAAGACTGCAATCACAGCTAGCATTGTAAGACATAACTGATGAATTATCCTGATCTAAAATCAGGTCCATTTTCACTCCCACCCTAGCGCCTGCCTTTGTCACTTTGGAAAAGCTCTATAATCTCTTCTGAAATACCTTATAATACACAACAGCTATGTTACAGGAATTGTTCAGGTAAGCTTTTGAAGCACTTTTTATATGTTTATTTAAAGACTACAGGATTATTTTTATTCATTAAAAAAATAGAATAATAATGAAATTATGATGTATGTAAATATAATAACCTGAATAGGAGAACGTATAGTTATCATCTTGCTTCCTTCAACAGTATCAATTTGACAGACAATAGCCCTTTCAACACCCGATTCATCATGTCTCACTCTGTAAATACATCGACCCACTTTTGTCAATGGAATCTTTTCCACAGTGGAATGATTATGTGGACCTAGAATTTATAAGACGAGAAATAAAAGACTCAAAAGAAGCATACACACATCTGAAAGACAGAAATGCACAGTCAAATTTTCTGTATCAGTCAATCTATTTAAAAAGGTAAAGCAAATGAAAATGTACAATCACCACTTTTAATATGCCAATTTTGCAGTGCTCCTAAGAAACTGCAAAGACTTTTTTCACCAGAGGAAAAAAAGAGTCAAGTGGGTTTTGTCACTACTAATAAAATTAGTGCCTAAAGGGAAAAGTTTACAAGATGTAATGGCTTTTTAACAAGGTACAATTCAGACACATTGTGTAAAAAAATTCAACTAATACATAATACGGTCAAGACCATTTGCGAAAATCAGTTTTGAAAAACCTGTCAGTTATTACGATAAATCAACTTAAAATATTTAACACATTTACATTAAAACTAGACGTTACTTTTTTTTTGTTATTTTAGCTTTAACTGTGTTTTACTTGGAATTTAAAAAAAAAAAAAAATCTTTTCTTCTAAAGATCCCCTTTAAAGTAACCTTATGAACACTCATATATATACATACAGGCCTCAATTCTACAAAGAATAAAAACTGAGGTGGCTTAATTTTGCATTAACTTTTGAATGCAAACAAATACTTGACTGCAGTAAACTCATGAAGATCAGTTAACTAAATAATTTATCATAGTAGCAAAATTATGCTATGAAAATTAACATGATACATGCAATTTTTAGCTGAGAAGACTAAAGTAGGATTTCAAATACTGCCATTCACAGAGAATACAGAAACTCTTTTCATGTTATCTAGCTCCCCGATACTTACTGACATGTGCAAGATGTAGCACTATTTACAATAACAGAAGATGTATGAACTTTGGAACTTACAGATCTGAATGTAGAACCTCTTGCTGCAAAGAGTTGTCATTGCAGTGAACTGGTCACTCTCATTTTTAGTTCTGACAAATTCCATATTTAAATTCTCTTCATCTCTTAGAATAAACGTTTTTGCTCCAAATTCAACATTAAGGACACTAAAGGAATCACTAGGTGAGACAGTGATGGGAAGTCCTAAAGAATTTATTATTACAAATGGTGCTCGATCTTTTTTGAAGATGTCTGAAGTCTGACTAGCTGCTTCAGCAAATGCCTAGAAAACAAAGTATAGATACAAAACACAAATATATTGAATAAGATTTCATCAAGATGATCTGCACAAACATTCATTTAACATTTCTGACACTGCATAGTTAAGCAATCTTTCTTACCGTGCCCAGGTTACTCAACATTTGTAGTCCACACTTTGATAATGTAATGTTCAGCTGGTCTTTTGAAGAAATATTTATTACTGTTTTATATTCTGGAATTTTGAAGTGCTCTTCTTCTTCTTCTGCATCCGATTCAACCAATGCTTTTTTAGCCTTCTTCTTCATCTGAAAGGAGATTTTTAAAGAATTCTTATCTGACCACTTCTTCTGTAGAAGCACGTTTCACCTCAAAACACCTTGTCTCCCCTTCCCACTTCTATGACCTGTCATGGCTTTCCTTTTTCTGTTCATGTCTTTATTTTCAAATACAGAAGAAAAGAATAAAGAAGGCAAGAAGTAGAAGTACTTCAGAAGTCAATAACATTAGCTAAATTTATGATTATTCAAGAATTAAGAACATACACCTATATATAGCCACTAACATATCCAGTAAACGCTGAGTGAAAACAGTCATTGTAACATCTAATAACACTGCAAAAACTATGTATATCTGATTTCCTCTTCTTAGAAGAGTAACACCAAACTTAGTCTTCTATATTTCCAAACCAAATACAGAATTTCCAGAAATGTTGAAGCTCAGGAAAATGTATTTCCAAATGCTGTACTTCAAAACTGGGCAAGAAGATACAAGGTTTGACTCACTGTCTTCTACCTTTCTTCTGCATTAGATCTCATACCTTTTTGAAAAATTCTTCGGAATATTTTTAATAGCAATTTCCTGATTGCAATATCTCAGTCAATAATCTTTACCCTTCTGAGGCCATTACTTCAGAAATTTGTTTGATAATGACAGTCCTAAGAAAAACGCAAGTTTTCTATTCTGAGCAACCTCTCAGGCTACAAATACTTGAAAAGTTTTGGAAAAGAAAAAGGCGGGTGGGAGGAGAAGTATCACTCTTCCTTAGATAAATGCTTATCTACGTTGAGACCAGAATCTAGACTATTTCCCTATAAAGGATGGAACTTAACTGGTAAGAGCAGTATTCCCACAGCACACTTTGTGCTAGTCAATAATGGGTACCAATTTTTCCAGTAAATTTCCACTACAGGTACTACTGTGGAATGGGATCTTTCCAAAGTCACTGAGGGCATCGTCAGCATATGACCTAGTTTCATAGAAACTGATTTAAAGCCATTATGATTATCTAGTGCAACTGGAATCAAATTCTCTTGCCACCTGAAAGACAGTGTATTATTTAACAACATCTGTGAGTCTGGATCTTCACTTATGCAAAAGCAGTTTTCATTCACTAATTGGGAAAAAAAGTCTTGGTAACCAACAAGAAGGAACAAAACCATTAGATTAGCCTCAGCTATGAAAGATGCAGAACATTTGTTTTTACTAAAGTAGCAAAATGGAAGACCCGAGTTCCAATTTGGAAAATATACCTTAATTTCAAGAACCCACGGTTTGAATAAATCAGTCTTCTCAACTTCTAGTGGCTCAAGCAAAGGTTCCCACACCCCAAACATCTCATTAAAATAGTGTACCTGTCAAAATAGAAGTCAATTAGGAAGTTAAATTCAACTGTTACATCAATGGAAGCTCTACAGGTTTTAAAGACATAAAATTCTGGTTTACAAGTATATTAGTTACTTTGATAACATGAAAGATTTATAATCAGATTGCACTTAGAGGTGAGTCTATACTGCACAGACCCACTTCCAAATAAGCGGTATAAGGTAAGTCACCTAAAATATAATTTTGACCTAAGCTGTAGGCTTAGGCACTGGAACTGCCTATAGAAAAGGATCTACCTACAACAACCACTGAATTTTATGCCACTAATTTCCAAATATGAGCCACTGTGAATATTTTATATACAATACCAGTACCACATAGTATTTTATAGAAATGACACATGAATATATTCTACTCTAATCTTAAATAAAGATTGTCATAGCATTTTAGCCAGCTGATACTCCAAAATCAAATACTGATGCCACAGGCTTTTGAAAATTTTGTACTTAATATAAATGTGAGATTGTGTAACACCAATTACTGCCATTAATACATCTAATTTAGATTTTAACTATCTTAACCCTCCGCATTCCCATCGTGCTCCCACAACATATATCTGTAGGAGTTTAGTCATCAAATATATGGATTATATATTGGCTACATATTGGCTAGGGATGTTAAGGATAACAGGAAGGGATTCTACAGCTACATAGCAAACAAAAAACAGACAAGGGACAACATAGGCCCCCTGAGGAAGCTCTAGGGAGAACTGGCTACACAGGATTTGGAAAAGGCTGAGGTTCTGAATGACTTCTTTGCGTCGGTCTTCACTGGCAAAGGCTCTGACTGCACCACCCACGTCTTAGAAGGCAGACGCAGGGACTGTGAGAATGAAGACCTTAGGCCCACTGTAGGAGAGGATCTGGTTCGAGACCATCTTAAAAATCTGAACGTGCACAAGTCCATGGGACCTGATGAAATCCATCTTCGGGTCCTGAAGGAGTTGGTGAATGAAGTTGCTAAGCCACTGGCCATCGTATTTGAAAAATCATGGCAGTCAGGTGAAGTTCCCAATGACTGGAAAAAGGGAAATATAACCCCCATTTTCAAGAAGGGGAAAATGGAAGACCCAGGGAACTACAGACCAGTCAGTCTCACCTCTGTGCCTGGTAAAACCTTGGAGCACATTCTCCTGGAAGGCATGCTAAGGCACATGAAAAACAACAAGGTGCTTGGTGACAGCCAGCATGGCTTCACTAAGGGGAAATCCTGACTGAGCAGTCTGGTGGCCTTCTGTGATGGGGCTACAGAACTGACGGACAGGGGCAGAGCAGCTGACGTCATCTACCTGAACTTGTGCAAAGCCTTTGACGCTGTCCCACACCACATCCTTCTCTCTAAATTGGAGAGACATCAATTTGATAGGTGGATCACTCAGTGGATAAAGAACTGGCTGAACGGGTGCATTCAAAGAGTTGTGGTCAATGGCTCAACGTCCAGCTGGAGACCAGTAATGAGTGGTGTCCCTCAGGGATCGGTGTTGGGACCGGTCTTGTTCAACATCATTGTTGGTGACATGGACAGTGGGATTGAGTGCGCCCTCAGCAAGTTTGCCGATGACACCAAGCTGTGTGGTTCAGTTGATACGCTGGAGGGAAGGGATGCCATCCAGAGGGACCTCAACAAGCTTGTGAGGTGGAACCTCATGAATTTTAACCATGACAAGGTGCAAGGTCATACACCTGGGTCAGAGCAATCCCAGGCACAGCTACAGGTTGGGCGAGAAGAGATGATTCAGAGTAGCCCTGCAGAGAAGGACTTAGGGGTGTTGGTCAATGAGAAAATGAATATGAGCCGGCTTCAGTGTGCGCTGACAGCCCAGAAAGCCAAGCATATCCTGGGCTGCATCAAAAGGAGCGTGACCAGCAGGTCGAAGGAGGTGATCCTGCCCCTCTACTCTGCTCTTGTGAGACCTCACTTGGAATACTGTGTGCAATTCTGGTGTCCTCAACATAAAAAAGACATGGAACTGCTGGAAAAAGTCCAGAGAAGGGCCACGAGGATGATCAGGGGACTGGAGCACCTCCCGTATGAAGACAGGCTGAGAAAGTTGGGTCTATTCAGCCTGGAGAAGAGAAGGCTGCGTGGAGACCTCATAGCAGCCTTCCAGTATCTGAAGGGGGGCTACAAGGATGATGGTGAGGGACTCTTCATCAGGGACTGCAGTGACAGGACAAGGGGTAACGGGTTAAAGCTTTAACAGGGGAAGTTTAGATTGGATATAAGGAGGAAGTTCTTTCCTGTTAGGGTGGTGAGGCACTGGAATAGGTTGCCCAGGAAGGTTGTGAATGCTCCATCCCTGGCAGTATTCAAGGTCAGGTTGGACGAAGCTTTGGGTGAGATGGTTTAGTGTGAGATGTCCCTGCCCATGGCAGGGGGGCTGGAACTAGATGATGTTTACAGCTCCTCGTTAGTATAGTGGTAAGTATCCCCGCCTGTCACGCGGGAGACCGGGGCTTGATTCCCCGACAGCGAGGCTCACACGTTTAAAGGACATGGAACTCCTGGAACAAGTCCAGAGGAGGGCCACGAGGATGATCAGGGGACTGGAGCACCTCCCGTATGAAGATAGGTTGAGGAAGTTGGGGCTGTTCAGCCTGGAGAAGAGAAGGCTGCGTGGAGACCTCATAGCAGCCTTCCAGTACCTGAAGGGGGCCTATAGGGATGCTGGGGAGGGACTCTTCATCAGGGACTGTAGTGACAGGACAAGGGGTAAAGGGTTCAAACTTAAACAGGGGAAGTTTAGATTGGATATAAGGAGGAAATTCTTTCCTGTTAGGGTGGTGAGGCACTGGAATCAGTTGCCCAGGGAGGTTGTGAGTGCTCCATCCCTGGCGGTGTTCAAGGCCAGGTTGGATGAAGCCTTGTGTGCGATGGTTTAGTGTGAGATGTCCCTGCCCATGGCAGGGGGGTTGGAACTAGATGATCTTGAGGTCCTTTCCAACCCTAACTATTCTATGATTCCATGATTCTATGTTAAGGTCCTTTCCAACCCCAACTATTCTATAATCCTATGATTATTTTTCCTCTACTGTCTAAGTAACAAAACGCGTTTAATATCCTAAGAAAACTTTTATTTCTTATGTAGGATTCCTCACCTCTAGCTCCAGACGAGAACGCAGGTTGATTAAAGTACTCCAGTTTTTGACTTCCCCGAGAAATGAGGACTTAGCTAAAAGCATCGGTACAGTTCGGTGCCCAACACCAGCTTCAAGTGTTATAAAAACAGATTCTACATTCATTTTCAATGACTCTCCTGTGGGAACCAGTTCTGCAGTTGGATTTTTATCTTCATTTTCATTTGACTCTTCAAGAAACCACATTTTTAGATTTTTTATATCTTTCTTATTCCACAGGTCTGGAGGAATTGGACTGACCTCTTCTTCTGTTGTTTCTGCAGTTTGATAAAGGGCTGATGTAATAGTAATTACTGTGTTTATGATTATTGGTGAAACCTACGATTAAACATTGGAATAATTTGAAATGAGAAGCTTGTAAAGGGAAAAGCTACTTTCAGAAACAAAATTATAATGAATATGTTAACACGAATAAAACACTTCTGTTCTCTACAGGACTTCTATGTTTCAAAACTCATTACTTTCCATAAAATACAGTTCAAACTATACAGATTTTCAGCCCCTGCCCTTCTTCCAGATGGAAGCTTTCTAAACTACATTATTCAATGCTCTTATTTGAACATTTCAAAACTCATCTCTGCAGACCAGGCCATTTTATAAAACAAAACACTGTGACACAACTGTTAATTTTCAATTTTGTTTGTTTTCACATGCTAAACAAATAGCTGAACCGATAAAGAACAGAAACAATTCCCCTCTTCAGTCATTCATGATGGGTTTTTTGTTTCCTAAGAAACATATATCACAAGCAACTTCAAAGCCTTCAAAGTAGAAACTTAGAGAACTATAAACATAATGGAAGTGTACCTACTTTTATTGTTAGAGATCTAATCGTTAGATCAGCTGTCTGTGGATTAGTACTTGACTGTTTCATTTCAAAGAAGAAGTCACAAGGCTGTAACACCTATACAAAAAAATAAAAACAAACAGGGAAAAAAAAACTTTCTAAAATCACATACTTTTTAAATACTATGTATCAAATGTACTGAAAGGAAAAATAAAAGAAAAAAAAGTACCAGAAGCATCAACTCAGCCACTCATAATTAAATCATTAAAGATTCAAACACTATCTATAATAAAATGCATTATAATTCAGTAAATCTATTCTTTAGGTAAAGTCTGCTGATGTCTTCAGATACACCATATCATCATGCCCATGACTTCTGACAAGCAGACTTTTCAGTTAAGGGCAACACAGCAACAACAGTTACAGTTTTCCTGAATAAAAGTATCACTGAATCATAATCACTCAGTTCCAGCTTTATATTTTACAGTCAGTCCTTGCATACTCTCACTTGCCGAGAGTTACGATAATATAATCTACAGTACATTATGTATAAATACATAAATACATAAAAATAGTGCTATATATATTTTCTTTTTTCACTAAAGGAGGGCATAGAATATAATCTGAATTTCTATTTCTCCAACTATTTTCCCAGACTGAAATAGTTATCGTTTACAGAAAACCTGGGTTCAAGTATTTCCTTATGTACAGGTTTTCAAAAGGGACAGTTATGCCGCTTCCAGCAGAGAATGTCTTCATTTTTGATCTCTACTCTTTTAACTACTCAAGTACTTTCCAAAATTTTCGAAGGTGGTACCATTTTCAGGATCAAAACTAAAGACCTCTGAAGTCTTTTCCTTCTTTATATCACAAGCATCCAGCTAAGTACAGGTCTTTGTTTCTACAGTCTGAGACAAGAGATTCTGGCAGAAGATATTCCTGTGTGAAGCCTTTTAATTGCTTTTTACAAAGCTAGACACATTTGTGCCATATTCCCCAGCTACAGAAATGGAAGTTCAAGCAGCTTTGCATTGTGTTGTGGCTATCAGTGAAAGTACATCAATTTCTCAATAATGATACTGTCAACAAATTAATACCGTCAAAAACTTTGTCTACCCAAGGAGTAAACTAAGCTGCTATGGTAAGTGGAAGTCCTTTTTTACTTATAGCTTTGGTCTTTCCTACATAGTTCCACAGAGTATGTTGGCATTAATCCAGAGCTGCAAAGACTCATTCCTCAAAATTCATCTGTGTTTTGAGGACAGAGATAACAGTTGGCTATAGTGTCAAATTGCTTTTTTTCTCTGACTTTACTAGGTATAGTGTGTTTAGCTGTAGAGGCAGAAAAGCTCCAAGAAGCTTCAGAAGTCAATACATTTCACCTGGTCATTAAAACTAAAAAGTCTAACTCTGTTGCCAAAATATAAACAGGCAGTTTTAATATAATGGATCTATGGCATACAGTAAGTAATATATTTCATAATACATACTTCCGATTTGGTCTGAGACCTTCTATAACTCACATTGCTATTTAACACAAAGTTTTAGACTGGTATTCCAAATATACGATGTTGCATTTGAAGTAGTGCACACTCATAAAATTCTATCATTTTGCTTATACAGAATGCAAAAGATTATTAACATCTTACTCTTCTGGGTTTTTTATTTTAGCTTGATTTACTAAGCAAACCTCAAACCATAGATCAAGATGACGCTTTTGGCGTTATCAGACAAAACAAAATAAAATCAACAAAATGAGTTAGCCAAAAATTTTACTGATATGCCTGTAATACATATTCTAATGATTAAAGCTTCGGAAATAACTTGCATTCTCATAACATAACTTATATAGCACCTGTTGAATACGAAGTGGATGTTTGCAAACTCACCGTAGTGATGTTTCCTTTCCTTTCTTCTGGAAGAAATGGGCATGCTTTCATCTGTAACTCCTTAACAGCAGCTGTCATGTTATACCTTTCAGGACTATTTTTAATGAAGACCTCGCATTGTGTTGTAACCACCAATGCAGGAGCATCACTTCTTGTTAAGTCGGCCACAAACACAATCTCTGGATTTTTAACAACAATGTTCATTTCCATTGTAGATATAGGCTGCACAGGTGCTTCAAAAATATAAATTAAATTAGATTATTTTTTCACAGATTAAATTGTCATTGTTTACATCTCTCAATTTACAGACATATTTTAAAGATCTAGCATTACTGGTGTCAGAAAACCTGTAGATCCCAGTGACTGAAATATTTCTAGGCTCTTCACTGGAGATACAAAACCATTAAAGGTTTAATACACTTTCAGATACAATGAAAGATTCCACAAAGCTTCTTTGTCAATCAGTATCACCACTATTGCTACCTCTATTATCAGCTTCACTAAATATCTACATCAGCCAGCTACAACATGGTGTTATAAAAACACTGAAATACTGGACACATTTTCTGCCCCCTGGAGTGGCAAAACACATTTTTTTGTAAGACAGTAATGCAGCATTTAGTAGTGCTTGGTCTAGCCATTTGCAGTTCTAATATACTTCTATGTAAGTCTTCCTATGTTTAGATTTTGATGATCTATTAAGTAACCACAGCAGTCCTACATGAGGTGGACACAACTAAGACAATCAGGGTACAGGAAAACAAAAAAACAACAACAAACAAACAAACAAGACTTGCTTTGCAGACCTAATGTGAACTACAATGGGCTAGAAGCATATATAGCTCATTTCCTGCTTTGATGCTCTAATGGGCTAATTCCTGTTGACAGGTATAGGGTCCTGCACTAGAAAGACCTTGGGCACTCTAGCTAAAAGCATGTTTACTGGTGTAGAGAGAAACACACATCAGTGGACAACTGAAATTACAACACTTCTAGGCAGCAACATCAGGCAGGCTGAGTTCATATGTAAGCATAATACAAACATGCTCCATCTTTCTCTTGAAGGATGAAAATGATGATGGTGGTAATCATCATCATAAACTTTGTTGAAACTGCAAAGATAGTGAGCGCCAGCTGTAATTGTCCTCTTCCATTTTAGTTTATTTTGGACATACATTTTTAGGTATTTCCTCTGCCTAGTAAGACAAAGCTTCATTTAGAAATAAAGACCAAGGGACATGATCCGATTTCCAGGATGCAAAGAAAGTATCAATTGTTAAAAGAATTTGTTCTATATGCATGAACGCAGGAAACAGCATAAAAGGAGTATTATAATTTTTAAAATAGTATAATAAAAAAAAAATAAATGCACATTTAAATGGAAATTGAAAAATATTGCCAGTATATCACCTTGCTCCTTTGAAGGTATTGACTGTCTGAGACTCTTCTGTGCAGCAGCACTTTCTGCATTAGCCTTTAAAAATATATCTGCAACAGTAAGTAGAAACTCCATGCTTGCACAAAGGTATATCTCTTGAACAATCACATCAAGAACAGTGCCATCTCTCCCCTGCTTATAGCTTATATCCATCATAACTTTCTTGTCAAATCCGTGTTTCATTTCCACCATTCTGAAAGACCATTAAGACAGAATTTAATGACACAATAAAAAACTGCTACAAGTTCTGAAACACACTCAAGAGTCTCACCCCAACAATAC
The DNA here is from genome assembly GCF_037157495.1 of Lathamus discolor. Lineage (NCBI taxonomy): Eukaryota > Metazoa > Chordata > Aves > Psittaciformes > Psittacidae > Lathamus > Lathamus discolor. Next base: position 71,420,195 of record NC_088909.1, read on the forward strand.
ATTAACAAGAGTGAGTTTAAAATGGAACACCAACAGTTATTAAAATTGACTTATATAAACATCAACATAAACTCTGTAAAACTTCAAAACTAAGTAGATTCCCATAAACTGGCAACTAAAGGTGTTCATAACTTTAACAAGTCATACCATCACAATGCTGTGTTTACATATCAGAAGTATAGTTTACTGACTTTTTTTTTTTCCATGAGGAGGAACAATCTTAAGTCTTACTTAACAGTTTATTAAGGCTAAAAATGAAGTTTGTTTCTCCATGCATTTATTAATTTTATATCTAAAGTTTTGTTTAATTCATATTCTGTTGGTTTCTAGCATTTATACTGGTCTTATAAGCAACAACATAAACAAAAGGCACGTAAGACATGCAAGTCTACCGTGATATGTACTTTAAGAACCACCTACACCAAAACAATTGCAGTTTTAATAGAATTCTAAAATGGAAACATTTGGAACTCTTTGTCAAATTTCAACAAACAGTACTTTATGTCAAAACCCAGACCTTGGTGTAGCCATCTGGATTGATTGTCTTTTATCATCCAATGTGCAGTTTGCCAGCTTGACTGAAGCATTCATTGAACCATCTGATAACATTTTGACAGCAGCTGACATCAAACCTAATTTAAACTCTGCAAGCTTCAAAAGGTCATCTCTCTGATCCAAATTTGTAACCTGCTTAAATCAAATGAAAATATGTTTGTAGACTTGCTTACAGGTAATGGAAATAATACACAGTTGTGAGATACAGCTTTCTTCTAACTGGTAAAATTTCTAATAATAATATACTAAACCCACCAGTAATCCAAAAGACAAGAATTCAAACGACATTAACATACAGAGGAAAAAAAAAATATAAAAAAACATGCAAAGCTTTACACTTCTAACAGCTTGCTAAAGCAAGCTTACATTAGTGAGAGGGAGACAATGTTTGAAAGAAAGTAGAACTGTCACATGCAATTTCGGTTTGTTTGGTGTTTAAAAACTACACAGTGTATGCAAAGATGCCTAATTAAGTTTTGTCTCTTGTGACTATGTAGTGTTCAGCCAAGTACTGGAAAATTGTTCAAAATCTAGAATAACAGACTAAAAGTTTAAAATGAAGTATTACTAAACTTTTAGTCAGAAATTTGTTGACAAGTTTTGTAAATTTAAACCAAGAGTGATAATAACATATTCATACTGTAACACAAATTTAAAATCTCGCTCCACGATTTTATTTATATATGTGTTTGTGTCCACACATGTCTAAAGAATAGGCTGCATCCCTCTGCATTTTCTTCTTTCCAAACTGTATTTTAAACTAAGGTAAGTTTTCAGCAAATTTTTAGTAGGATCACAGAAAATGCCATATATTATGTGCTACCACTGATTACACTCTTTCCATAATATTTGCCACAGTATTTAGTTAAATTAGCTATTTATCATTTTCATCATGTTTGTTACTATTGTTAGAAATAATTTTCTCTGCTCATACTTTAAACTATTCCTGTTCAGAATTTCCAGCACTCTAGACAGCCTTGAAGTTGTTTCTTTCTCTTTTGTAATCAAAATTATATTTACCTGTTTTGAATCTGGACTATACAATACTAAAGTCAGAGAGTCGAATCTGAAGTCCAGTTTTAGTGTTGTTTTTATTTTCATAGATGAATGCAATTCCACCACAGCTGATGTCACGACAGTTACACCTTTTGAAAATTAGAAAAAACACTTAAAGAAAATTACCTGATTGCAAACAAGGAAAAACTAAAACCTACATCCTCACTACTGACACTATAAAGACACCACCTTCCCCTTGCTTTCACATGTGAATCCATCCACAATAAAGGTATGTTTACCGTGCTCTCTGTAATTACTTTTGGCAAAAAGCATACAATGTTTGAGAATATAAAATACTCCTTATATATTCTATACGCAATTTTTACCATCTTTAAAAGCCATAAATGTACAACTTCCCTTAATCACAGAATCACAGAATCACAGAATCCCAAGGGTTGGAAGGGACCTAAAAAGATCATCTAGTCCAACCCCCCTGCAAGAGCAGGGTAACCTACAGTACATCACACAGGAACTTGTCCAGGCGGGCCTTGAATATCTCCAGTGTAGGAGACTCCACAACCCCCCTGGGCAACCTGTTCCAGTGCTCTGTCACTCTTACAGTAAAGAAGTTCTTCCTGATGTTAACGTGGAACTTCCTATGTTCCAGTTTACACCCATTGCCCCTTGTCCTATCACTGGATATCACTGAAAAAAGCCTAGCTCCATCATCCTGACACCTACCCTTCACATATTTGTAAACATTGATGAGGTCACCCCTCAGTCTCCTCTTTTGCAAGCTAAAGAGACCCAGCTCCCTCAGCCTCTCCTCATAAGGGAGATGTTCCACTCCCTTAATCATCTTTGTGGCTCTGCGCTGGACTCCTTCAAGCAATTCCCTGTCCTTCTTGAACAGAGGGGCCCAGAACTGGACGCAATATTCCAGATGAGGCCTCACCAAGGCTGAGTAGAGGGGGAGGAGAACCTCTCTTGACCTACTAACCACTCCCTTTCTAATGCACCCTAAGATGCCATTTGCCTTCTTGGCCACAAGAGCACATTGCTGGCTCATGGTCATCCTCCTATCCACCAGGACCCCCAGGTCCCTTTCCCCTTCGCTACTTTCCAGCAGGTCACCCCCCAACCTGTACTGGTACATGGGGTTGTTCTTCCCCAGATGCAAGACTCTACACTTGCCCTTGTTAAATTTCATCAAGTTTCTCCCCGCCCAACTCTCCAGCCTGTCCAGGTCTCGCTGAATGGCAGCACAGTCCTCTGGTGTGTCAGCCACTCCTCCCAGTTTTGTGTCATCAGCAAACTTGCTGAGGGTGCACTCAGTTCCCTCATCCAGGTCATTGATGAAAATATTAAACAGCACCGGTCCCAGCACCGACCCCTGAGGAACTCCACTAGTCACAGACCTCCAGCTAGATTCTGCGCCATTGACCACAACTCTCTGCCTTCTTCCTTTCAACCAGTTCTCGATCCACCTCACTACTTGATCGTCAAGCCCACACTTCCTTAGCTTATCTATGAGGATGCTGTGGGAGACAGTATCAAATGCCTTACTGAAATCAAGAAAAACTACATCTACCGCTGCACACAGAACCGTAACAAGAAATCTAACTTTACTGTCATCCTTATTTGTTCATCTTGCCACATTTTTGCTGGTTTTCACATTTAATAGAAGAATTCAATAAAAGATTCTTTTCTTAACCTTACTTGCTTTTTTTTAGTCTCTACTGAATAGTTGATGGTTCTCTACTGAATAGGAACAACTTCCAGGGATGACATCATTATGACAAGATGAACAGCTCTAAAACTGAACAGCAATAGAACCAGCATACACAAGAAAGAGGGTAACATACTATCTTTCCTAAACTGGGATGTTACCAAATCCAGCTGACAGACTTTTAGGTGCTCACTGCATTACTGCCAGTGGAACAAGACAGTCATTACATTAAAACACATCATGCTGTAAAACTCACTTCAATAGTCCAGTTGCTTCTATTCGTTATCATTATTGTTTGGTACAGTTCAAACAACAACATCAAGATAACAGAGGCATACTGTTAAAAACAACTGAATCTGGCATCCTTTCATAAACGCAATTCTCACAGAAATAATAAATTGACAGTAATACCTAAAAATGCTAGACCACATGTAATCTTGGAAAACATTACCTGCAGAGTGCTGTGAAGTACTATGAAAATCACTACATTGGCTAGTCGTATCTTTCGGCTCTGGTAAAGATGTTGATGCATCAGAGCTTCCACCTATATTTTCATTTAGTGTCCTCAATATTGTGGTGATATCTTCCTGACTGAGAATTAGCTTAAAAAAAATAATTAAAAAAAAGCTGTTATTAAACTCAGAACAAATCAGTTCATTACACTTTTGGTAACTTAAAACTAAATTTACAAATAAACAGATAAACCAAATTAATTTCATCTGAGTCTCTGTTTAGGAAACTACAGAACCAAGTAAAATTTATTTCTCAAATCCACACAATCCCTTTTTGCTTTGATCTATGAACTTCCTTTACAAAGCTACAATTTAGGAATTGAATGTTAGAAGTTGTACTCATATAGTATGACTTACAGTCGCCCAAAATCATCCACATTTAGGTCACAAGGTACTTTACAGTATTAGTTACTAGTTCTATTTCAAAATTTGGCAAACTGGTTTTACTCATCCGACTGATTAACTTTTTTTTATAAGTGAAATTTAAATGAGCACATGCACTAACTCAGAACTTGTGACAAGTCTGAATTTAGCAGGTGATCACGCTGCTAATGAACAGGCCAATAAACCCCCACTTTTCCCAATCCTTCTTTGAAAAATACTGACTGGTAAAGAAGGCTTTAACATTATATCCAGTTCTAACTAGCAACAGTAAGAGACACTACAAAGTCTGCCTGCAGTATCACAGATGAAACAGAGAGCTTAGATTAGAACAGAAAGCTATTGACTTCCCTTTTCCCCATGAAATGACAAAATCTGTTCTACATATCAAAATCAAAAAATACCCCAGGGAACTTGGATTTTTATGGATAGAAAACCAATTTTCCATGGATATTTTAACACCTGCTTTCAGAAATGAGTGCTTACATTCATAGGTTTGAGTAGACCAGATATTTCAATATCAGGAACTTCGTTATACCATGCAGCAGCTAAATTTCGCTCAACAACTACTTCCAGATTGAGTGGCTGCAGTAACTGTACTTCCGTTTGTAATAAACCTTGCTCATAGCATGACCTGTGAAAAGAAAGAAAATGCTCCCAACTTAACATACTTCATTTATACATTCTAACAGACTTCTGTCTTTCCCTCATCTCTTTGAATAATACTGTAAAACAGTCTTTATACTGCTCCTAGTATCTCTAACTAAAGCCTCACTCCACCAACTAGATACCTTTTCTTGGCAGAGGAGACACTTCAGCCACATACTTCTAGTATCTCCAGCTAAAGACTTAACCAACCAACTAGATATCTTTTCTTAGCAGGGAAGAGATACTTCAGACACACAACACACTAACTTCTTGCAAGTTAAGACCTCTTATCTCTTCTCCACTGGAGAGCAACTGCTTCTTTCTTCAGTATTCTTCAACTGTGTTTGAAAATTCCCTTCCCCTCCCTCTCCCTCTCCAAATGTCCTGCCCATTTTCAAACACTTCTTTATGGCTGTGTGACTTGGTATCTTTTCTGCTATGTACAGAATCATAAAATCATTTAGGTTGGAAAATATCTTTAAGATTATTGACTCCAACTGTTTATATCTAACACTGCCATGTATACCACTAACTCATACCCCTAAGCATTTTGAAAACTCCATCAAAATAGCCTTCACGAACTGATATAACCTGTTCCAAAGTGGTGAAGGATGCATAAGTCTATTATTCTACATAATATTCCCTAAACAAACATTTGCTTCTATTTAAAGATGTGTAGATTGCACTTCACCGAAATCATACATATTGACTGCTTTTACAAATTCTTTATTAATTTGTAGTTGTATTTCAAGATAAAAGTGTATCCATCAACTAATTATTTTGATAACAGCCTCTCAAAGCTCTCCAACTGAAGCATCCCATGGTTTTTTAAACTTGAGTTTAAAAAAAATCTTAACAATACATTACCTGTATAACTTTAGTTCACTCAATTTCACTGTCATAGAGTCAACAACAGGCGGGAGATTATACTGTGTTTTTGTTTTAGAGATAAAGAACCGATTCTTCACGGTGATTAGACCAAGATCAGCCACCAGAACATTTGTAGACATTGCTGACTGTGGAACTATCACAACAGGTGCTTTAATATTGATATCTAGTGCCAAACGGGAACTACGCTCTGCTAGTTCTTTTACACCTGTAGCTGCTTTCTCTGCTGCTTGAACAGTTGCCTCAGTAAGAGCTTCCTTGGCTGCTTGAAAGTTATTTACAAAAGCCTAGTAAAAGAAAGCAGAACTTGGGATTAAGAGCTACACTACTTCAAAAGCACTTAAGAATCATAGTTTTTGAAACAGCAAACCATCCTGAGATACTATTTTTGCTATGCACTTTTCCTGAACTCGTTAATAGGATAATCTCCCACCAAAATATGAGAAAGACTGCATACAGATAAAAACAAATTTCCATACTATATATTTGGTAAATCAGGTATTAACAGCAATGACCCTGTAATATGACTTCTATGAATTATGTTTTACTTCCTCATATGGAGAGTAAAAGATATATTTATTTAGAATTCATGGAAAAGGCATTAATCTTCTTGGTTTACTACCTGCATTTCAGTGTTAAAAACAATGAACAGAAAATTACTAACAATGATAGCAAATACTGTTGCTTAGCCACCTCTCCACAATGAGAGGCATATGGAGAAGAAAAGTAAATAGCCCAACCACCAATCCAAGTAAACTTTTTACAACAGTATATAAGAGTTCTTATACAAATCGCCACCACCCATATGGGATGTTTCATCTTTTTCTAGGTCTGACAGTGTTATCTGAATGGTGTAGAACAGTATCTGGAAAATTTAACTTACCAAAATAGATGAAACAAACTTGTTGACAAAAACTACTTGAATACACCCAACGGTCAGGTAAATGCGATTGTCAACAACATTCATATTTGTATATGCAATGCCATCTGTAGCATTCACATATGATATCATTCTAAAGTTGAAGACTTCTTTTCCTGTGATATAAAGAGCCTAAGGAAAACAAACAAAAAAAAAAAAAACAAACAACAAACAAGTGTCTGCTGTAAAAAAAACTTATAGTGGAGAAACTGAATTCCAAAACTAAATTTAGTACTTCCATTTCAGTACTTCACATTTCCAAAACATTTTTACTTCAAATATTTCAACTATAAATTAAATAAATAAACAAAAATCCTTTAAATTGATTAAAATATTCAGTTAGAATCTCAGCCTGAATAATTATGTCCATTATGGCAACAAAATAAGGAGTGTAAGGAGTAGTTTGGAGCACAGTTCCACAAAAATTAATGCCAGTCTAACAATTGCTGGGTGTAGGGGCACAATGACTCTGCCTATATAGAGAATAATGCTCCCACCAAACACATAAAATATTATTATAAAGGAAAAAAAAATAATCACAGCTAAAGGGCACAAGTCCAGAAAGGAAAGTCAATTGAACATCTATATTCCATTCAGAAATCAATTATACATGAAAATGCATACCTTTTTGTACAATGCTGTCTCATCAGAATCCACAATAATGATGTTCTTCAATTTTGCAGTTACTTCTGTTGCTGATTTTTTCATGATCACTTGGCTATCCAGACCTTAAAAAAAAAAAAAAAAAGACTGCAAAATCTAGAGATGATTACTGTTACAAAGTTTTGTGTCTTTGTGATTGAAGTTTTGTTCCTACCTTCAATGTGAATTTCAGCTATTCTATGTTTTTTCTCGCTAATAAAGATACGTAAACAAGATAAATCCGCACAGATATTGAGGTCAATAACATCTTCATACTTCGATTTTTTTGAGGCTGTGGGAAATATAAAATCATAAAGTTAGAATTCTTCAAGGAGGAGATGTAATATTTTAGGATCCCTATCCCAGGGATTGATTGTTTAAATCAAGCCTGCAGCACTGGTAAAATGCACTGCACTTATACTAGCAAGTATGACACAAGGGAAGTATATACACAGAACTGTATATGTAGGAGTCCTTATGTGCTTCAAAAAACCATGGTAATCAACATGAGTATTTTATTAACTGCAGGAAATACACTTTTTAGTAATAAAAGCTGTGAAGTGGAGAAGTATATATACCCTGAAGAAAATTTCTCATTTCAAAAGTCACTGACAGACTCATAAAAACAGAAAATATTTGTTTTCTTCCTTGCATAAATAAGTGAAGAGAGAGGAATTAAAAAGACAGAGAGAGAGAGAGAAAGAGAAAAAAAAAGAAACTTACTTAATTTCTTAAGAACATCCTTCTTCTCCTCTATTTTTTCACAGACTGGTTCTTCTGCACCTTTAGTTTCTTGTTTGGGTAGAATATTATTCAGATAGTTCATAGCATTCAGCAGAGCTTCAGAATGCAATTGAACATCTAGAGATGAAAAGTTCACCTAAAACCACAAATTATATTTGTCCAATATGCCTCTCCCCACAGTGAGACATTTATGTTAAGGAAAAAAAAAAATCATACCTTTATTTTCTGTAGAACATTCTGATAAATAGCTTTTAGTTCTGGTCCATTAATATCAGCCTATTCCACCAAAAGTGCATGTAAAACAAATAAATCAGGAGGTTACTAATTTCACAGGATCACAGAACCATTAGGACTGGTGGGTTTTGAATATTTCTGGAGAAGGAGACTCCACAACCCCTCTGGCAGCCCGAATACTCTGCCAGCCCCAATGTAAAGAACTAAAAGTTTTTTTCTCACCTTTATGTACTCCAGAGTAAGAAGATCATCATCTACATTATCCAAGGTAGTAATTATGAAAACTGGCTTGTCATTATCATCTTAAAAAATAAAAAGAAAAAAAAAAAAGAATTACTTTTCATAAGAAAAAAGAAAAAAAGACGTATTTTGTACAACTCTTTTAATCATCTATAGACTACAAACTAGACTACTAGCTACCATTACTATTACTATCACAAAATCTCTTCCGTGGAACTAAAATAGTTAGATATCTACTAAAGTCATCGGCACTAAAACATATTTACCAAAGCCTTTCTAAGAGAATGAATTCCCTAATTCCTTTTGCCTTCCCCATGCACCCCCTCCACTTAATTCAGGGAACAAATCTTCCCCAGTTGACAAAAGAAAGCCCCACAGGCTTTTTAAAGACAAATTCACAGTCTTATTTGTGAATTATTTTTTATCAGACTATAAATACTTACCCATATACTCTGGGCACAGCAGAGAAATTTCACGAAGGAAAGCATTTGCAGTCACGTCAAATCTTCTTAACTTCAGTTCAGTGCCTAACTTAATGATATCAAGCTCCAGCACAGGTGTCTCAGTATTATCAGTAAGACGGCACAGTTTAATTAAGACCTAAAAAAATCCAAACAAACAGAAAAATTAAAAAAAGGTACTGGATTATCCTTTTAGTTTTTATATAGCATTATGTATTTATGTATATTTTACTGGTTGACATCTACCAATCATTTGACTTTACAGAGCACATGCCCTGAAAAATATAAACGGTTGAACAACCAAAATGCTGGAATACAGTCTGCTGCTATTTTAACAAAAATTTCAAACATACATACATGCAGTATCAAAGCTACACCTACATGAACTTTTTTCTAAATCTCTGTAAAGCATTTAGTAATGTTCAACCCCGTCAAAACCAGATTTTCAGTCAGAATAAATAATTTACTGCTTTCACTGGAATTTCTTTGAACTCTCCTTGTAAGAATTAGATTCCCAAGCTGAGTATCAGCCCAAAGGATTTCCTATTTTTTCACCCACGTATGACAAAGATCTTGTTAAATAAATTCCTAGATGAGCTGTTTTTATCAGTCTTTCTCAAAGTGAAATAAATATATATATGCACTCTTCTGTTCCACCTAATGCTCTCCACAAAGACAGAAAATCAAAACCGAACCCAGTATACAAATTACAAAGCTGACACGTGACTCTTCATAGATACTCAACTGATTTTTATTTTTTTATAGATTTTAAGATAGTTTCCATTAGGGAACAATGTAAAACACAGAATTTATCTTTAGACTAGTAGCTGTTTGAGGCGAGGCTGGACATGGCCCTTAGCAACCTGCTCTAGTGGGAGGTGTCCCTGCCACAGCAGGGGGGTTGGGACTAGATGATCGTATGGTCTTTTCCAACCCACACCATTCTATGATTCTTAAACAAGGTCTTGTCATCACTCAAACCCCATAAAATTTCTATTTTTTTTATTTTCTACATGGTATATAGTATGCTGCAAGCTTATGATGTGTTGAAGCCATTTTGTAAGCCCTACCCTAAAAGGGAATTTGTAAAGTTAACTGGGTTTTTATGGTTTAATGGTAAAGCTAAAAGGAGAGCAGTAGCCCTAACACTGTCATAGATGTGACAGCCTAATCATAAAAGTAATGATAGTGGTAAAAGGCCATCTCTTTTACTAGGCTAACTGACAGAGTGAGGATCTTGCATTTGGGTACAATACCCTCCCCCAGCCTTCTCCCAAGTCTGGAACAGGAAGAATAACATATGAAACATCTCACAGTGAACATGTTACAGATTTAGGTGTGAAATCAACAGAGTATGGGAAAAGCTTGAGCTGAAAATTACAGTGCCTCTTACAAGATGAAGCATGCATGAAGTTTTCCTAGTGACCACATTAGTATCCTGAAGAAAATGTCAGAAGCTACATCTTAAGCCAAAAATACGTAACATGACTTCTGAGTGATAGTTAGGTAAAAAAGATTCAGCAATAAATTAGTCAGGATAAATCAAAGGAGATAAACCAAAGCATTTCAGTGGCAACAAGGATGGAGAAACAAAATTGCGACTTGGAAAAAACCTACAGAGTAGTTTCAACAAGAACTGGGGAATCAATACTTCTGTAGACATGGATTCATGACACAACAAACAGGGAAAAAATACCATTTAGGTGTGATTCCGAGAAATTGTAAAATGTCACTTTACCTCAGCCACTTCAAACCTTAGCTGGAATTTTGTCACGGTTTTTAAAGATTCTTGTTTACATAGGGTTTTTTGCCTTGTACTGCTAGCTTGCTTCAGGGAACCAGACGGAGTTTCAAAAAACGGCATGTCTTCCACAGGACTGCTTAGAGCATCATAAAATTCTTCTTCTGATTCTAAGGATTAATTAACAACAACATTACATAGAGATTTCAGACAGCCAATGTTTTGCAATATTCTGACCTAGAATTTTCATGAGTACATTTATAAAATCTTAAATGTACAAGTATGGGAAGATTACCTCGCTGGTAATTAGCAAACAGTAAAGTCTGCTTCTATCATACCTGCTCCTGGCTCCACATCCTTTCACCACACCTACATCTCCCTCTAAATCAGTTTTTATCAACTGATTCCTTCATCAACAGTCTCTCACTATTGTGTATGCAACTGACAGCACAAACTATGCCTCATCTTGCCTTCAGTTTGTACTAATATCTTAAATTGTCTTATCCTGGTCTGACTGCTGCTGACCATACAAAAGCCTTTACGTCACTATTAGTGACACTACTTTGGATCTCTCCCTGCTAAGGATCTCGCATTTCAGGGGAGACTCCTAAGTACTATCAAGGTTCTAATCCACAGAAGTCTAACCAAGAATGGCACCATCCTGTGAGGCTCTTCTCCTTCACCTAAAACCATAGGCAGGGAAATTAAAGGAGGTAACTGAGGAAGAAGTATCCTTCTTCTGACAAAACTGAACAAATGACGGTAACAAGGATTTTCTGCAGCTTAAAAGCACCCTTCCATCTGGGGGTGTGGAGACAGAGAAAGAACACGAATCGCTTAAAATTACTGCACAGTTGTATGCACAGTATAAATTTAACACCAAACCTGATTCAATCTAAACCTAGACATTACTTTCTCAAATCAATTTTAGTCACTGTTTGCCTTCATCTCACCCTAGTATTTAAGAATCAACAGACACTTTCTCTCTTGCTTTGGCCACTTAAAGGAACTCATAGCTCCAAAAAATACATGAAGATACACAGATACACATTTCTATCAATAATGTATACACACACTGAATTTAAAGTGATGAAGCAGATGTAAAAATTTACTTTGCTAGCATTTGCAAACCGCATATATTATTAACGTGAGAGAGGAAAGGTAGTATTGTTCTCTGTTTCTCCAGCTGAGTATTTTGGCCTCAAAAGGTGACTGACACTGAAATAACACTTGTATATTTTTGTATTTTTCATATGTAACTGCTAGATGGAATGTTACAATCTAAGCTGTTTGAACAGCAAGGCATTATTAAACATGACCAATTTCTCCGTGGCCAATCTTCTGTTTGATCCTGCAGAAGCTGAAATGATGGGCTTTTATAACAACACAGTAATTTTCAACTGTCATCATTTCAGTATTTTGTAACTTACATAAATCCACCTAAGTAGGAGAAAAATCCTTCACCAGAAGAAAATACTTTAAACCACTATCAGATAACTAAGTACATAGTGAAGCAAAAAATGGCATACATACTACTTCGAATAGAGATTTGTAGTAAGATATGCAAAGACAAAAATAAACAAACCTATCCTACCAATTTACTGCTTTGCCTTCAGAAAAGGACCAAGAAAAACAAACATACAGAATTTTACTTCTATGAGAAAATGGACAAATATTTTGTATTACAGAAAATTATAATGAGCTGCACCCACTGCAACACTGCTAAACCTCCAGAACTTAAAGCCACAAATGGTCACTTACTCCAAGAGAAACAAATTAATTCAATGAACAGAAAAACTTGACCTGTGTATTATATGAGACTTCAAAATAGATAGTATTACCTGACTCAGTAAATGAATAAAGATCCAAACCAGGAAACACACTTTGCGACAAATGTGTTGCTGAAAGCACAGGCGATAGCATAGACTGAAACAGAAGATACCATTATTTTTATTTTTTGCTTAAATACGTGTTATTGCATATACATATGCTGCATAGAAGACTTACAATATTAGGAAATTGGACTTATTTGAAGTGTAAATCATTATTGTTAAACAATTACGTTACCACAATCAAAAACATGGGGAGAAGCGAGGCCTAAATCAGATATTGCATATTCATCTCACTACAGAGTACGCCAGGAAACACTGCAAACAAGTTCAAACACTGAACATCACAGATAGAAAGACGGACAGAAACAGCACATCATATGAAAACCTTGGAAAGACAAACTCTAGTCCCTCACGGGACTACAGCATGGCCACATCAGTGAACATAGTAAAAGATCAAGTGCTCTTTATAAAAATCACATAACACTAGTGACAGGTGAAAAAAATCAAAATAAAAAGGAGCTAGAGATAACTTTAGAGCAAACAGATGTTTGTGCATCTAAATTCCACAGAATCATAGAACAATTTAAGTTGAAAAGACCTTGAAGATCACAGAATCCAAACATTAACCTAACACTGACAAGTCCACCAGTAAACCATGTCTCTAAGCACCACATGTACACATCTTGTAAGTACCTCCAGGGATGGGGACTCAACCACTTCTCTGGGCAGCCTGTTCCAATGCTTGACAACCCTTTTGGTGAAGAAATTTTCCCTAACAGAATCATAAAATGATTTAGTTTGGAAAGGACCTTAAGATCATCAAGTTCCAACCCCCCTGCCATGGGCAGGGACACCTCACACTAAACCATGACACCCAAGGCTCTGTCCAACCTGGCCTTGAACACCGCCAGGGGTGGAGCATTCACAACTTCTTCGAGCAGCCTGTTCCAGTGCCTCACCACCGCCACAATAAAGAACTTCTTCCTTGTATCTAATCTGAACTTTTACTGTTTAAGTTAAACCCATTACCCCTTGTCCCATCACTACAGTCCCTAATGAAGAATCACTCTCCAGCACCCTTGTTAGTCGCCTTCAGATACTGAAAGGCTGCTATGAGGTCTCCATGAAGCCTTCTCTTCTCCAGGCTGAACAGCCCTAACTTTCTCAGCCTGTCTTAATATGAAAGGCACTCTAGCCCCATTACCATCCTTGTGGCCTGAGACTCCTTTTCTCCAGACTAAACCCCAGTTCCCTCAGGCACTCATCAGAAAACTTATGCTCTAGACCCTTCACTAGCTTCACTGCCTTTCTTTGGACATGTTCCAGGACCTCAGTGTATTTCTTGTAGTGAGGGGCCCAAAACAGAACTCAGTATTTAAGGTGCAGTTTCACCAGTACTGAGTACAGGGGGACAACAAATTTCCTAGCACTGCTGGCCACACTATTTCTGATACAAGCCAGGATGCTACTGGCCTTCTTGGGCACAAGCTGGCTCATGTTCAGCTGGCTGTCAACCCACAGCCCCAGGTCCTTTTCCACAGAGAATCTTTCCAGCCATTCTTCCCCAAGCCTGTAGTGTTGCATGGGGTTGTTGTGGCCCAAGTGCATGACCCAGCACTGACCCTTGTTGTCAATCTCATTTCTTCATGTATCTGGAAAAACAGATGCTAGTGGAGTCTTTGATTGTGAGACACAGCTATGCACAATGCAGAGAAGTAACTGGAATGGATGAAATGTCACTGTTTTGCCACTGGAGTGGAGAAAAGGACAAAAAAAACTCACTCCATGTATCATATATAACAGAATTGTCTTTGTGAAGGTAACCAAAGCCAGATTTCCCATCAAGCCTCAGTAAGCAGTCTCAGTGGTTTAATTTTGTAAACAACTCTCACTTGCATTCTCACACGCATGCAGAATGTGTGTGCCTTGCACAGACTTCTAAAGCAAGGAGAGATGTGTACATTGCCTGTGTGCCCCCGTTCTTCTCAAGCTCCTTTGGCTTCGATCTGCACAAACAACAGTTGCTCTTTACCCTCCAGCCAACTCTTTACTGCTACTTTCAAAGCCCAGTTGGGGACTATTACTCAGTAATTCACTGTATCTCACAGAAACCTAAGTATTATGGTAACAAAGAAACATTCATATTTGTACATTGTTTCCAATGCTCCACTTTCATCTCAGTCACTTTCACTTTTCACATTTCACCACTTTCCCTTCTCAGTCTCCAACCTACACAATTTGACCTTACTGAATATATCCATGTCTATGAGTAATAATTACACCAAATCTCTAAGCGTCTTGTAACTGTGAAAGTGTCTCATCTGTAACACTTTCCTGTTCTAAGAAGACGAGGAGAAGAAACTGTCAGACTTGATTTTACAGTATCAAATCATGAGAAATAAAGCCTTCCACACTGAAGAGCCTTCTGGTACTAAAGTATAAGAAACTGCAGTGTGCAAAAAACTACAGATTATCTGTTCTGAAGAGTCTTCTGTTTTCACAGCCCAAGAACAAGTCCTCCACTAACTCAAAACATAAAGCATAAATTTCATATGTGGAGCTCTGAAAAAGGATTTCACATCCTTTTTGGTTCAGAAGTAATGTGATGGCAACAAAGCTCAGAATTTCAGCTACAAGGATGAAAGCACAGGAGTGTATCTGCAACCAGCAAAGCAGCAAACCCTCTCAAATTAACTGAATTTAACACCAGCAATTAGTGTCTGTCAAGCTCTGCTGCAGACAGAAGCTTGAGCAGACAGTTAACACGAATGCTGCATACAATTTGAATACATTCATACTGGCTCAACAGTCTTTCCTCACCTCATCTTGTACGTGTACAAGGTAATACTAAGCACAAAGTTATGTTACTTTAACTGTAATAGCTGAATACTATAATTAAATTTGAGTACAGGTAATGTTATGAAGTACAGGATAATCATCTTACATATGCACATTTTATTTATGTAAAACTAAAATCCTATCACTTATTCTTGAGGAAAGTTTGTAATTTTTTGTCAAAACAGAGACTAGGGCAGCATTTGGCTAGGAATACTATTATTAGTGCATGAAAAGTGAAAAAGCAGATGATAACATGACCACTAAAGAGATGGTAGGAACTACATATTGAAGTGAAACAATCTGCAGTCTACATATACTTTGAATAAGTATGCATGTCTAGTCATGTGCGTTCACAGTTATTGAATATTATGCTAACATAACCCACAGAAAACACTACCAAAACTGCAGCAATAGCCGTCAGTGACACAACAGAATAAGTAGTGTAACGATGGAAAGATAATAACCAAGTAATCTTTAAAAATAAACAAAAATAAAAGACGACCATTGTTCCTTTAGTATATACAAAAGATTAAGTAACATAATTAGACACGTTTACAAACGACAGAAAAATGGACAGCAGATTTTATATTTGACCTTGAGATTTCACGTATGTTCAAATGAAAAGACTGCTTTAAAGCTATATAAAACACAGCCAGATCACACAGGCTAGAGCCATGTTAAAAATTAGCAACTCAGAATTAATTTCTTGGTTTTGTTAAAAACAGCTCATATCACATGATAAAACACACTTTTCAGGAATAGAAAGTGCCAATCCTCTATCCCAAAAAAAGCACAGAACAGTGACCCAAACCATTTTTACTACAGAAAGGGGATGGGGATGTATGGAGAAAACACACACCACATTCTAAGCCTTAAATTGCAAGGCAAAACTGCTGCCCACTCACGTATGTTGCTATCACTGAAAAAGAAAAAGCTGGGAAGAGCAGTGAAATCAGCTAAAATGAAGCTGCCATTTCTCCCAGCACTGTGTAGCCAACATTAGCCACAGACAGGGGACATTTTGCAGATTTTGTTCTTTGTTGTTGGGTTATGGGGTTTCTTCAACTCCAGGCTAATCCATGTGTAACTTCAACATTCAAAATTACAAGGTTTCAAACTTTTCTTTGCTAAACAAAATAGCTGAACCCAAGTTCTGCAGCACTTGAATATGTGCATAAATTTACTAAAGTACTAAATTTATTTACTATTAGTACTAAATTTACATAGTACTATTAAAATAATCCTTAACAAAAGTGAATATGTTTGTTAGTCAAGAACAATATGTACTACAAAGTAATACCCACAGTAGTAGAAGTTTGGAGATAACTAACTAACAAGCAAAATTTCTATACTTTGAAGAATACCCAAGTTTTTTCAAAAAGTACTCAGGAAATGGTTGTTCTCAAATTTCTGGTGCTCCTTTAAAAACTGCAAATAGCAGCTAACAGCAAGAAAGTATCTTTCTGATAACTGTAATAGAAGTATTTTTTAAAAACCTTACCTCAGTTATTTTTGGAAGTGTACTGGTAGCAGGAGCACTTTCTGGCTTAGGAATGCTATCAATTAGCTCCAAGATGTGTGTCAGGTTCTGGTCCGATATTTGGATAGAGAGTAAAGGCAGCTGTCCAGACAATTTGAACCTGTTTTGTAAACAATGAAAGTTATCTTAAAACTATTTCATTCAAACTTCACATCAGTTTTTTTGCTGGTCAGAAAATCATTCATCTAACCATTTTGTGGTTACACCTACAGAACCTACAGAATCATAGAATAGTTAGGGTTGGAAAGGACCTTAACATCATGTAGTTCCAACCCCCTGCCATGGGCAGGGACACCTCACACTACACCATGACACCCAAGGCTCTGTCCAACCTGGCCTTGAACACTGCCAGGGATGGAGCATTCACAGCTTCCCTGGGCAACCCATTCCAGTGCCTCACCACCCTAACAGGAAAGAACTTCCTCCTTATATCCAATCTAAACTTCCCCCGTTTAAGTTTTAACCTGTTACCCCTTGTCCTATCACTACAGTCCCTGATGAAGAGTCCCTCACCAGCATCCTTATGGGCCCCCTTCAGCTACTGGAAGGCTGCTATGAGGTCTCCACGCAGCATTCTCTTCTCCAGGCTAAACCAGACCCAACTTTCTCAGCCTATCTTCACAGGGGAGGTGCTCCAGTCCCCTGATCATCCTTGTGGCCCTCCTCTGCACTTGTTCCAACAGTTCCATGTCCTTTTTATGTTGAGGACACCAGAACTGCACAATCACCTCCTTCAACCTGCTGGTCACACTCCTTTTGATGCAGCCCAGGATACAGCTGGCTTTCTGGGCTGCGAGCGCACACTGAAGCCGGCTCATGTTCATTTTCTCATCAACCAACACCCCCAAGTCCTTCTCTGCAGGGCTGCTCTGAAATCTCTTCTCTGCCCAACCTGTAGCGGTGCCTCGGATTGCTCCAACCCAGGCGTAAGACCTTGCACTTGGCATGGTTAGACTTCATAAGGTATATTTCAAAAATATACAAAGCACTAGTTCTACAAATAGTTGATCCTACCACAACAAGATATTAAAGTCCTCATTATAAGGGCTTCTGTGTTACCACTTTCACAGCAGAGGAGATATCTAAACTTAGTATCCTGTATCAAAACAAAAAATGGAGAGTACTAAACTCCATTTCTTCGAGGAGAGAAGCAAAATATAAATAAACAAAAATCTATGAAGTTTTATACAATATATTTTGTATAGAATAATTTCCTTCAATAGATATAAAATCATAGAATAGTTAGGGTTGGAAAGAACCTTAACATCATCTAGTTCCAACCCCCCTGCCATGGGCAGGGACACCTCACACTAAACCATGACACCCAAGGCTCTGTCCAACCTGGCCTTGAACACTGCCATGGACGACGCATTCACAACTTCTTTGGGCAACCCATTCCAGTGCTTCACCAACCTTACAGTAAAGAACTGCTTAAGGTTTAACCCGTTACCCCTTGTCCTATCACTACAGTCCCTGATGAAGTGTCCCTCCCTAGCCCCCTTCAGATACTGAGGTCCCCACGCAGCCTTCTCTTCTCCAGGCTGAACAGGCCCAACTTTCTCAGCCTATCTTCACACGGGAGGTGTTCCAGTCCCCTGATCATCCTCATGGCTCTCCTCTGGACTTGTTCCAACAGTTCCATGTCCTTTTTATGTTGAGGACACCAGAACTGTACACAATACTCCTATATATTATATATAGATAGATAGATAGATAGATACGTATATGTAAATTCTGTTGCACACCGAGGAGTTCCTTAACCAACAACAGGGACACCTTCCGCTAGACCAGGTTGCTTTTGATATAATGCCTTGTAGATCACAACCGCGAATTTTACTAATAACCACTTCAGTTTTGGCTATGTAAAGCATCTTCCTCACAATCAGAAATTGTCCACTCTTGTTTGTATACTTAATTACTTGCAATAAATCACACAGATGACCCTTCTCACAGTATTTTACAGAACAAAAGGTGTGGGCTTTCTATGCATAAGAATGTTTACAACCCAAACTTCAAATGAAGTATAGAAAATGCTTCCTAGTTATGTATATTTAAGCTTACTCTAGAAGTAGGAGAGATATTTATCAAAAAAGAGAAATGTCATAAGAATAAACAACCTCAAATGATAAAATAACAATCTTTAAAGCTGAGAGCAGTAGAAGATATTTTAAGCTTGTTTGAATAGGCTTTGGCAAAAAAAAAAAAAAAAGGAAATCACTTCAAATGTAGATGCTGATTTTTTAAAGAACTAAAACCCATCCCGGTTTCTCATACAATTGAGCAGAACACAAGTAAGAAGAAAACTGGCACCAAGAACATGATTATACTTCTATTACAACATCTAGTTGGAACAGATTAAAGGGGTCTATTCAACAAGCCAACTGTCTCCTACAATGGGCAGCAGCATGAAAGGTGTAAGGAACAGAACCTATTATTCCCTCCCAGCTCTGCTGTGCATGACTAACAGCTCAATATTCTAAGAAACATAAAATATATGGAGAAGATACAAGGACAAAACCCCCAAAATTTTCAATCACCCTCAACTAACTTTGAGAATACAAGGATAACTGGAAAAACAGCTCCTTATACCTGAGCAAGCCAAGCACAGAGTTGTACATGTCAAACAGTAAATACCTTGTTTTCTACAGTTCATTTAACTCCTTCACATCCTTAAATTCTAAAGTAATCAATTCCCAACTAGTTCTGACTTATAGTCTTACTTCCAGTTCTGTTACAGAGAATTTTGACCTTTTGTTTTCGTTTGTTCTTTTATTTTAATAGAGAAGGGCCAGGAAAGGACCTATCTATGTACTGCCTGAGTGGTCCAGTAATCTAGGACACTTAGCAATCCTCACTTCAACTGATGTGGTGGTCTTCAAAAAATGAGAATTACATTAATTTGTATTCTCTTCAAGGCTGCAACACAGAAATGTGTCTTCCTAAATAAAGCCAGTACAAAGTCCTGGTGATTTCATTCTTCAAAAATAATAATAAGGAATTCAACTGTATTCAACGGTCACCCAAGGAAGTACAAATATTAAAGAATCAAAGAAATAGAGACAACCCGATTACCTGCTTTTTATATAACTTCAAGTAAAATAGATGCCCTCTAAACTAACAGACTCATTCATTAAAGTATACTACATTGTTTTAAACAAAGAAGTTCTGGTGCTAGTTTTTATTGTGGAATAAGCATCTTTCCATTCACCTTCCTCCACAGAACTATTCTGTTCTACAGCACAGTTCCAAACATTAACGGAAAAAAACTCTGGAAAAATATAATGCTGACTTCATACATATGCATATTATAAAAATTGGAATAGTAAAGAATAGCTACATGTATACCAAAAATACATTCAGAGATGTGTAACTGATGTGAGCAATACTGATGCATTATGCCCTAGCCACCTATAATTACTGAAATTTACTGTTTAGCAGATTTTTACTGACACAAAAGTTTTCAGTTAATTTTTATCCTTTGTACACAATGTCATCTACAGATCACAAGAGCCAAATCATTTGTATTTAAGTATCTGTATATAAACACACTAACCGACGATTAAAAACAACAAGAGATTATGCAGAAAAGGTCAAATTTCCACCATTGGGTAAAAAGCTGCTGTATGTGTCACTTCAAGACTGGTAGGCAACTCTAGAGTATTATAATACCATCTGCAGAATACACTCTGGAAGCATTTGGGGAGTGAATAAGGCACAAAATGAACAAGTTCAGCTGTTGTTCAGTCATGGTATCAACATGTTAAATTTGAAACAGTTACTTGCTCTTGGTGCAATTTTAAGTATTAGTTATGCTTAGTAACTTACTGTAGTATATGTTTATCTAGTACCAAACTGCTGTTTGTGGCATTCCTAATACTTTTAGACAGTACAGGCACTCAGAAAAATGTAGCAGCTGATCCCCAAGAAATACTACTACCTCAGTGGAAGAAAAAGATGTCTATTTCTAGACACAGGTAGAAACTATTCACTGTCAAGTAAGTATGAGAATTCAGAATACAGAAATAATATCCATTAGGGAAAAATTTTTCAGCATCAGTCTAGATACAAACAGCCAAAAAGAGAAACACATCTGTTAGCCAGGACAGTTAGACAGGTAGCTCTACAATACTGCAACAGGTGTTGCTCATTAAAGAGCAGACACTCTTTAATCCAGGTCATACTACCATAACTTAGAGATATGTTGATTACAAACCTACATTAAAATGACATTGTGTTATACAACCATAGAAGAGAAATCTCATTTTTCCTAACTGGACTTTCTAACATAAAAAGACTGATTCCCATGAGTTGTACTTTCCTTATTATCTCACTTTCACCACCTAACAGAGAAAAAGCAAAGAGGGAAAGAGTAAGATGTTTGGTAAAGTCAAGCATCAAAATTCAGAATCTGGCCCACCAGCTTTCCAGAAGGTGGCACCATTGTACCATGCAATCATTGATCTCTGTTCACAATACACAGCACTAGTAAGGTACATTGTTTTTAGGGCTTTTCTTTCCTGACTAAGCAAATCCTTTTATAACAAAGGAAATTAATTCTTTTATTTCATAAACTGCCTCTTGAGTTTGCTGATTGTACTAAACAATTTTCTGCAACAGACTATGTCTGGTTTTATGCCATTAATTTTCTGAAGTGTGTAGCTAAATAACAAATTTCCAACAGCGTTAATAAAGTATATGCTATCTTGTTGTAGCTACGGAATATGACTCTTATTAATGACTCAAACAAATTACATAAGGCATTAATGCAGTACTTCAAACTGATCAGAATTTTTTAATCAGTGGTGTCCTTCAGATACATTAGTGAAGATGCACTTTCCAAAATAAGTGCAAATATAATCTTTGCCACTTTTACTTAGTGATCTTCAACAAAGTTACATCATTAATAGTATTGTACATTTTCTTCTGAGCACAATTTCCATAATCAGGTTCTTTAACCTAAATGCAAACTCAATGCATTATGAGCTGTTTCCCTGAGAAGTGGTATCTAGTAGGTAAATAAACACAATGAGTAACTTATGTAAAATAGAGGGAATTTGAGAGCAGATCACTTCTCAGAATATTTTTGTGATGTTTATAAGAGACTTGAGTTTTCAGTTCCTCAGTATTTTCAATGAGAACTGAAATACAGCTGTTAGAAAGATCTAATTAGAACAAGTATTAGTATATTTGATAACAATCTTAAAATACATTATACAGACTTTTTTAATATCACTGTAATGTTCTATCACCTCCTCAATACTTCAACTTCTTGGGTTTATTCTCTATTTTTCTCAATTAAGTTATTTTACTCCCACAATTCATAATGTAAAATAGCACAAGTATAATCAGATTAGCTTTTTCATAAATAAAAGAAAGTAGTTTACTATAAAAATTTCAAAATAGGAAAACACACATACTTGGGCATTCTTGCATCTGTAACGACCATAGCCCTGCTAAATTCCAGGTTTACATCTAACGGCTGCAAGATATGTTGAGATGAATATTTCAGCTTCCGAGCCTCTTGCCACTTCTCGTCTGTAAGAGCAAAGAAAACCTACGCTTTAAACACTGAGATTCCTTCTCATTACACGTATCACAGAATTAAAGTATCTGATATTAGTTAGCATATACTGTTAAAAATTCAGGTGACAAAATCTCTTCTACAGCTCTATCAATGCACATATATAACACAACATCCAAATTTCAGACATACAAGACTATTTAATTTCCACTGTTCACATCTAAAGAGCTAACCCATCCATACCAGATTACTAAGGACCATTCTTCACATGCATGACACTGAAAATCTAGGCTCTGCATTCCCCTCTGAGCCAGAGGATAAAGAATAAAATGCTTAAGAGTTCCCTGGTTCTGACTCTTTCTGCACTTTAAGTTCCAAAATTAGTAGTAAAAGTTTCCTCCAATAAGGGATTCTGATCCTTTCTTTGCTCTCAAAAAAGGATCAAAACTACAACTACTCATGGATTCTGCTTTAAAAGTGGACGGATACAAAGAAAAGGCACTGAAGGAAAATATCATAAATTAATGACACTTGCATTTATTATGCAACAAATCAAGTGAGACATCTCCAAAATAAGCTATTTATTCTACATTTATTTATGTAGCAAAGGTTAAGGTTGGAATCTAAGGCCTAAAGGTAGGTTTTGGAAATTCATTACATGTTCATAGGACTGAATTTAGATAATAGTTTAAAGAAGTATGTTTCAAAGATTCTCCACTGCTACAGTTAAAAGTATAAAAGGCACATCAAACATCAAATTATTTTTAGAGAAAAAGATTACTTTCATGAATACTTACCATGTTTGCTGTAGAGTAACTGTATACTGCTGAGCTGGATATCAAAACTGTCATAAGCTCTTGACATTATCTCTTCAATAGTGCTTTCTCGTACTACGAGTTTTGATAAATCAGAACGACTTTTGCTTTCCATCTTAAAAAGAGTCACAAAAAAGTATAAATGAATTTCAAAAATATCCAAAGCACTAGTTCTACAAATACCTGATCCTATCACAAGATATTAAATTTAAAGTCCTCATTATAAGGGCTTCTGTGTTACCACTTTCACAGCAGAGGAGATATCTAAACTTAGTATCCTGTATCAAAACAAAAAATGGAGAGTATTAAACTCCATTTCTTCCTTGAGAAGCAAAAGGCAAATAAAAATCTATGAAGTTTTATACAATATATTTTGTATAGAATAATTTCCTTCAACAGATATAGAAACATAGAATCATAGAATAGTTATGGTTGCAAAGGACCTTAACATCATCTAGTTTCAACCCCCTGCCATGGGCAGGGACACCTCACACTAAACCATGACACCCAAGGCTCTGTCCAACCTGGCCTTGAACACTGCCAGGGATGGAGCATTCACAGCTTCCCTGGGCAACCCATTCCAGTGCCTCACCACCCTTAAAGAACTTCCTTATATCCAATCTAAACTTCCCCTGTTTAAGTTTTAACCCGTTACCCCTTGTCCTATCACTACAGTCCCTGATGAAGAGCCCCTCACCAGCATCCTTATAGGCCCCCTTCAGATACTGGAAGGCTGCTATGAGATCTCCATGCAGCCTTCTCTTCTCCAGGCTGAACAGACCCAACTTTCTCAGCCTATCTTCATACGGGAGGTGCTCCAGTCCTCTGATCATCCTCGTGGCCCTCCTCTGCACTTGTTCCAACAGTTCCATGTCCTTTTTATGTTGAGGACACCAGAACTGTACACAGTACTCCAAGTGAGGTCTCACAAGAGCAGAGTAGAGAGGCAGGATCACCTCCTTTAACCTGCTGGTCACGCTCCTTTTGATGCAGCCCACGATACGCTTGGCTTTCCAGGCTGCGAGCACACACTGAAGCCAGCTCACAGAATCACAGAATCACAGAATCCCAAGGGTTGGAAGGGACCTAAAAAGATCATCTAGTCCAACCCCCCTGCAAGAGCAGGGTAACCTACAGTACATCACACAGGAACTTGTCCAGGCGGGCCTTGAATATCTCCAGTGTAGGAGACTCCACAACCCCCCTGGGCAACCTGTTCCAGTGCTCTGTCACTCTTACAGTAAAGAAGTTCTTCCTGATGTTAACGTGGAACTTCCTATGTTCCAGTTTACACCCATTGCCCCTTGTCCTATCACTGGATATCACTGAAAAAAGCCTAGCTCCATCATCCTGAGCTCATGTTCATTTTCTCACTGACCAACACCCCCAAGTCCTTCTCTGCAGGGCCGCTCTGAATCTCTTCTCTGCCCAACCTGTAGCTGGTCCTGGGATTGCTCTGACCCAGGTGTAGGACCTTCCACTTGTCATGGTTAAATTTCATAAGGCTGGCATCAGCCCACCTCACAAGCACGTCAAGGTTCCTCTGGATGGCATTCCTTCCTTCCAGCGTATCAACCGAACCACACAGCTTGGTGTCACCAGCAAACTTGCTGAGGGCGCATTCAATCCCACTGTCCATGTCACCGACAAAAATGTTGAACAAGACCGGTCCTAACACCAATGACTCATACGCCAAAGTTTAAAATTTCAAACCTTTTGCAATCAATGGAGTAACTGTTCAAGTCTTTTTATATATAAAAATATTACTGCATTAATCACCTCAGAAACATGAAATCTATTTCTGAATCTTGTTGAACTTATTTGTGGTATTATCCTGAGTAAAAGGCAAAAGGGAGTTTGGACTGTTCATCGTTTATGTTCACTGTCTTCCTGTAACAGCAGTCAATATCCCTATGACTCAGCTTCGGGATGCCCATACTTTCTACATGCCCTCTCTGCTTTTCATCTCTGATGAAATGTGGCTGTTCTCATCCTTAAATGTCAAACAATTTTGGATCCCCATCTGCTTTTGTCAGACCCTGATAATATTCAAGGTAACAATGAAACAGGCTCAAATACTAACGTCTAAGACATAGCATTTCTTCTTCCAGTGGTACTGAACTATGACTACTTTTACATTAAAAAACATGCAGATTGATTATTCAGAATTATCAGATTAATACTGCCTGTGCAACCTTCATTAAGTGCACTTATGCATTAGCATTGAGATACAGTTTTAATTTTATATGCCATTTTCTCCATTTGGACTTGACCTTATCCAGTATATAACTGAGGGAAAGATACTGTTTTGTATTAAACATACCGATTCAACAAATAACCTGCATCTCTCTTAAGCATATGCCTCTCAAAGTGAATACATACTCATCATATCCTGAGAGGCATCTAACTTTTCTCTTCTGGTATTGCTGAATTTCCACTAAAGGACAGGAACCAATTCAAGAGTCACATGCACTATGGAAATTATTCATGCATTTCAGGGAAAAAAAAAAAATCTTGAACCTTTACTGGTGTCTGACTTTGAAACATATTCTTCTGTGTATTACTCTGAAAGTAATATCCTATACACAGAGTGGAGGAGGTGGGCTGTTCCGTTCCATTAGCTGGCTCCAAGCCTGGTGTCACTGGCAGCCAGCCACAAATGGCATTCCCCAGTGCTCAGTACTGGGCCAGTTCTGTTTAGGACCTTTATCAGTGATCTGGATGAGGGGATCAAGTGCACCCTCAGTAAGTTTGCAGTCAATATGAGGTTGGGCAGAGTGTTGATCTGCTTGAAGGAAGTGCGGTTTCTACCAAGGGACCTAGACAGGCTGGATTGACAGGCCAAGGCCAATGATATGAGGTGCAACAATTGAACTTCGGTCCCGCACTTAGGCCACAACAGCCCCATGCAACACTGCAGGCTTGGGGAAGAGCAGCTGGAAAGTGGCTTGGTGGAAAAGGACATGGAGTTGTTGGTTGACAGCCAGCTGAACATGAGCCAGCTTGTGCCGAAGAAAGCCAACACCATCCCAGCTTGTATCAGAAATAGTGTGGCCAGTAGCACGCTGTACTAAGCACTGGTGAGGCTGCACCTCAAATCCTGTGTTCAGTTTTGGGTCCCTCACTACAAGAAAGACACTGAGGAGCTGGAGCATGCAGTGAAGCTGGTGAAGGGTCTAGAGCATAAGTTTTCTGAGGAGTGGCTGAGGGACCTAGGGGTGTTTAGTCTGGAGAAGAGAAGGCTCAAGAGAGACCTTATCACTCTCTACAACTACCTGAAAGGAGGTTGTAGTGAGGTGTGGGTTGGTCTCTTCTCCCAAGTAACAGGTGATAGAACAAGAGAAAACGGCCTCAAGCTGTGCCAGGGGAGGTTTAGATTGAGTATTAGGGAAAATTTCTTCACCAAAAAAAATTGTCAAGCAATGGAACAGGCTGCCTGGGGAAGCTGTTGAGTCCCCATTCCTGGAGGTACTTATAAGA
The DNA here is from genome assembly GCF_037157495.1 of Lathamus discolor. Lineage (NCBI taxonomy): Eukaryota > Metazoa > Chordata > Aves > Psittaciformes > Psittacidae > Lathamus > Lathamus discolor. The sequence continues at coordinate 71,446,911 of NC_088909.1, forward strand.
CTTGTAGATGTGGTGCTTAGAGACATGATTTAGTGGTGGGCTTGGCAGTGCTAATTAATGGTTGGACTTCACCTTCAACGTCTTTCAACCCATATGATTCTGTGATCTATACAGGCTGGTGGATGAAGAGATTGAGAGCAGCCCTATGGAGAAGGACTTGACAGTACTGGTGGATGAAAAGCTGGGCATAAGCCAGCAATGTGTGCTCAGAGTCCAGAAAGCCAACTGTACCCTGGGCTGCATCGGAAGGAACATGGCCAGCAGGTCAAAGGAGGTGATTCTATCCCTTCACTCCACTCTTATGAGACCCCACATGGAGTAATGCGTTCAGCTCTGGGTTCCCCAGTACCAGACAGACATGGACCTGTTGAAGTGGGTCCAGAGGAAGGCCACAGAGATGACCAGTGGGATGAAAGGCTGAGAGATTTACACTTGTTTAGCCTAGAGAAGGCTCTGGGGAGATTCTTCAGTATATTAAAGGGGGCTTCTAAGGTGGAGAGAGACCTTTTAGCAAGGCCTGTTGCAACAGGATAACAGGTAATAGTTTTAAACTAAAAGAGAGCAGTTTTAGACTATATATAAGGAAGAAATCTTTTACAGAGTGCAGCAAAACACTGGAACAGGTTGCCCAGAGAGATGCTAGATGCCCCATCCCTGTATGAGGGGACGTCTCATCTTCAAGGCCAGGCTGGGCAGGGCTCTGAGCAACCTGGTCTAGTTAAAGGTGTCCTTGCTCACTGCAGGTGGTTTGGGCGTGATGATCTTTGAAGGTCCCTTCAAATCCAAACTGTTCTATGATTCTAGCTGACACACACATGTTCAAAGAGTTAGTCTGATTTTAAGCTTTGAAATAGGTTATTAAAAAGGTTTACCTGCTAAAAAGGCAGGTAAAGCAATCTAGACTGATAGTAAGTGGAAGAATCACTCCTACCTAGCATACAAGTAAAAAAAAAAGGAAAATTTAATTGCCTGCATGCATGTAAGATCATTTGTCCTGAAAGAACACAAGTTCACCAATGAGTAAAAAGATTACTAATAATATGCAAAAGCAGTCTCTTTATGATTTTATAGTGCTAAATTATAATTTTAAACACGAACTACCTTTTTAACTTTTCCCTTTCATAAAGCTTCTCAAACATATCTCCTATTTCATCAGTTACTTTAAAAAGTGCCAATATGTTTACTATTCTCATTTTAAAGTAAACTGAATGCCCAAAAGTTAACTGATAACAAGAATAATAGTAATAGTAAAAATAAGAAGACCATTTAATCATATAACTACAAAGCTTACTATTTTATATTCTAAGGTAAAACATTATTAGAAATTTTAAATGTAACAGTTCAAAGCATCAACTGTAGTTTCATTCCAGGGGAGGATTATTTTCTAACAATTCTTTTGGGTTGAAAGAATCTACTGAGAAGTGTTCAGCAACTTCTGCCTTAACTGGAAAGCAGTTTAAAATAAATGTCTAATATATAAACTGCAAGAGGAACTTTTACTTAACCACTACCACAAAACACATACTAAGAAACTGGAAATCACATAGAAGCTGAGCTGTCATTTTCAGTAAGTTCACTAAGTAAATATATACCTTAAGACTACCAAGATCCAGGAGTAGTAAATTTGATGTATGGTCATAGAATCCTTTTTGTGGAACAATGATGTATGAAGCCATGAGGTTAATTTTGAGGTCAAGAACTTTCTGGGTTTCAATAATATATAACAAACCTAAAAAATAACATAATTAGTAAATACAAGCCAAGTAATCCATGCAGAAGCTACAGAATTAAAAGACGACAGAAAAAGAAATCCAAGTCTAACTTTAAATGAGCTGTGAATGCTAGATAACTGAGTTTAACTACAGGTACACATGCTCTTTAGTTTACTTCTGAACCAGTAATTACCAGCAGCCTTTAAAGAAGCAAGAAGTAGATGAAATTGTGATAGCAAACAGTGCTAATGGACAAGTAGAGACAACATCACAACACATACAAATCCAAAGCAGTTTCATACTGAACACAGATGAAGTAAGACGAACTGGAATTTGTACTGCAACTTGGAATTGCTGGGGTAACCCACTGTGCTCCGTAGATTCAGAAACTTAATTGTTCTAGAAGTTCTTACTGGAAGTATCCAACTATACTGGACAAACTAATGGTGTTGCTCTCAGTATTAAGTCTTAAAAGTATTCACCATTTTCATTCATGTGTCAAAATATAAGATCTCTAGAGATAAACAGCTAGAATTAAATTAAACTTGAGGAACAGTTTTAATGCCAAGTAACTGGAAAACAGACAGATATAATCAATATTTACTGCAGAATAAATAATGTGGTAACACCTATATAGAGGCAGATGAAAAGGAACAACTCTGGAAAGGATTTAGGGGTTTCATTGGAGGACCAGTATTTCTGAATATATTAGTCATATTATCAATACAGATCATTTTTCAAAAGTATGAAACAATTAAGACCATTTAGATACTCAGATGAACAATACAGAAAAGTTAGAAGTAACAAACCATTTTCAACTCTGTAGGGAGTAGAACAGAATAGATAGTGAAATACTACCTTGGGATGTTCAGTGTATTTTACAAAGGAAGCTGAAGTTGAAAAAGATGAAGACATAAAATTATCCAATACCTAGAACAAATGTTTCGTAATGAGACTGAAGAATTCAACCTACTTCGGTATTGTGTTAGAAAGCTATGACTTGGATCCATTCATCCTCATGTGTAAACATGTAATATTTTCATACCCCTATAAATAAAATTTGTGTGAATATGCAATCAGAAGAGCATGCAGCACTTGCCTGTTGATGTTTTTTCACGGAACTCTTCAAGCTTCATCAGAGTTGCTGATGTCAACTGCTCTAAATGGACATCTTTTGGAGGCCTGAAGAAATCCACTAAGCTATTTATTGTCATCTGTTCAAATAAAACAAAAAAAAATACATGCAATATTTACTATTAGGTTTTTTTAATATTTTATACATTATTACAATATTTACTTACGGCATCATACACTATTTCCAGTGGCTGTGATTCTATTCTAAGCCTCTGATCTGCTTTCTCATCCAAAGGATTAGTCTCAAACATTATGCTTAAGAGTGAAGTACTCTCATCTGAATACACCGTTCGAGAAGATAGGAGGCAGGGTGTACACTTTTCCCGGGACATGCCTGTAACTTCAAGTGAGGTAACTTTTGTTTCAAATCTGTAAAGAAAGGTAAACAGCATGTTCATATATAATATCCATCTGGCTAGATACAATTAGATGACAAGAGTATAAGGAATAAGCTGGGGGGGGGGGTAGGGGCAAAAACCGAACAAAAACCAATGTATCACTACCCTACATTAAATATAAATAGCATAGTCTAAGGATGTAAGACATATACCCATGGGCTAACTGTTTTTCATTTCATTTTCTTCTGTGTCTATTAGCCACTACTAAGAAAAGGGGACCAAGTTGTTCACAAGCTTTTCATGAGGACAGGTGTCAGGGCAGGAAAGAGACATGCAAACTGGAATTCTGTATTATCAGCTCTGGAATTAGATGCCACAGCTTATTCTGGGGAACAGAAATACAGCAGAGAGGGAAGGGTTGCAGTGCAGAGAAATAAAAGAAACACCACAAGAGGAGCACAACATTAACAGTCTCATTACTCTGAGGAAGTATTATCCAGGTGCTAGATTTATATTCTCTCAATACCATGCCTACCTCTAACAGCTTTCAACCAAAGATCTTTATCTCCCAACACTTAAAAGAAAGTGTTTCAATGTAAAAATATAATATTCCATTTTTCTCAGTATAATGCATTATTAGGACTATTTAGATGAGCAGGGGAATAAACAGAAAAGCTGCAAGCAAAATTTCAACTAGGCATAGAACTCCACAAGATCAGTAGTATCTTAACATCAAAATAGAAGGGACAAGGTTTAAAGCAGGAAAGCTAAAATTTTTAAGTCATTAAAATCGAAATGAAAGTAAAATATTACATACTGCTGCTTCTCATCATCCACTGTGAGAGCACAAAAAAGCCAAAATCATCTGTTACAGCCTTCTTCTACAAATCTAAAGGCTCAACTGAAAGCTCAAGAACCTTTCAGTCATGTTGAATGCCTATACATGAGTACAAGATCACCTTACTATACAAGTGGTTACAAGATCAAATACTCGGATAAAGTTTCAAAAGGAGTTAACAGTCACTTTTCAAAGCAAGAAACAAGTGAGTAAACGGCTTTCTTGTATGGAACAATGCTAAATTGAAAAAAAGGAGAAAATCTGTAGTGGCACAAAATAATCTGAAGCCAGAGAGAACTTAAATCATAGAGACTGTATACCATCTGTATATACTTCATCCATCAGTTGCAGGATGATTCTGCTGCTAAACTGCACAAGAAATACGGAGCCTTAAAATGTTTATTAGCCATCATCAACATTTCAGAGAGAGCAAAACCAGTTTGACAAAGAAAGTTCACCTTATTGCTTGTGCACCCGGTCGCTGGGTAAATACAGTACTCAAGCCAGATAATGCAAATTCTACCAGCTCAGGACTTTGCTTGTTTTCTCTTATTGATATAGACATGCTTAGTAACTTCACAGAGAACTTCATGGCTTCATACTAGATATGAAGGAAAAACAACAACAGGGGATCATAAATACAGTTTACGAAGAGATGAAAACCATAAAAACCAGTTTGATATTATTTTTCTAGTGTTATAAATAACTTATATCATAGCTGGTATCAAAGTCATTCCAAATTAGTTATTATGAAAAGGCAGGGTTATAGAAGAATTTACTATGCTTACAAACATGTCTGGCATCTCTACACCACATTTTGAGTTAAAAGGCCTCTGATGTAGACCCGGAAGATGTTCACTTTACCATACATTGTATAAAAACTACTTAGACTGTTTCTGAATGGTTCAAACTGTTGCTCTTCCTCACCATGGTCCTTTAGTCACCTCTTCTTTTATATAACCTACTCTACCTCATAACTAACCTACTCTACCTCACGTACTATCACTCATATTTAAGATTCCGGAGAATCTCTCGGTGTGCTTTCTTAAAAGAAAATATATAAAAAAAATACAAATCTCAAAATTGTAAGAGGCTGTGAAGCATTTTATAGCTTGAACACCAACATACTACTCTAAATGATTTTATTTAACTTTTGCAAGCAAAATTTCTTTTTGAGCTTTTTCAGAATATCCAAAGTAAGCTATATAACCACCCTCCAAAAAACTACACAAAGCCAAAACGCAGTAACTTACGTAAGAAGTGTCAGAGTAGTATTCAAATATAGAGACAGCTTTAAGTAATTTTAAGGGTGATTATTATCTGTAGATTTTAATTAGCAGACAAAGCTACCAATTGTTTGGGATCACAGCTGGTTTTGACTCACCGATTTTGGAAGGGTTGGATCCACAGCTGTTTCACTATATCCAATTGCTGCATAAAGTTTAGCCTTCTCTTCAAGTGTCATCAGCTCTTCAAGACCTGCCACATTTGCATGAGGTTAGTTAAACTCAGCACAGGTATCTCAAAAATGAAAATACTGTTATACACTTTCCAGTAGCTCTGTAAATTACAGCAGATACTGTTAATATTGTCCTAAATCAAAGCAAAATCCCTGCAGTTTAAATTAACTGAGTGTCCTAAAGCATGCTTTAAAATGTAGCTACACTTTTATTGTGACCTACACTATTTCCAAGCCTGCTAAACAGAAGCAACCTTTTCAATTTACTTTGTTTCACAACCTTCACTAGGTGTCCTGCACTTAAGTGATTCAAACTAATACACCACATGAAATAACCAAATTACAAAATGAATGGAAGTAAAATTATGTTGCATTAACTCCTACTGTTCTATAGCACTTTCTTCAATGCAGACAAATGTGAAAACTGTGGCAGGAGAAAGAACAAAGACAGCTCAAAGAGATTTATGAAGGAATTGTAAGGTAGCTCTGTAACACGCAATTAACAACTTTATCAGCGAAAAAAAGGCAAAGAGTAAATGCAAATGTCAGTAATCTGACAGCCCAAATATTAAACAAATGCAATGTTCCATTGCTAGGGACACATTATTCTAAAAGTAATTTCTAGTAATAGGGGGAAAAAAAACCCACCAAAAAAAAAACAAAAAAAAAAAAACAAAACAGTAAGTGAACATACTTGAACCCTTTACTTCTTGTTTTTGTTCCTGCTGTTTTTCACCTGACCAGTTCCATATCCAACTAAACCAGCCACCAGAGTTTTCATCATCTTGTTTCACTCCTGGTCTGTAGATTTTTAATCCAGCCTTAGTTGCCTGAAAATTACGAAATTTTCAAAGTAATTTTCGTAAGAAAAATATAGGCTCGATACCTGCTCTAACACATGAAAACATCATTAGACAACCATTAAGAAAAGCAACATCTTATTTTTTATTTTTTGTCTAATAACTTTTTCAAGTACACAGTGAATCATACTTATTCTCACTTGCTTAAAACCAATCACCTTTATTAACAAAAAAAAGCAAAAAGCAGCAGCTGATTTATAGTCAATAAATGTTTCTTACATAGCAGATTTTCTCTTTATCTCTCACCACAAGAAAAAAAAAAGGAAAGTCCACAACATTAGACTGTGCTCTACGCTACAACAATGCAATTATAAGGAACCATTAAAAATATGTATGTAAGCAATTAAATAGCCAGCAGAGGCCAAATTTTAAATGATCCCTTTATTTTTCATTTCAACATAGATGTCCCAAGCAATAATAATTAAAAAAAAAAAAAAAAAGAAATTACTCTTGTAATACAGTACTTACTCTAAGGAATACAGAAAACTACTTCTGGACCTGATATATATAGCTGTAACAGCAAAGAAGCACTCCCTCCTCCCACATCCACTATTTCAACAACCAGGGACATCCGGTCTGATGCCAATGATGATTCCAATACTGGGTCCTCCCAGAAAGTGCAAACTACATCCAGACTTGACTACTGAAAGCCTGGCATAAGGGGCAGCAAATGACCATCAAGTGATCTACGAGACAGAGGAGTCCTCAAAACTGTAGTGGACTAAACAAACCAATTTTTTTTTTCTTCATGACTAATATGATCCAGAAAGACAAACACTTGCAAATAAGCCTTGAATTTAGAGATGCTCTAGTAAATGTGATACCCAAAGTGAGTGAGACAGAGATCCCTTCTCAGCAGTGAAAAAGCCCAAGACCTATCTACAACACGACTAGGTAAAACAGCTGGCTATAAATCAGAATTTTAAAGGGGCTTGTCACATCTATCCACCTACAGGCCAATGGAAAGCAGGAATCACCATAAAAACATAAAGGCTTCTGAACTGATACTGTTGATTCAGCCCAGAGAGATGATGCAGATGTCATTTAAACAACACAAGGCCTCAAAAAAATTGAACAAAATTCTCCAAAGTCCTCTTTATCCAGGATACCAAGTCATTAAGCAGATGTTACAGGGAACAGGCCAAGGAAAGAATGGACAGAGCCTTAGAAAACATGGCTGTTAAACCCTTGAAATCAGAGGTTTCTAGGACACCAAAGAGCTGATGTTGAAGAACTACTGCCATGGAAAAAAAGTAGTGACGCTCAAGTCTATGATTCTCATCATGTCTGAGGCAGCAGCTGACAGTAGAGTCTAAGGTAACAGAGGCTACAGAGAGGAGGGCAACTGCACTTCTGCAAGGATTAAGAAAACATTTGTGGAGTACTGGAACCAAAGAAATTTCCTTAAGAAATCCTGATGAGCTTTCCCTGTGTTCCATTTACAATAGTTTAGTAATGAATACAGTCACAGTCTGTGGAATTACTCAGCAAGGTAAACTGTTTTCAGTAAAAGAAAGGGAGAACATCACCCTGTATTCCAATTAAGGTGAATCATCTCTAAAGTCTTCTCTATATTGAAAGCACAAAATTTCTCCATCTGATACAGACTTGCCAGTTGGCTCACTGAAGCTGGTGTGTGGTACTAGTGATAAAGATTATTAAGTAGCCTAATGTAATACGGAATGGAATGTATAAGGAATATAATCTGGAATGGAATATATATGGAATGGAATATAATGCTCTTGCTACAAAGTTCCCAAAAAATCAGATGGTATGGTGTTCAGAAGTGTGAGCTGTGGGCATCTTAATTTTGAAGTCTACAGAAAAGCAAGCCTTAGAAATTCAACTGTAAGATATGGTTTTAAGAAACTAAAAATGCTTAACAGTAGGATCCTTTATCTGTCTTTACTTGGCCCATGTCTAAAGGGTGTTCCTTTAATTTTCTAGTAGACTCAAGGCTAGCTGTCAGGGTACCAAGCTAGTAGCAGATTTGCCTCTTACAAGTCCTTTGAGACCTGATAACAATAAGAGATGGCTTCTCACAGATAGATGGAGGTAGAACTCAGTTTAGAATCACTGCCTGATTTCAGTACTTGGAAATAAATTCAGAGTTAGCTAGCAGATCCTACAAGATACTTTTCTAACCCTTTTCAAATGCAAGGCTTTTTTAAAAGTCCAAACAAATGAAAATCCATTTGCTTGCAACCTATCATAAGCATTACAGAAACCTATCTCAAAACTCAGGACTGCAAAGCAGTGGGGAATGCAGCATGGTCACACTGGAGAAAAGAATAAAACTAGACAGGAAATACTCTGGGATCTCTGTCACCCTGCAAAAAGGAGGAAAAAGATAAAACCAAAGAAACTATGTGTCACAACATAAAAACATACAAAAATTAAGCAAGAACTAAAACAAACAAAAAAAAAAGAGAATCCCAAAAACTCCTGGTGAAAAGCACACCAGGTCAGCCAAACATCTGAAGGGGAGAGACATGAACCTGTCTTCTGGTTCTGTAAAAGTCTGAATTAAAATCATACAAGCATCCAAATGTGGTTGTATACACAGACAACTAGAAGGAAAGATCACATTCATACATTGCGGTTTAGAGTTTTGGTTTAGAACCACCCTATCTATCACTGCAGCTTTCATGCCATACGTAATACACTCCACACACAAAGAGAAGGGGAAAAAAATAAAAAAAATAAAAAAATCAAGCACTGCCGTAAGAAATTATTGACATTCCCGAAGTTTATTTATCAGTACACTATTTCAGATTCTAAATATCATATTCTGTTTACTTTTAGTCACATTGATAATTAATGGAGAAAGGTGACTTTGCAGGTTTCAGAAAGCCTATACAGATGTTACTTCAGTCTCCTGGAATGATGCTCAGACAAGTACTAGTACAGACTAGTACTACACTGAAAATTAAGCAGTATACTAACCTAGGAAAAACAAGGCTAACAACTGCAACTATTCAAGTCACACTGTCTTGCCTAACTGTGATTATCTACTTAGATGTATTCTGCATTTGCTGCATTCTGAATTATTTGGAAACAGTAACAAAAGGTCCACATACTACACATAGAGGTGTTCACCCTATGTAACAGGGTATCAGGAAGAAAGAAATAAACTAACAGGCTGGGTTGGGGAGTTGCTGGGGAAAGCCTGACGCTTTGAGTATAACTGCTTCCAATTTGACTTATGCTATCACACTTCGACCATATTTTCCACAGCTGATGTTCCTCACCAAAAGTGGAAAGGAATTTATCCCAGATCAGTTATTCTGAGGAAGCAGAATATGCAGCTATTTATTTTTTACTTAATTACAAGCTGAAATTTACTATGCCTTCCAATAACAAACAGGAAACACAAAGAAAATAGACCTTATGATGCACAACTCTATCACTAAAACTCAAATGCATCTGCCTAAAATCTCCACAACCTCATATTGCAGTTATTCTTAGATTCACTTAAATGATGAAATTTTACCTCGACTTCTGCTTGTTGCCTTGCTAGAGTAATGTTAAAAATATCCAAGGCCTTTTCAAATTCCTAGAAAGAAGGTGAGAGGTTATTTTTTTACAATTTCATTTGGTTACATTTCACGGCTCAGTTTTACAGGGAATGACAGTAAACAACTTTCAGTGCAAGTTAATTTGCTCAAGCTGAAAACTTAAACCTGAAAAATAAAAGCACATCAGTTTAAGTTTTCCTTCACTGCAGTTACTAATTTAAAAAATTATCTAGTACGTTTATTAATAATACTCACAGAAAAAGGTACCAATGAAGTTGCAAGTTTGGGCACTGAAAGTTTAACTTAGTGCTGACTTATGAACATATAAACACTTAAGTTTAAGCAAACAGCAAGGAGAACAGTATTTACACCTTTAATAGAAAAAAGGCTAACCTCCAATAATTTTAAGATTTCTTCATTAGGTTTTTTTGATGTTATCTTTGTTTTATACATCTCTTTATAGCTCTTCACTTGTTTCCTATGATGCCGAATATGTTCCCATGACCACATTTGGAGCTTAGGTTGAACATTTACTTCAAGGATGCCATAAATAACATATTTCCACCTAAAGCAAAGACAAATGAAGTATAGTTCGCATTTATTTTGGTATATTGAACAGACATCTAGAGCTATGCAGACTCCCACTAAATACAACTTCAAGTTGTAAAAAGTGAAATCCCTTTTCTAATAATCACACTTCTGATCAACAGAGGAACCCAAGGATTTTATTTTTCTCCACAAAGTTGACTGATTTCTATTTCATAAAATTAAAAAGCAACCTTCTACAAAAAATGGCCACAAATATGTGTGTGTGAATAATCAAAGCATATTTGTAAGGATTTTTCTGAAAAGAATCAAATCTCTGCCAGCTGTGTTGACAATATTTGTCTATTCGCAGATTAACAGCTATATACTTGTAACAGTACCTAACATATAACGCAGTGTCCTTCATTAAAACAGAGTTAGGATATTAAAATACTATCAGACTTCAGTTTCTGATAATGATCTTTGAGGAAGTAAATGAATGCTTTCAAACATCATGTCCTCACCCCTGGTTTGAGATCCTCACCAATTTTTTTTTTAAACACTCCTAGTTTCAGAAAAACAAAGAAAACCAAAAGAAAAGACTTAGTTTCAGAAGAAAATGAGCTCTAATCTCCTCTAGGTAAGAAATAATCACTTGGCAATTATTCCAAATTAATAACTAACAAATTGTTTACAAAGTCTGAGGTAGCCTACCATGTCTTGGCATTGTTGTGCAATGGAGCATCAGGTCTGTACTTCCTATATGGCAGATTTCGAGTCATCATATCAATAGACTCAAGAAGCTCCATAACACTGAAGTACTAAAAAAAAACAAAAAAAAACCAAACAAAAAAGAAATCAAACTGTTATCTTTCTGAGAACAATGTGAATCAAGCTTTTCTTTAAAAAGAAAATAATTTACAAAGAAAAACAAGACTAAGTAAATTGATTCTCTGTTTATTAGAAAATCTCAGACTGCTTTTCTTATTCTTGCAAACTAACATTTTTACCACATTACATCTAACTTCAGAAAAATAGTTTGTACCTGTGGCTTGTTGAATTCAACAGTTATATCCTGTAAATTTACATTTAAATCCATTTTTGGTGAGGAAAAGTCAACATCAGATCGAGGATTCATAAGGAGTTTGGCTCTAGCTGAAATTGGGCGGAATACTAAAAAACATAAATTGACATAAAAAGTGCAATTAAATTATTTAAGACTGATATAAATGATACATAATGGTTATCAGAGCTAAAGTTATGACAGATTATTAATTTTAAAATCCTAGACTTCATCAACATATCTTTAAATGTAATACAATCTACATTCAATTTCCAGTTTCATTCTGGCAACATCTGTGGAGTAAATCTAAGCCCAAGTAAGCATGAAAAAAATTTATACGGATCCCACCTAAAACAAATCACATCACATGAAAAAATACTGAGAGCAGAAAGTTTTTATCTGTTCCTCAATTAAGCAATATGAGGCATTCAAAGCCATGTCTAGATCAGCATTTCCACTGTTTCAACAACTGATCTAAGGATAATAATTCAAGTATTACATGAATTTTTGTAAATCCTATTTTTGTCAAGTATCTTTGATTTCAACAGAAATACTGATAGACCATCTACACAGCAAATATTCTAAATTCACCAAGAGGTTCATACAAATGGAAACAGACATTTTTGCAAGATGAAACCATGTTTACAACAATTAGTTTTGTTTCATTTTAAGCCCTGTATTTCTTGAAGCTTATTTTACTTTTAGCTGCACATCTTATATGGTAGCATTTCTATTAATTTTCTCCCTGTATTTAGCTTACTAAACTTAATTTTTCATCCTTCCTATGTGTAAGTATTATGTTTGCATTTGGATCAAACTACAAAAGCTTTAGACAACTGATGATGTTTAAACTTATTTTCTTGTAAAAAAGAGTCAAACCTAACAATTGGAAAAAACAGATAAGAAAACAGAAGAAATTACTAAATAGTTCCCTGGCAAAGCAGGTCTCTGTCAAAGCAAGAGACACAGAAGGCTTCCCTTTCAGGCAAAGGCAGCAAGAAAAGCCGATAAACCAAACAGTGCCCTTTTAAACCCTATATAGCGAACTGAGGACTTGCTTGCTAAAGAACAAGGCACTTCAAAGGCCATTCTGCCTTGTAAACAGTTACTATCAGTCACACAGATGCACATGAGAAATAAAAACCATGTATTTTCCACACAATGAAAAGTAAATAATCACCAGCTAAAGCAATAAAATGTGCAATACAGCAACAGTTAAAAATAAAATAAAAATGTTGATGTTTCAAAGTTGTGTGATTACTGTTTCCACCTCTAATGAAAAAAGATACACTTCACATAAGGCAGGTGACCTCAAAAACATTAATCTATTACTCAAACCAATCTGATTCAAAAGACACACATGATGCACATATTATTGCTAGACTTCTTAAAATAATGAATTATCACTGAATGTGAACAAGGAGGATTTATATATGATATTTCATTAGAATGATATATGACTCAAGACTCATATTAGAATCAAAGCCTTTTTAAGGCTACATATAGGGTACAGTACTCACTGTCAGAGAGACAGATATTCCTGCCAAAGAACTAAACTGCACTCCTTACTAAGATTCCTGAGTAACAGCCAAAGTAGTGGCCTCTGAGAGGCATTAAAAATTAGAAGCAAGGTATACATGCATTATTACAAATAAAGTACCACTTACCAAAATCATAACCTTCTGGAATCACATTGTGGCTGGCAACTCCATGTTTTAAGTTAACCTACATACACCATGGAGTTAAAAACAAGTTGTATTTTTATTTCATTATAAAGTTTTAAAATACAAAACGTTAAGCCTTTTAATACAGGTTTCAGATAATCCCTCTGATAGACAGTCTAAATCAAAATACTCATCTATGTTTTAAACAGCATGAGACTTCTATTTTTAACTGATAAAAATCACTGAAGAGTAAGATTACCACATATTGTGTGTAATTTTTCTAACAGGCAACGGACAATTTTTTTAATTTTTTTTTTTTTAACTTCCTCAGATGGGTGTTGTACTTCCATCATGTAAAAATCTTAAAATTTACTGGTTTTCCTCAAAAAGCTATTAGTAAAAAGACAATTCTTGAGGACATTGGTTAACATAAATGGAAGCAGAAATAAATGTAAAGCATGTTCTATGCTTCACAGTACAAACTACAATACTAGATACATTACTTCATGCTTTCCTTACCAACGATTCATCACTACCACCATGGTAGAACATCTCTGATTTCACATTCCAGTAAGCAAAAAGGTTATCCAGTCGTACAAGCTGAAAATTCAACAGAACATATGTATTAGTACCTACGAATTTTAGATTCATAATTTGGATTTCATAAAGTGTTGATGAATTAAACATTCAGAACATCCCCTGAACACTCAGCATTCTTTTATTTTAGAGCCCATACAGATGTTTTCTTGACTTTACTTTCTATGGAAGGAACTCTAATTTAGCTTATTTTAGTAACAATTCTTTCTTTATCATACAGTTTATATATTGTACCTTGTAGAACAACTTGGCAGTTTCATCATGTAAACATGGATTCCAATTCTGATCTGAGGTCTGGAATGAAATTTAAAGAAAGTTATTCCAGTACCTGTAATACATCAACATATTATCATCACCAAAAACAAACCAGAAAAAGAGAGGAACATCATCATAATCAAACCACTCTGAAAATAATGGGACTGCATCTTCTGATTTAAGATGATTAAGACATTCTTTTAAGTGGAAACTTGATAAGGCTACTTACCCTCCCCCCACAAAAAAAAATTACACACATCTAACCACCATGACTGCAAGGCTACACATAAGAACCAAAAGATTCTTTAAAGTTCTGTTTTCAGTAGTGCAATTCTTTTCCTTTACACCAATATTATTTATTGGCAGGTTCTCTGGAAAGAGATAAACAATGGACTAGAATTTTTTTGTAATTCTAAAAGTAGCATTTTAGCATGAGCCCAGAAGAAACACTATATGCTATTATAGTTTTTCAAGAGTGAAATATTTTTTTTCTATTCACTATGCAAAACTGTTTAAAGGAAGGGGCTGGCAAGTATCTCTTAATGTGCTGGGAACAAGCACTCATAAGACAACTACTTAGCTCAAGAAAGTAACATTTACTTAGACATTTTATCAGTTACATAGCAAAAACTACTGAATCGGAGCAACATGGCAGAATAAGCATATTGGTGCTTCTAGAAAACAAATATAGTCTATGATGACTACTATTAGCACTTCAAAGCGGAGCCTGCAGATCGAAGAACTGAGCTCCAGTCTGAAACAAGATGCCACCCTCTTTCCCCCTTCCCCAGTCTCAAGTAATGACTTCCTTTCACAGCGCTCAAGGCAGTTTCAGTAAAATATTTATAGACTTTGAAAAACCCAAAACCTGGTATTTGGCAAAAATAAAGTGCAGCAGACAGAAAAATAATAATTTACTCCCAAAAGTCTGTTTAAATGCTAGCACTCAACCTTTAATGGCACCCCACCATTTATGCTGGACTTGATAAACCAAGCAGTTACTGTTGTGGATTGCTCATGATTATAGGCAAACTTTCATTACATATCATGACACTACAATAGTTCACAAAAACATAACTTTCAACATGCTTTTAAGATGAAAAATAAAATTACCTGCAAACTTAGGTTCTGAAGTGAAATCCCAAATGACAAGGGGTTATTCCGATTTGTGATCTAGCAGAGCAGGGGGGAAATATCAAAAAAGGATTACCTTATGCTCTAAGTTTAGATTTGTAATTAAACAGACAACAATTAAATATATATAATTGTCAGATTTGTGATATATATAACTTATTTGTGCCTGACACATGCTTGTAAATATCTTCATGCTTCAGTGCAAGCTTTTAATCAGTCTTCATTTAAAGGTGTTCTGGGTTTTTTTTTAAACTATGAAATTCCCAGAACTTTACTAGGATTCCCTTGACAGGAAAAGCAACTAGAAGAACTGAAATCAGATAGGTTCCTAATTTCATGTTAGAGTGCACAATCTCTTATGCTGAGACATACAAAATACTTACATCATCTTCATAGCGAATATGGATGTTGGAAATTTTCACCTGAAGATTTTTGATAACCTGAGTGACTAGTTTTTCCACAAAAGTGTCTTGTTTCTCTTCTTTTGCTTTATCTAAGTTAAAGGAAAATAATATTTTGTTTGCATTAAAGCACTTTAAAAGTTAGATTACAGAAAACAAAAACGTAATAGAGTTTGTATGACAGATATTTAAATTTTCTATTACACTGTACTCTAGTGTATAGAAATGTCTTTTCAGCATAATCCATAAAAATTATGGTCAGACTAGACAGTTTCAGCTGTATTACCTCCAGCCTGAAGAATCAGGTTGTTCAAAAATATGACTTGTACCCACTGATACTCCAGGTGGCCAATACACATTTCTTCAAAGTACCAAAAGTTAAATACAAGATTATGAGACTTCACATGAATCAAAGCACAAATTCAACAGAATCTTTAAAAAGGTGTAATTCTTTACTATTAGAAACAAAGTTAAATTTTTTCTTATGAAAGAAGAGGAAAATAACATCAGACAACATATGACATATGCAATAGTTGAAAAGCCTCATTTATATCAGATCACGTCAAAACTTGAACCTTTTGATTTTCAGGATGCTTGCTCTGTAATATTGATGGCAGCAACACCTAAAAATCTGTGACTAACAGATTTTTAAGTACCAAGAGGAAAACAGGAATCTAAAACACTTTACGTGGCAAATTAAAAGAAAGAAATAGCATTATTTTCATTAGCTTTTTCCACTCTTACCTTGGTCAGCTATTTTCTGCTTTGCTTCCTCTATCCTTTGTAATTCCCTCTGTCTTGCTTCCAAGAACTGCCTGGCTTCTTTTTCAGCATCATATTTTACACCTAAATAAACAATGTAAAAAGGTACGATACAAAAATTACACACATTTTTAGAAGATGCTGTTTCAAAAGCAGTAATTTTCATGGTTTGTTAATAGCTGCATAAGATGAAAACAATTAGGTGACTAAATGTAAACTACTGAAAGACACCCCACTCCCATTATCTAATTGCATTTGCTAGAACTATTTATCAGACAAAAAGTTCACGAAAGCAGGATCAACCCATTCCAGATTCCTTCAAAAGCACATCAGTCTATATTTACTTTTTCCTCTACATTAACTTACTGGCTGTGGGCACAATAAGCAAATAAACTCCATCAAGAACTGCCTCAACAGGCTGAGTATAAAGGTTTTGCCATGGAATCTGTAAGTTAAGTTGACCTACAAACACAAAAGAAAAGAGTTGAGATATACAGTTAAACAGTTGACTGGACAATAAAAATATTTAAAAGGTAATTGATATTTAAGCACAAAATCTATGAACAATTACTTTATTGGACAAAAAAAAAAAAAACCAGTGCAATAGAGGCACATGTCCCTTAGGTTATTTGTTTTACACAGGACACAAATGAACATGTGGCAAGTTTTCCCATGAGCAGAACTATTAATATACAGATTCTCTCTTTTTTCCCCTCGAATTACATTTCTTCTTTCTAACAGCAACCTCCCCCCTCCTTGCAAACCTACTGCAGCATCCTCATAAACAAGCAAAGCATGGGCAGCTCCTATATGATCAGCCAGCTAAATAGTCCCCAATACGTATTTTTCTTTATTTTTCTGTGGAAGAGTCTTCAAGTTGTATGTTTTGTAAACATGGGGAGTATGAGGTTACAAACTCTCTGACTCTTCACAAAAGTACTAATTTTTCTAAACTATGAAATCAGTCAGAGAAAACACATACTTCCAGGGTAGATTAAGGGAAATATAATGGCTTTAGACTTAGTTTGCTTTAAGAAACCACTAACTTTTACAAGACAACCAACTTGTAATGAGAGAAATTCCCATATTAACAAAAAATAGGGAAGGAGGATAGAAAAGGAAGTGGAAGGCAAAATCCTTCTGAGGGATGAGAACTAGCCCTGCTCAGTTGCCCATCTTTGCTGTGTTGGGTTCTTATTTATACTACGCTGATGAGACAGGACCCCAGTGTATTTTAACTTTGCCACCTCATCTTAAGAAAATGAGCTGCTTCAAACGTTTTTGCTTCAAAAGAAACAAACTTCAGAGTGTACAAAGCATTCAAATCAAGGAAATGTGGTAAATTACTTGTTCAGCGTGCCTAGGGTGACTTGCAAGGAAAAGCAGTATGTTTAACAACTCCTGCATTGGTGTATGGTGAAATGTAACTTACCAATATGTCCCGCTATAACTTTAAATGGCACATCCAGCTGACTCTGAAAAAAAAGTGTTTTAGAACATTAAAGCTCATTTCAGCAACTTGTGAAATGTTCCCATATTAGAAAAAACAAAAAAGATGATAACCTTAAAGCTAAGAAGTTTACCTTTCAACCACGGAAAAAAAAAAAAACAACAACAATATAATGGGACAAGTAAGCCATTTGTTTGCTTTTGACCTCAATACATTCTTTCAGCTATTCAGGGTTTGGTTTTGAAGAAAAATAAAGCTAAATGAAGCCAGCATACACCCTCACCTTTAAATTTAATCTCAAATTAATTAGGTAATCCAGACAAATTGAGAGAAAAAAAAAAAAAACACAGTAGGTTTGCACTTAAAATACAGTGTACCCTAAAAATGAGCCAAAAAAGCACATAAAACCCAAAAGTTCAAGAATCATTTTTGCAATAAATTTATTTTCACTAACTTACCAGTGCATTTTCTTTTATTTCAAGATTCTTAAGTGCTACAGCTCCTAAAAAACAAGAAGCCAACAAGTAAAACTATAATAAGCAAAGTAGTTTTGGTCCTCGCTAAATATTCCAAAGCCTGAGTCATTAGCCCCTGACCTGTGGTACTTCAAGTATTTGCTACAACCTGCACCTCAAATATCCATGAAAGATTATTAAGAACACACTGTTCATTCATGCTATAAAATAGTATCTGGTATGTTCTTATGGAGTTTGCATGTCCATGGAAAAAAAAAAATCTAAGATTCGTATAAACGTTGGGAATTACTGTCACATTTTGTAAGGACCCATTTTTAAATTAAAAGTTTGCTTCTTTTTCCTCAACCATCTGCTCCCTGTGCTTGTGGAAATCTAGCAACATTAAATTTAGAGTGAATTTTTAGCTCTCAAAAGATCTTACATTTGCAAGATGTATTTATAGGCTTATAAAAGTTCACAGGAAGCATTTCAGTAAATCTAATTTTTTAAATGTCTATAGATAACAATAATTCCATACCCTGTAAACACAGAAAATTCGAATTTGTAAGGTTTGATTTTACAACATACTTGGCATCAGACACTTGCCATACAAAAGGAACATTAGAAGGGACCAGGAAACTCATGATATGCATACACTCCAAAGCAATGTCTTCTGCAAATTCTACAAGAAGGATGGAACACCTGCAATGGTTATCTTCAAATTAGTTGTATAGTGTTAACACATGAACATGGAACAGACACCTTATACAGCTTAGCAGCGGCATAAATGAAATTCAGGAAACCAGAAGCAGATTACAGGCCTGGAAACTAATACAGCTTGAGATTGCAAAAGAAGATTTGATTGATCCAATAATGCTTTCCTTTGGGGGACACAAGTTGAAAATAGCTAAACATAGGGGCAGACAGGAGCTCCAGCTGCAAGGAATATCCTTGCCATTGTACAGTGTTGATAGCATTAGATTAATGTTCAAAGTATCACTAATTTTGTGAAAACAGACCCTAATCTCAAATATGCATTTATTAGAACAGTTGGCTCAAGCTGTTGAACTGTGGTGGAAGTGCTGGTCAAGTAAAGTAATCCATCCATCTTGTAGTACTCATAAAGTACTATAAAGTTTTTAATTATTTAATTTATTCATTGCAACAATGCATTATCACTTTACCTCAGAATTCTATACATCTGGTACTAGGTACCATCAGCATCTCCAGACAAATACTATATGCAGAAGGTATTTTTTGAGAGTTAGTTGTTCTGCTATTAAGCCTTACAACAGACCTATACTGTACAAGAACACTGGGGAGGCGGGGGGGGGGGGGGGGGGGGAGGGAAGAAAAAGAAGAAAGAAAAAAAACCAAAGGATTTCCAGCAGTAGTCTGCAACTACCCTAGTAACTATAACTAGCCTCCATAGTTTAGAGGTAATAACAAGACGACAGGTTTTATATAATATTGGGTTCAACTCTAAATTTACTCCTTGAAAAAGCTGATCCTGCACAGACCATTTTAACACTCATTAGAGAAAGTTTCATTATATGGAGACACCAAAAAAAGTGGGGTGGGGGGAAGCCATTTGCTTCTCTAAGATGACATCACTAATTGTAATTGTATTCATGGCAAGTAATTCTAATTGTATGCAGAGCAAATGTTCAAGTTTGCAACCAAGTTACGATGCATGGCATGCAATTTTTGCACATCAGTTGAGCCACGGCAAAAAAAGTTCATAGGCGAACTCTAAACGTGACACAGGAAGCAGTTTAACTGGGTTTGGTTTCTTCAGTTTCATTGTCAGCTAAGCAAACCACCTTATTTATCAAGGGTTTGGCGCATGCCACATTTCAGCCGAGGCACTGTAACTTAAGCTGCAATAATTTGGCAACCCTAATGCTTCTGAAAACAAGGTACTGTAAAATGAGTAAGGATTATTATCTTAAGAATTTACAAACATTTTGTTGTAGAGAACTACAGCTCATTTTAGCTGAGCACATTGTTAATGGCAGAGAATAAACATGGTATCAATAGTGTTTCAAACAAGGCAGCTTTGACAAGTCTACATGAAATGTTGGGAGTGGGAAGTCGGGTAAACATCTATTCAACATTTTTCCTATACTTATGCTTTTACAATTAATAAGTTTAAAGGTTTCAGCTAAAATCATTAGAAGAGGTAGAAATCAGGAAAACTTCAATCATCTCAATTTTCATATAAAACTACTGAAACACATTCAATAAAATAACAGTTTACTTACAAAAACCTTGATTGCGAGACTAACCACAGTGAATAGATAATCAAAACACACCAAAGGCTCTTACTGAAGCACTATGTTTTATATACGTATGCAACCCTTCCTTCTCCTATACCTGAGATGGAATGCAAAACTGATTGACTAAACATTCCTGCAAGTAAACATGAACTATTTGCAAAGTTAGCATACCTCACTGGCAAACAATTCTAACACTCACTATTTGAAATGCAATAACTGACCATGTCAGTATCTTCTTTCATTGCCAAAATTTAACCCTCGCAAATAGAAGCGGAAAAAATCAGGGAACAAATGCCTGTTACAGGACATAACACAGCTACTTTTTTTTACTACAATTTTAATGTCTTTGAGCACTGCCAATGGATTTTAATAGCAAGAATTTCAAAATGCATTAAGATGTGGCTGTTTGGCTCTGTGGGGTCTGGGGTAGAGGGATGACATTCCCCCTTGGGGGCAACTGGATGTTTCCTTATTTTGACAACAGAAATGCAGCCAGATAAAAGCCCATTTGAGGGATTAAAAAATGCCCAACTAAGCAACCTTGAAAACTGTATGGAGTGGTATAAATATCTAGAATTAAACATGCAGCCAAAACAATAATAAAAGCCAGAACATTTATAAACACCTATAGCACAGTCTAGGAAATATGTAGGCTATATTATAAAGCAAATCCTTAGTGATCTCTGGACACTGTAAATAATTGAACAAAATCAAACATTTGCCAAAATTATGGAACAAACAGGTTTGTAGTTTCAATTTTAGATACTCAAAATAACATCATGAATTTGCTTGCATGAACTAACATCTACTACCAAGGACTTGGCTGACAAGAACAAAACTATAAAATAAAATAACACTCAGTAAACCATTTGACCAAAGAGGCTTAACTGAAATTGCTACAGATGTTAACAAGAGCTGAAGAGAGGGAAGAATATTAATCCACATAAAAACCTGCAGATTTAACCTATGTATTAATCCCATCTCTGCTGTCTTGTAAATAAGAACAGGGCAGAAAGAGTGAGGGAGCAAAGAAAGCAGGTGAGAGACAGAGGAAAGATGACAGGCATCAGAAACCGAAAATATCTCAGCTGGTACTGGACCAGTACCAAACACTTCCGCTGTAGTGGGTTAAGCCCAGCTGGTAACTCAGAATCACACAGCCACTCGCTCACCCCCCCCTTCCTTCCCCCTCGCTCCAAGAGGGATAGGAAGAAGAATCGAAAGAATGTAAATCTCATGGGTTGAGATAAGAACAGTCCAGTAACTAAGGTATAATACCAAACTATTACTACTACTAATAATAATAATAATGATAGCGGAAATAACAAGGGGAGAGAATACAAAACTAAAACACAAAAAGGAAAGAAACAAAAACTACAAGTGATGCACAATACAGCTGCTCACCACCCGCCAACCAATAGCCAGCCTGACTGAGCAGTGAGTGATATAGGCCTTTCAGGTAACTCCCTCCAGTTTATATACTGGGCATTGCACGCTGTGGTATGGAATAACCCTTTGGCTAGTTAGGGTCAGGTGTCCTGTCTCTGCTTTCTCCCGTGTTCTCATGCCCCTCTTCATTGGCAGAACATGAGACCGAAAGTCCTTGATTGGAGTAAACATTACTTAGCAAGAACTAAAAACACTGGTGTTCTCAGCACTGTCCTCAGACTTAAGTCAAAAATTCAGCACTGCACCAGCTACTAAGAAGCAGAAAAATAACTGCTACAGCTGAACCAGGACACCCACTCACATATTTTAACATCAATTCTTCATAATTTTAAATGCTTTTTAGCAACAGCATTATCAGCTTCTGAACCCCTTTGGTTACTTCATACAAATTGCTGATTTTGCCTTTCATTTGTGCTCTTAATTTTCTCCTCTTTAAGCAGACCTTCTGGAGACAGGCTCTAAGTTGATGACAGTACCTGCTCTATTGACATCTGCTGTAAAACAGGTCATGAAGGACAGCACAAAGTACTAGATATTCTTCATTCCTCAATAAATTCAAATTGTTATCATGTAGGGGACGGACTGCACCTACTATACTGCCTATATACCTATATACCTACTACATCTGCTACATCTGAACACGGTATGCAAAAGTAATCATCTTTATTATAATAGGTGTAGCCATAACAAATAAATTTAAAAAAAAAAAAAAAAGTGCTTGTGTGCTCACAAATTTGTGTCAATTATCTGCGTGTATCATCCTACTAACATAGCTTCCCTGTAGGAGGCACCAGCTATTCAAATAACAAGTTGTGGTAAGTAAGATACGCTTGAGACATTACCTAATAAATAGGTGTGCCAAGTCAACTGAGAATTAAGTATTTTAAAGGACAGTATAGAAGGTCTGCATGACACGGAATGAAAAAGTTGTTTAGGCCCAGTCAAAGGAAAATAGCAACACGGTGAAACAGCTGATCTCTCATCCTGTTTGGAAACCCCAGCGTCACTTCACTTCTCAGAGATAACTGTCATTACTTTAATCATTTCTTTGGGTAGTGACATATAACTTTATTAGGTCTAAAGCATGCAAAAATACGTAACTTGTCTAGATACTTCTCTAACCTGTTTACCTACGCGAAGTACTTAGACATTTGTTAACACAGCTTATTGAAACTATCAGAGTAAGAATAGGTTTAAAACACTATCTTTCCCAGCATCAGCATCATTAAATAATTATCCTTGATGACTGCCTAACACAGTAGCTTTTTATTCTGCTTCATACTAACAGAATTCTTAAGGAAAAAATAATAAGCGTTTGTTCCCTGTTACACTGTTTTCTAAGCCTTGGCCTTTCCAATATTGGCCTTACCTACTCAAAGTACCTTCTTTACTTGCATAGGCTCTCGTATGTCCTCCCTTCTGCATTGCCTTTTGAATTTCAGTTTATTCAGTTCTTGCAAATCTCTCAGCTATGACTCTGTTTCCAGACAACGCATCGCCTTTTAAAATTTAAGATACACATTTATAGCGCATATGCAGTGCTATAGCATCCAAAAAGCACTGGCCATTTGTTACAGAAAGAAAACTTCCCTTTTAATTGCTATCAAAATATTTAATTGATTTGGGACAATCTGATTTCAAGACTACATGATTTATGTAAACTTTAGCAAGTTTATGACACACAAAGACATGTACTATATAAAAACACAGAGCTCTTAATGGAAATGCTTTCAGAGAGTGCAGGCAAGCACAAAAATGTATTAAGTTTACGCAAAATACAAAGACAAAAAATAGTATTATTTTATTAAAATTGTAATAATAATTTAGTTCCATAATTTCAGTAATTAGGAAGACAAAATTATCAGTAGAATCTAGATACACTGAGCGTAGGGATCTACTAATCAGTGATGGCCTCCATATAAATACAGCAGCCTACTGCTATTACTACTGTTACTGCCTTTTAGATAGAGGCAATTTTTAAGTCCTCCAAGATCTTTGGAATGAAACAAAACACATTGCTTGAAATGAAACATTAAACACAGTTTAAGTTACAAATGCAAGTGAAAGCATCATGCAGTAGTGTCGTGGTTTGAACCCAACCACAAACCTCGTCCACTCACTCCCCCCCCTTCTTGCCCTCCCCCTGCTTCTGGAGGGACGGAGAGGAGAATCAAAAAGAATGCAACTCCCACGGGTTGAGATAAGAACAGTTTAGTAACTAAGGTATAACATAGATCACTACTGCTACCACCAATAATAATAATGATAAAAGAAATAACAAGAGGAAAGAATACAACACCTTAACACCAGCCGACCAATAACTCGCCCCACTCCCCCCAGCCGAGCACCGACCGATACCTCCTCCAACCCTCCAGTCCCTCTCCTTCCGGGTAACTCCCCGTTACATCCTGGGCATGACGTGCTGTGGTATGGAATACCTCTTTGGTCAGTTTGGGTCAGGTGTCCTGTCTCTGCTTCCTCCTGGCCTCCCCTCCTCCCTGGCAGAGCATGAGGCTCAGAAAGTCCTTGGCCAGACCAAACATTCGAGCAGCAACTGAAAACATCGGCGTTATCACCACTGCTCCAAGGCCAAAAGATCAAAACACAGCACTGTACTAGCTCCTAAGAAGGAGAAAAATGACTGCTGCTGCTCAAAACCAGGACAAGTAGACAAGATAAAAATAAACTTCTACAGGTGATCCTTCAGCAATGCTACACAGTTAGGCATCAAGACATAGCTTCTTATATCAATTTTCATGCTAAGCAAGTGCACAGACTAAGTAGAGAAAAACTAATCTTTCCTCTAGTACAAAGGCACTATTCTGTAGATAAAGGAATTTAAAGAAAAAATATACTAAAGCCTCTAAAATATTAAAACTACTTGAAGAGGAAATAATATGAAAGGCCAAAATTAAGTTCCACGTACATAAAAAACCATAACAGCCCAACATTAACACTCTACAGTCAAAATTAGTGAGAACTATTTAAGATTTTTTTTTTTTTTTTTTTGAGGGAGTTAATGTGCATCTGGTCTGGTACGAGTTGCCTCGTAGAACCATAACCCACCAAGAGTAACCACCAGCAATCTACAGAGCTGGAAAAATAAGGTTTTACCTCTTTGCAATGTTTAAACATTGCCCAACATATTTAAATGTTCCATATCTTAAAGTTCCTTTCTCCAGAGAGGTACAGAGGTCAGCCTAGCGTGGTGCTGACAGCTTTATAGCGTTAGTGTCATCTTCATTATTATTAGACAAAGCTGCAAGTGTGAAGCTGCTGTCCTTATACTGATACCAGGTCTGAACAATAGCAACAGCAAGAAAGATGGAGGGAGAGAGGACTATTTATTCTATGATTCTATTTCCTGCCCATGGCAGGGGGCTGGAACTAGATGATCTTAAGGTCCTTTCCAACCCTAACCATTCTATGATTCTATTTTACATTATCCTGCTTGCCTTTCTTGAAATGAAATAAGAAACTATGATCACTTAAGACACAAATGATATGTTCTGTACACAAATTATTTGTTTGATACTGCTTCTTTCAGCAAAAGTGCAACTCATTCCTTTCAAATAAGACACACACAACACACAGTATATAACCTATCAATGCTATACTGGGCCTTACCCTTATAGATCAATGACTACTACTTTTTCTCCAGCAATTACATGCGCTGTCACAGTGTTACAACTCCATACAGAGACTGAACTTTGCAAAGAACCCCAAAATTCCCTGACTAACTGAAGGAAAACTAGAGCAGACATGAAACCAAACAAGGACACCATTTCGAAAAACAGATGCGTGAAACAAAAAAGTCCAAGATGCAAAAAAATCTGATTCATAAACAGAAGTACCTAAGACTGGAATTGTACCTCGAAGATGCTTCACACCTGCAGATGTATGAACACACAGGTAAAAAACAAACAGAAAAAAAAGGCAAATGTGCACCTCTGCCTTTGTTGATGCTGCCGACACCCAGAATACACATTCAAAATCCAGCCAGGAGTGGTCACTGCATACGCATCTGTCAATTGTGTGGGTCCCTAAGCTGCCTTACTTTGCCCAGACATACTGGACGGCGAGATCTTTGTTGCTGTTTTCCTGTACTTAAGTTACTAAAGGGACCTCCACAGAACAGAATACTTCCCCTCCTTCAGAACTGGCATGCTAACTGCCGTTCTACAGACTACTCGCCTAGCACGGCTGGTCATAGCCTCTGCAAATACCTAAGACAGTTTCCATAACTGATTCTTCAACGCTAAAAATGACAAATATTCTAGACCTACTGATGACAGCACCAAGAAACGGAATGTCACTGCTGTTTGCACAGAGGCTGCTCGCTTCCACCGGCACACCGCCGATACCAAAATGTTATCAAAACCCCGTTTGTTTTCAGTTTCTTATTTCCTGATAGGGAAAAGAGTCGGTCCGGTGTGGCGCTCACCAAGGCCGGGTAAGACTCTCCGCCCAGCCCTCCCCGAACTTTCCGCGAGTGCCTTAAGCGCCGCTCGGACCGACACCCGCAACCTCCCCACCCCGGGTACGACCCAGCCAGGAGAAGGCAGCAGGGGCAGCTCCACGAGGCAGAATTAACCGCAAGCGGGCATTCACACCCCCCCAGCGCTTCCCCCGCCCGCTGCAGCGCCTCCCGGCCTCTCCCCGCTGCCGCACCCGGCTGCTCCACGCCCCCCGCGGACACTTCCCTGCCGCCCGCCCCCACAACTATTTTTAAGCTGCCGAGCAGGTGGAGCGGCGGCGGAGCTGCGGGCAGTCAGCCCAGCGCGGTGGCGGGGCGGCATCGCCCGCTCCGGCCCGACGGGCCCCGACGCTCAGGGACCACCGCCCCGGCCTCCTCCCTGCGGGGGCGGGCGGGCAGCTAAGCGAGGGTGCTGAAGGCGGAGCGGCGGGCGGGCGGCGCGGCAGGGCCAGGCGGCGCGTCCCCCCGCGGCGGGGCAGCCCCCTACCTCCCCAGATGCCCAGCTTCAGCTGGGAGCTGTCCAGGTTCACCACGTAGTCGCCGAGGAAACGGTTCAGGACGTCCACGACCAGCGACTCAAACACCATCCTGCCCGCCGCTGCGCACCCGCGGCAGCACAGGCACAACCGCCGTCCCGGCTCCGGCTCCTGACCGACCGCTGCCCCTCCCCCAGACCGAGGGGACGGCGCTAGCGCCCCCGCCCCGCCTTCCCCGCATGCGCCTTGGGCCGCCCTCTGCCGCGCAGGCGCGGTAAGCGTGGTGCCGGCTGACAGGGGGAGGGCGGGGCGGGGTGCGCTGCGCCGCGCCGCGCCGCGCCGCGCCGCGCCGCGGGAGGCGGCTGGGCCGGGGAGGGGCGCGGTGAGGGAGGGGAGCAGGTTGAGCGGGGTAGGTGCCTGCGGGTGTGCCTGCGGCCGGTCCGAGCGCCGGGCGGTGGTTGCGCACTGGCCGGCAGCTCCTGGCCGGGTTTAGGATGTCAGTCAGCTGGTCCAAGGCGTTCAAATGCGATGGCCGTTACCGTTTTTTTGAATGTGTTTTTTTGCCCCGGTTTAAGCCAGTGTAGAAATTACTGCAACACTCAGCTGACTGAATTACTGTCGGTGACAGCAAGCTGTGTGTTGCAGTCGACATGCTGGAAGGAAGGAATGCCATACAGAAGGACCTTGAGAAGCACGAGAGGTGGCCAGTGCCAACCTCATGAAGTTCAACAAGGTCAAGTGGAAGGTCCTACACCTGGGCTGGGGCAACCTCAGGCACAGCTACAGATTGGGCAGAGAACTGATGAAAGCAGTGCTGGGGAGAAGGACTTGGGGGTGTTGGCTGATGAGAAGCTCAACATGATCTGGCTTGAGTGTGAAACCAACCGCATCCTGGGCTGCATCAAAAGGAGCATGACCAGCAGGTTGAAGGAGGTGATCCTGCCCCCCTACCCTGCTCTCATGAGACCCCACCTGCAGTACTGTGTTCAGCTCTGGGATCCCCAATACAACAGGGACATGAACCTGCTCGAGCAAAACCAGAGCAGGGCCGCAAAAATACTCTGAGGGCTGGAACATCTCTGCTATGGAGACAGGCTGAGAGAGTTGGGCTTCTTCAGCCTGGAGAAGAGAAGGCTTCAGGAAGACCTTAGAGCAGTGTTGAGGACGTAAAGGGTGCCTACAGGAAATCTGGAAAAGGACTTTTTGCAGAGGTGTGTAGTTACAAGAGAAGGGCTAATGGCTTTTAACTGACAGAGGGGAGGTTTAGATTAGACATTAGGAAAAAAATTCTTCACCGAGGGTGGTGAGGCACTGGAACAGGTTGCCCAGAGGAGCTGTGGCTGCCGTATCTCTGGAAGTGTTTAAGGCCAGGCTGGAGGGGGCTTTGAGCAACCTGATCTGATATGCATCCCTGCCCATAGCAGGGGGGTTGAAACTAGATGATCTTTAAGGTCCTTTCCAACCCTATCCATTCTATAATTCTATTATTAGCATAATTACTAAACCAAGTTGAATCTTGGTACTTCTCGAAAGAGCTTGACTCTGACATCACTGGGATGCGGTGAATCAAACTGCAAAATCTGGGTCATGTTTGCCCTGAGTGACTGTGTGCCAATACCTCCCGCGCTCACAAGATTCTTGTTCTGTCAAACAGCCGCAGTGCATTTCTTTGATGATGGCAGGAAGAAAATAATTTATATCCAACTTGTTCCTGGAACTGCAACAATTAGGTTTTAAATTAAGTTTAAAAATTTAATTGGTAAGGAAAACCCCTGAGTTTTTACAGCATGCAGTATTGGGTTTGCAGGGCACATTTGCGGGGATGGAGGGCAGCATTTCCTAGAAGAGACTGGGTACTGGCCAGTGCCAGACAGCCCATTTATGCCAGCTCCAACAAACCCACTCCAGAGCACAGCTGGGCCTCTCAGCAATGCTTGTGGCACCTCTGTGATAATGTATTTAAGAAAGGGTAAAAATTGCTGCACAGCAGCTGTGAGTGAGAGGAGTGACAAAAACACGGGAGAAGCAGCCCTGCAGACACCAGGGTGAGTGCAGAAGGAGGGGAGGACGTGCCGCAGGCACCAGAGCACAAATTCCCCTGCAGCCTGTGGTGCAGACCATGGTGAGGCAGGCTGTCCCCCTGCAGACCATGGAGATCCACGCTGGAGTAGATACCTACCTGCAGCCCATGGAGGACCCACACTGGAGCAGGTGGATGTGCCCCAAGGGAAGCAGCAGCCCATGGAGGAGTGGTTTTCTGTTGTGACCTTGTGGCCATAGTTAGAAGTCTGTAACACCTGCAGACTTACCAAGGCACGAGAGTTCAGAAGAAATCTGAGCAGTGTTCACACAGAGGTCAGGGTGGCAGGTCATCAGGTCATCTTCAGGGTACAGGGCAATCACAGCCAGCCTTCTCAGTCATGTACTAAGAGTTCAGGGAAGTAAACCTGCCCACAGAAGAAATAAATATGTTTCTGCTTGGTTTTGTTCTCAAAAACTTCTAATTTCCAGGGTCTAATGAAATCATGTAACTTTAGGCCTATTGATTCCATGTATTTTGATGTACATAAATATAAAAATTCTCATACTTGTTTCTTCGGTGTTGCAGGTAGTGCTTTCAGAATGGCTTTGGCTCAAAACAGCGTGGGAGGTCATGAATTAAAACAGGACGGACTGTGAACCTTATTTAGTTTGTCACCAAAGCCCACCAAACATTGAATTCTGTCGATCTTACAAGGATGTCAGAATGTATGAACTATTTCATAAACCATTTTAGAATGCATTCATAACTACAGTAAAGCCACACATCACAGGGATGCTTTATTTCTAAGTCTTTCAGAGACACATGGTTTTGAGTCTTCTTTGGAATCAGCTGAATCATGCTGGAACAATGTTTGCTCTAGTTACACAACCTTTCCTTAGGACAAGGTGAAATATGCGTAAGTCCTAAACTACTTTAATTATACATGCAGCAATGTACTAGCTGCTGTAAAATGTAGTAAGCTTACTCAGTAAATCCATAGTACTGAGTCTAAACTCTTCAAAAACTAGAAGAGTGTAAACACTCCTGAATTTTACATCTGTTCATGATATACAATAAAAACTCCAAGGTCTGTTTATCAATAAAACATTTCATCTCAATTTTAAGGCCAATTCTTGCAGATGTAGCAATGAACTAGAGAGTAATTTTATTCTTCCTGCCATCATCAACGAAGTGTATTCACTGGTTTGGCAAAACAAACACTGAAAGTTCAGTAGGCTTCTGAATACATTCACCAGGAAAACACTGATCTTCAGGTTTTCAAGTTTTGTTCAGCAGACTCCTAGCACTGTAAATTGTGTCTTTTCACTCGCTAGTTGTAAAATGCTCTCTTGTTGATGTCTGCTGACAAGAATTATTTGTTGCTTACATCAATACCATCAAGAATGTGGTTTTGGTGCCTAAGTAACTGCAGAAGTCTGGCCCTATATGTGAACAGTTACTAGAAATAGAACACAAAGTAGAAGGTTCCTGTCTTAATTGAAGAGGTGCCATATGGCAAAAGAAAGGAAATTGATAACATTGTCTGTGACACTAAGGACAATAATTAAGCCCAAGGGTATTACATCCACACTTTATTCAGTATGAGCTTGTCCATTTAGGCTAATGTTTTTCCATATTTATGGTTTTAATTTGGTAGTTTGATAATTAAACTATATTATTGTCATTTTTTATAGTTACTAGTTTGTTATTATTGCTTATGCTTTTTGTTTCAGAATCATAAGGTGAGAATTTTGTCAGGGTTTTTTTTCTTGTTTGGGTTTTGGGGGGTTTTGTTTGGGGCTTTTTTTTTTTTTTTTTTTTTTTTTTTAGGGAAAAAGGATATTTCTGTAGGGATTAGGTATATTAGCCAGGTTGTTGCAGCATTCATTGGCCTTGATAGAGGAATAAAGATCTGGAATTCTTTTCTGGAGTCAAGGCATTTCTTGGCAACTTGGAGTTCTCTTGTGAACTACATCCTTTGTTAGTTGTTAACTAAATGAGATTATTGCACATAATATATAGTCAGAAGAAAATATGCTAAATAGAATTGCAGTCTAACATAACAGTAGACAGAAGTTTTTCCAATATATTTCACATTTTGGCAGTTGTCACTGATTAAAAGATTTAATGAAGTACTAAACATTTAGTTTACAACAGATTTCAGAATTTGCATTTAATTATAAATTGAGTAAATCATATATATATCTCTACTATAACTGAAAGGATTTTGGAGCTCTATCCTGACCCTTATGTTTCCAATGTAGATAAAATACGTGGAAATGATTACTCTGAAGAGTTCCAATTGCAAGAAAGAAACATGAGAAAAAAAGGGCAGCAACTAGCAATGCAGCTTAAAAGTGGCACTTCCTGAGCAATCACATGCACTCTGAGTTGGCTTCCCAAACAGCCAGTGTTTGCAATAGCATTTTTTATTACTCTCTGGTTTTAGATGAGCAGCATTAATGTCATTGTAAGTGATCCTCAGATCAGTGAAGTAAACAGAGATGTTACCACTGATTCCAGTAGAAATGGCATCAGGACCCCAGTAGGGCAGTTCTGAATGCTGGGAATACAAGTAATGTGTTTGCTATGACAGATTTACACAAGAGAAATCCATGTTAATAAGATTGCTCATAGGTTACACATGCTATTGACAGAACTGCTCAGGGTACACTATCTGCTATTTTGCATAACCCAGACCTCATTCTGACAGAAGTGGCAGCCAGATATAACTTCCTTAATTTTAAGAAACCACTTTGAGAACTCATAGGCTATCTTGATCTTTTTATTCACTGCTAGCCTTTGCGGGTCAAGTATGGCTCTATTTTTTCAGCTGCAGTGTACATTCCTACTGTGCTGCGGTGACAAATACCTGCAATGTGCTGCATATCCTGCACAATGTGTGGCACTTTGCTTCTATGTGCTATCTAATTGTTAAACGTATTATTTGTGTTTTAATTAAATACAAAGCACTAATCTTCAGTGAAGCCTGTACTCCCTATCCTGCATTCAGACATCTGTTGTGCTACTGAAACTCAGTCAGGTAATATAGTTGTGCAGTTGCAGGTCATCGTGGTTTAACTCCAGCTGGCAACTAAGTACCACACAGACCCTCTCTCACTTCTTCCCCACTGGTGAGATGGGGATGAGGATAAGAAAAAAGTAAAACCTGCAGGTTGAGATACAGACAGTGAAATAATTGAAGTAAAATGTTATAGTAATAATTGTAATGAAAAAGAGAGGAATAAAGCCCAAGAAAGACAAGTGACGCACAATACAATTCCTCACCACCCCCTGACCAATACCCACCCTGACCCAAGCAATGATCTGGGCCTTCCAGATGAGTCCCCCCTGTTTATATCCTGGGCATGACGTGCTGTGGTATGGAATACCCCTTCGGCTAGTTTGGGTCAGGTGTCCTGTCTCTGCTTCCTCCCAGCTTCTTGTGCACCTCCTCACTGGCAGAGTATGAGACTAAAAAAGTCCTTGATCAGGGTAAGCGCTACTGAGCAACAACTAAAACATTGGTGTGTTATCAGCATTGTTCTCAGACTAAAGGTAAAACACAGCACTGCACCTGCCACTAGGAAAAAAAATAACTATCCCAGCTGAAAACAAGACACAGCTGTACTGTTTAATGCTGAAGGGTAGTAGTAGTAGTCAAATGGTAGTTTTTATGCTAGATTTAACCTGTAAGACTGTTTAGTCTGCTAAATGCATTTCTCTAGATGTTTGGACCTTTTTGTGTGGGAAAATGTAGCAAGGGAGACAAGTCAGGTGTGTGGTGTCAGATCTGAAGGTCAGTATGTGGCTAAATATTTTTTCCTCTCTTTCAGTTGGCCAAATATCATGACTTAACCCTAGCTGGCGACTAAGGACCATGCAGCCACTTGGTCACTCCACACCCCACACCCTGAAGGATGGAGGAAAGTATTGTAAGAGTAGGTGAGAAAACCTGTGGGTTGAAATAAAGACAATTTAATAAGGAAAGCAAAAGCTGTGCATGCAAGAAAAGCAAAACAAGGAATTCATTCACTATTTCCCATGGCAGGCGTCCATCTCCAGGAAAGCAGGGTTCCATTGTGCGTAATGGTTACTTGGAAAGACAAATGCATCATTCCAAATGTCCCACTTTCCTTCTTCTTCCCTCAGTATTATATGCTAAGCATGATGCCATATGATCTGGTGTACCCCTTGGGTCAGCTGGGATCAGCTGTCCTGGCTGTGTTCCCTTCCAACTTCTTGTGCACCCCCAGCCTGCTTGCTTTAAAAAAAGGCCCAGAAAAGGCCTTGATGCTGTGCAAGCACTGCTTAGCAGTAACTGAAATATCACATCTGTGTGTTATCAACACTGTCCTCATCACAATCCAAATCGTAGCGCCATACAAGCTATTATGAAGTACATTAACTCTATCCCAGCCAACATCAGCACACAAAATTAGAAATATGACTTGTGCTCATAAAGTATGCATTTCTGGGACAGTTTTGTAATATCTGTATTTTTAAAATTAGTCTTAGTCGTTGGTCAGCTGATAGGAATGTATGAAAACCAAAAAAGACCTGAAAAGGCGGCAGTACATATTACATTAAAAAAAAAAAAATAAACCAAAAAAACCTAACAAAAAAACAACGACAAAAAAAAACCCAACAACCAACACAGGAGCAGCAAAGCCAAAATGCTAGTGGGATTCCTTAACTATAATGGAACCTCTGGATACTGAACTTGGCACTTGGTGTTTCTCCTCTCAAGACTGCAGGAATCAGAGTGAATGAGATTTTGCTAGTAATGCTAAGGACAGAGTTACAGTTTGAGAGCTGTCTTTATTAGGTGACTGAGACAGCACCATCTAGTGGGGGTACGCAAGTTTCTCAGCGTAGTGCTGGACGGATGAGCTCGTGCATTTTTTAGTGGTTTATATTCAACAAATAATTACAACTAATGTGAATAATTTTAAGTTATTTTATGTCCCTTTTTAAATTTAGTGCACAGGGCAAACATAATTCTCACAATACAAAGATACACATTTCAGATGGCTGGCCTTTGCAAAGCACCGGTGACATCCCCCCAGTCATCTAGTAGAAGTTGGGAGCAGGTAGAGCAAGACTCAAGACTATGTGGTCTTCCCATAGTGTTAGGTAAAAGGCTGAGAAGATAGAATATATTGCCAAATACGTTCTTGTAGGTTTTATCTCTGTCTACATGGTAAGGAAGCCAATGTAGATGTTAAAAATAACTTATAGATGTCCTAGGGATTAGTGCCACGTTTGTGTCCCTTTTTAAAAAAAAAACATTGATTTTGTGCCTGTGGAGAGGCCCCTGTAGATGGGCCCTGGCAAAACAGTTCTTTAAAATAGTATTTGGATGTGGACTGTGACTACCCCTGCTGCAATGGGGTGTCAACTTGCTAAAATCTGCTCAGTCCAGAGGGACTGGAGCCATCACTGCTATGTCTCACTTCCTGGGTTTTCTGCACTGTTACTCACTTTGCAGTTGTGTATGGAGATACTTGGACTTCATGGCTCAAATGGCAAATCTGAATCCAGTAGTTCCCTGTATGAGCTTTTCCATAGAAAGAGGGCATATGGGCACTTGTATTTCAGTTAGAGGAGTGATGTACCACTGTAGTTAAAATCCCCATGACACTAGAGTTCAATTAATTTTAAAAAAACCTAGCCCAGATAGCCTAGTCATAGCCCATGGTTACTTCTATCATTATATGAGAAAAGCGCTAGGGTGCAAACTTGTACAAAAGCAGCTGGTACCTTGTGGCAGGTAACTGTTTAGGAGGCCTGCAGTCATCACTGATGAGAAATAAAAGGGCATGTGTTCCGGAAATAACAGAGAAGAAACATGGAAAACCAGATACCCACCCACCACCAAAGCATAAATTTTTCATGTACGTATTATTTCTAGCTGACACCACTTGCCATCTGCAAAGCAATGCCTGAATTGGTGTTAGCCAGTTTCAACTTTATGTACAGTGAATTTTCTAGATCATTATAGTTAGTCATTAAGTATTGTTAACATGATTTTTACTCTTGATTTGTGCCAGTAAACATTTTAGTTATCAGAGTGAAAACTCAGAATGATTTTTTTTCTTATGAAACGGTAACTAGAAATTTGGTGACCCTGTTTGTTTAGATAATTTTAAAATTCTTTCTAATACTGTATAGTCATGACTTTAGAACATGATTTTGTGACAAATCCAAGTGTAATGTGTAATTTATTTGATCAGTAGTAACAATAAATTCATCTACACCCACTGATATCTTTGCATCTCTTCTGCTGACAAGCAGGGTGTGCAACAAAACAACTGTACACTGGTTTGTATAACACGCACAGTTTATTAAACAAGCACACTAAAGCAAATAAGCACTCTAAAGCAAAGAAGCACACTAACGTGAATCAGGTATATATCTCTATATATTCATAAATAAGTCCAATAAAGCAAATCAGATACACATATATATAAATACAGAGGAAAATTAGCAATGCATCACATCATTGCTGCATAAGGAGGACAGAGATTAAGAAGAAATACATCACCAATTACCACCAAATCATCATCCAGGCCCACACTTTAAGCTGGGAAGCCCTGTTGCAGCCAATGCCAGGAGCCTGAGGTAATTGAGAAAATTCCTGTGCAGTGCGTACACCCATAGGTGAGGTTTTGGATTTGGCTACAAGGGGGTCCTGCTTTTATAGCCTTAGGAAAACAACTGGCTTTATGCTAGGTTGGTAATTGTTTACTCGTGGGCAGTGCAGTTTCTCATGATCCCACTGTTATCCACACCTGTGTGGCCAAGTATGAAGGTCATAGAACAGCTGCACACCTGTGTTTTCCTGCCTCTTTCCGACAGACAGTCATGATGAACATAAACATACATACTCTACTGAATATACTTTGGCAAAAAACTCACTTGATTATGTCTCTCAGTCATGAGAGGGAATCAACTCTCAGCTAGGTTCCCATCCACTACAATATCCCTTCTTCTTTAAACTTTTTCACATACTAAACAGTAATTATTATTTTACATCTCTCACTCTCTTTTCTAATATTGCAATAATATTTCGGGTCATGGTCAGCTAGGGACCCAAATCCTCTTGTAGGAGGATTTATCAAGAACTTTCAGACTATCTAAATAATGATAAAGCCTATTAACTGTTTGTTCTATATTTTCAGTTTTCAAAGATATGTCAGGCTAATGATTCACAACAGACATTTCTAAGCTGCTTCTTGGTTTCTCCCTGATTCTATGATGTAGAATTCTGTCTAGCAATTTCTTCACTTATTTTTCCTTGTTCTGAGTTGCACTTAATTTATCTTCAGAACCCTGACCTCAGGTAATTATTTCAATGAGGAAAAAATGTGTATGAGGATGAGAACTCAAATAATAGTCATCTGCTTGTGAAATTGTCTCTCTTCTCCATTTTACTTCTACTGGGCAATCCTCTGTAACTGGAAGAATAAGTCTTTAAAAATGCCTAAAATTCAGCTTGTCATAGGTACCTAAAGTTGCTCAAATTGATTTTGTAAGTCTTAATCTACATGCCTTGATGCCTGTTGAAATCCTTCTTCTCAAGACATGGGGACAAGTTGGCCATACATCATTTGGAGAAGTATAGCAATAAGGAAGGGATGCCTAGAAATTGAACTGAAGTACTAGGGCATTCAGTGTTGTAATATTTAAGTAGGGTGGCTAAAAATAGGTAGTTTTCTCTAGGCAGCAAGCAAGGCAGTCTGTCTGCCATGCTTCAGGGCCCTCACAGTGAAATGCATTTAAACCACTTCTACTTGAGGAAGTTTCTTGCATCACAGCAGGTAAATCATAGAGTTTTGAAGGCTTAGACAACTAGATAACAGTAACTTTATGAATTTCAGTGTCATTTGGTAGATTTATGCACATGTAGAAGAGATTGCATAACAGTCTCTGAGCACAAAGCCAAATGATGTATTAAAAATCACATTTTCAGACTGAACAAGGCAGGTCTGAAGCGATCACTGTGCTAAAGAAAATGATATGTTCATAAATTATGGTATGGTAACATGCATGCATCTTGGATTACCAAACAACTAGCTTGGTGGTATGTCCAGGGTCATTAGTCTTCTGCTCCTAGAAATGAAGGTCTTAGTCCAGTTCCAGAAAGAGTTTATTTAGAAGTAACTTGCAAACACTTGTACCGTTGTTTGGTACTCACATGTCTGTTGTTTTTTTGAACCTCTGAATTTAGGACCTTGTATCCCATTTCATACATTTGCTGAATTCTTGTTGATTTGTGCCTTGGAGATTGCTTTAGAATTCTCCTGATTTCCACTTCTGCTTCTCCTGGGTTGACTTGAGTGACATAAGGTTGACTTTTAGTCAACTTTTCTTTTTTTTTTTTTTTTTTTTGGTTGAAGCATCTTTTTTTTTTATGCAAATGTGAAATTTCCGAACAGCATAGGACAGCACATAATGCATCAGTAAGAGTACACATGTGGTCCTATAAGATATTTTGTAGTAAGATATAATGTATGTCACTGGTAACTTACCAATAATAAAAATGTCTCATTTTTATAATCTATAAAATTTAACAGCATTATGAATGTTTTGCCAGAGTTCCTTTTCTTATGTTGTCAAAACTCAGTGCTTCATGTATGCTTTTTGTAGACTTGCATTTGTGAGATATGAACGTTGCTATGAAACTGGATAGTAAATTTTTAAAGTGTCATGTTTCATCTTGTGTCTGTCCTAAAGGAATATTTTGGTTTGAAAAGAAGTTGTTTTTAATATACATTTGTGGATTTTTATAAAACCAGAAGATGGCAGCAAGTGTTGATTAAAATTTTGTACCACTGAACCACTTCACACCTTCAGAGCAAATTGATATCCTTTGTAATGCAAGCATTTGCTTTGAATGTGATGTGTAACAGAAAAGAGCTGATTAACATTTGCATCAGTACCATTATTCTTGCACAGGGAAGTAAAAGGGCTAATCCATTTCAAACAGATTTATCCATTTGAAAAGACTAATGCTGTGAGGGTCTGTCAGTGTGCATATGCCAAACAAATAATGCAATGATCTGTCTAATATGTTCCCTGACAATACAAAACCACACATATAATGATGTTTTTTCTGTGTACTGTTGTCTCTGAAGCTTTCTGCAGCACATTTTTGGAAGATAGTTGCTGTTTCTGAATAGGCATATCAACAGCTGAAAGTATTAAAGTTTGTGGAAGATACCTTATATGTTGATTCCAGGGTAGCTCACATTGTGGGTAGTGCTTCCATGGAAATTGGTGAGAACACTTAGAGATGAGATCTAATTCTTTTTGATGTATCAGAGCCTGTTTCTAGTTCTGCAGGGTGGATGGGAACCCTTGAGTTCCCTTGTGGGAACTCAGCTTGGTACCTGAGCAATGAACCAACAAGTAGAGGTGTAGGAGGTTTAATGCTTGGTTTCTAGATCTTAATTTGGGTATTGCATATAATGTCAATTTGTGGAAAGGCAGGAGTAAACCTAGACTATATTCTGTGCACATTTTTATTAGAATAGCATACTTGCCCACAGAAACTGATTGGAATAATTTCAGATACTTTCTGGAAATCACATACTGGCCCACACATTAAAGGTAGCTTTGAGTAGTTAGCTCAACAGATCTTGCTGAAGTTAAAGAAGGAAAAAGTTCTCCCTAGTTAGTGTAAGTTACACTGTGCCGGGTAGGACCTGGGAGAAATATAATGAGCATCACACATCTTTAAATAATAGTTTTATAATACCAGCATCCTTCAAAGGGTTTAGATTTGAAGAATTACAGAGTAGCTATTTTGATGTAAAGTTTAAGTATCATCAAAAGTGATCTGGATTCATCAAAAGTGACTCATGATTTTAAAAGTCTTCCGAGTATTTTGCTTCATCTGGGTCTTTATAAGCCTCAAGGAACTTAATTTATTTAGTTTCTTCTCAGGCAAGCCATCTTATAACATTGATTATCCTCATTGTCTTGATTTTGTTTTCCAGTTTATCTGTTCAAGGTGCAGGTGAGTTGTGGGGTTTATAAAGTGGTATGCTGATGTTTACTCAGTCACATAATGATGTTGACTGATAAAAAATTTTACTATTAAGTCATAACATTCGACTTGCTTATCTGTAGCTGCTGATAGTCCAACAGTCACACAGTGAGGGAAGGAAATTAAAGAAAAATACAACAATTGAACTGATAATGATATGCTCTGAGTGTGTGCGTGTGCATGTGTGTGCATGTTGCGGGGGGGGGGGGTGTTGCAACAGCATGTTAAGGAATATGGTCAACTACCTTCTAAATAAAAGAGATGTGAAGCTTTTTATTTCCAATCCTCTCTCCCATCCAACCTCGAGAGTACTGGGAAAAAATGAAGAAAGCTTTTGAACTCCAAGGTGAAGTAAGTGGCTACAATAAATTTACAGGAATCAAAAGAGAAAAAAAGAACAGATTTGTTGAATTGTTTTGTGTAAGAAAGATTTTGTGTTGCACTGGTAAGGGAAATGTTGGCAAGAATATTGTTCAGGGATCTGAATGCCATCCAGCTAGTAGAAGAACAGAGTACAAAATCAGTGCTCTGAAAAGTGCAAATGCTCAAATGTCTCAAATGAAAGTATTGCACATCAATATTAGAAGACTAAACAGAAAAAAAAAAAGTTAATTGTTATACCTACCCATCTACTGGTCATTGAATACTGCTTAATACTGTGTACAAATTATTTCCAAAATTAAATACAGTTCAGGAAGTCCCACAGCCTTTTTAATCAGTCCTACAAGATTCTAATCACCTTCCTGGTTTAGAGACAAGTTAGACAGAGATAAGAATTTAGGCAGGAAGTAATTGCACTTTTTTTCAGGTAGATCAGTTTATTGTTTCTATGGTTCATCAAGTTTGAATGGTGAATTCCACTAGAATTCACTAGTTTCCAAATGTAAATAGGCTATAACAATTATTCTAAAATAAACCCATTACACCAAAGAAATATGCAGGTCCAAGAACATGTTATTCTTCCACATTTTATACACAGTATAACTTAATCTCCAAAGAAGTCTACCTGGAGTCATAAATGGAAGAAACATGAAAGGGGACAATTAACATTTTTAATCTTCTGCTACTGCAGATAGCAATAAGTTAAATGTCCTTTTTTCTAAATTAATTACAATATTCTTCCTTACTGCAGCAAAATAGTGAGTGCTTTCTTCAAAAATAAACTCTGAAACAGTGAATAGATACGTTTTCAAATGTCTGTGGCCACTGTGGCATTTACTGCTTTGTTGGCTAACTCAGCTTCTTTGAAGAGGGAAGCATGCTACTTACACCATGATGAGTTAACAAAATACACTCATTTACTCAAGGTATTTTGTAGTGCTGTTCCATCAATCATAGGGACCAGATACTGGTAACTGAGAATGAATGTCAAGCAGTGTCAAGACTCCTCAGTTCATAAAGCTGATAACTCTTCGTGTGATTCTGTTTGTCTCTTAATAACTGATATGGTCTCCCTCTTTATCACCCTTCAACAGAATAACATGTATTATTCAACTGCTGTCGCAGCTACAACAGTGCTCTGGTACTTCTTTCTTAGGAGAAGCAACTCTGAAAAATTATGCAAATGAGGAAAAAAAACCCAAAAAACAACCCAGACCTTGATTTTGAAGGCATATTGCCCCTAAAAAAAAATTCAAAAAAAAATCACATAATAAACACAAATCAGTGAAGCATAAGAACATCTGAACCTGCTACAAGCTCAGGAGTGCTGCATCCCAACTAGAAGGAAGTGCAGCAAGAGGGCCAGGAGACCTCCTTGGATGGATAAGGAGCTGCTGAGGAAAATTCAAGGGAAAAAAGAGGCTTATAAAAAGTGGAAGCAAGGACAGGCGGCCTGGGAAGAATACAGGGATGTTGTCTGGGAAGCTAGGGACCAGGTCAGGAAGGCTAAGGCCCAGTTAGAATTAAACCTAGCCAGGGATGTTAAGGATAACAGGAAGGGATTCTACAGGTACGTAGCAAACAAAAAACAGACAAGGGACAAAATAGGCCCCCTGAGGAAGCTCTCGGGAGAACTGGCTACACAGGATTTGGAGAAGGCTGAGGTTCTGAATGACTTCTTTGCCTCGGTCTTCACTGGCAAAGGCTCTGACTGCACGACCCAAGTCTTAGAAGGCAGATGCAGGGGCTGTGAGAATGAAGACCTTGGGCTCACTGTGGGAGAGGATCTGGTTCGAGACCATCTTAAAAATCTGAACGTGCACAAGTCCATGGGACCTGATGAAATCCATCTTCGGGTCCTGAAGGAGCTGGCCAATGAAGTTGCTAAGCCACTGGCCATCGTATTTGAAAAATCATGGCAGTCAGGTGAAGTTCCCAACACCTGGAAAAGGGGAAATATAACCCCCATTTTCAAGAAGAGGAAAATGGAAGCCCCGGGGAATTACAGACCAGTCAGTTTCACCTCTGTGCCTGGGAAAATCTTGGAGCAGATTCTCCTGGAAGGCATGCTAAGGCACATGAAAAACAACAAGGTGGTTGGTGACAGCCAGCATGGCTTCACTGAGAGGAAATCCTGCCTGACCAATTTGGTCGCCTTCTACGATGGGGGTACAGAACTGACGGACAGGGGCAGAGCAGCTGACGTCATCTACCTGGACTTGTGCAAAGCGTTTGACGCTGTCCCACACCACATCCTTGTCTCTAAATTGGAGAGAGATCAATTTGATGGATGGACCACTCAGTGGATAAAGAACTGGCTGAACGGGTGCATGCAAAGAGTTGTGGTCAATGGCTCAATGTCCAGCTGGAGACCAGTAATGAGTGGTGTCCCTCAGGGATCAGTGTTGGGACCGGTCTTGTTCAACATCTTCGTCGCTGACATGGACAGTGGGATTGAGTGCGCCCTCAGCAAGTTTGCCGATGACACCAAGCTGTGTGGTCCGGTTGATATGCTGGAGGGAAGGGATGCCATCCAGAGGGACCTCAACAAGCTTGTGAGGTGGGCTGATGCCAACCTTATGAAGTTTAACCATGACAAGGGCAAGGTCCTACACCTGGGTCAGAGCAATCCCAGGCACAGCTACAGATTGGGCAGAGGAGAGATTCACAGCAGGGACTCTTCATCAGGGACTGTAGTGACAGGACAAGGGGTAACAGGTTAAAACTTAACCAGGGGAAGTTTGGATTGTATATAAGGAGGAAATTCTTTCCTGCAAGGGTGGTGAGGCGCTGGAATCGGTTGCCCAGGGAGGTTGTGAGTGCTCCATCCCTGGCGGTGTTCAAGGCCAGGCTGGATGAAGCCTTGGGTGGGATGGTTTAGTGTGAGGTGTCACCCATGGCAGGGGGGTTGGAACTAGATGATCTTGAGGTCCTTTCCAACCCTAACTATTCTATGATTCTATGATCTGGATTGGCTTCTTGACTATGTGTGACGAATTCACATGTCTAGTAATGTTTTATAGGTTTTGTCTCTTCTATTTTTGGTTTACCTTATCTGTCATTACCATGAGTACTCTCTTACATAGTCTTTCTTGACCCCATGCAAATTAATTTCTTAGTACACAGTAGAATATAAAACCTCTTGGGACTGAATCATTGCAATTTCACAATTTCTTGCTGAATTGCTTAGTCGTTAGGGGGATATTTATGTAAACCAACACACCACAGCGCTGC
Organism: Lathamus discolor; assembly: GCF_037157495.1. Lineage (NCBI taxonomy): Eukaryota > Metazoa > Chordata > Aves > Psittaciformes > Psittacidae > Lathamus > Lathamus discolor. The sequence goes on from NC_088909.1 coordinate 71,489,449, forward strand.
ATTGTTCTGTTATTCAAAGACATGTCCACAGTAAACTGGCTTTACCACAGCCTGAGAAAATATACTTTTGAAGATAATTTAAAAATGTAGATGTTCTATTAAATGTATGTCAATTACATTTTATTGAAATAAATTTAGTATCTCAGGTAGCACTATTAGAAAAGTCTGACTATTTGTATCTTCACATTGTGTAAAGAAGTGCCAAAACTGAGAGAGCCCTTGGCTGATATTAAAACTCTTCTATATTTCTTGATTCCAAATTTATCTCAGCAAGGAGGTACACTCTAAGAAACAGTACTATTATATATACATCCACATGTTTTAACTTCTGCTTTTCCCAGCATGCCAAGTGCAAGAGGAAATTTCATGTTTGCAACCCAAATGTGTTTTAAAGTCTGGCCTAAATTTTGTAATCTCTTTAATGATATACATTTTTCATTTTAAACACATCTCCATTGACCACAGCTCAACAAAGCTCTGTTAAAAGCCAGGAGACAATTACACTCACTGTATCAAAACTCATATCCTCACACTTTCTTCCTCAGCTACAGATGTAGCTTCTTATTTCTGCTTCTTTCCTCCACTGTCTTTGTCTCTTCTTGAGGTATCTTTCTTCATCTGCTTGTTGGGGCTCTTTCCTCTTGGTATACTGTTAAATATTCGATTCAATACTATTAAATAAGGGTTCAAAAGCGTGAGTGGAGTTCTCCTCTGTAAGTCTATTCATTTATCTGCAGCTTTGGGTGTGGGTGGTTTTGGGTCCTTCCAGGAAGGAGGACACAATACTCATGACCAGCTTACAAATTGCAGTAACTGATCTTCAGATAAATTTTTAAAAAAGAAAATCTTTTTACTATTTTATGTTGTTCATTTTCATGTATTTTTAGAAAGGACACAGAAGTGGAAAGTTCAAATATTAATTTCATAGGAGATCATGGCATAGTCAAACTACTGAGAGAGATTATGTTAATGAGATATTCTTAATGAAAAAGGGTGGGGGCCTGGTTCTTTTCAAAGTCCTTTTTCACAACACTTTTATTTCTCAGACTTGTCAGAATTGTTATTCACAGCCTTCTTTGGGCATCCACCTTCTCCGGTGTGGGGTCCTCCATGGGCCACAGGTGGAATCTGCTCTACCTTAGATCTCCATAGACTGCAGGGGCACAGCCTTACCATGGTCTGCATCGCCACAGGCTGCAGGGGAATCTCTGCTCTGGAGCCTGAAGCACCTCCTGCCCTCCTCCTGCACTGACCTTGGTGTCTGCAGGGCTGCTTCTCTCACATACTCTCTCTTTTCTTCGGCTGCAGTTGCTCCTGTGCAGGAACTCTTTCTCCTTCTTAAGTATGTTTTCCCAGTGGCACTACTACCACCACTGATGGGTCCTTCTTGGAGCTGGCTGGCATTGGCTCTATTGGACATGGGGGAAGCTTCTGAAAGCTTCTCACAGAAGCCATCTGTGTATCCCTGCTGCTACCAAAACTGTGCCGTGCATACCCAGTACACAGATACCTTTGGTTCAACCTTTAGGTTGAAATATATCCTTGTCTTGTTTCAGGAATACATGATCTGAATCATTATTCTGTGGATTTTTAAAACCTCTTCGGTATCAATAAATTACAAATACATGCAAATAATACTTTACTTGTTCAGAGTTTTATTTCAACATGATGGTATTTTTTTCACCTTTGTACATAAAATAACTATTTTTAAATAAAGTATTGCATCTTTTATAATTTTAAGACAATAATTTGGCAGCTATCTATATATATCTCCCAAGGGTGCATCACATACCTTTAGAATTAACACCTGTTATTCATAAATAAAAGTGAATGTAATGATGCTTACATGGAAGCTTGCCATGTTGAACAAGTTGAACATTCACAGTACCATACAAATGAGAAACACTGAACTATGGCACTAATGACATTAATTCACCTTAGCAACTTTCAATTTTGTATTAAAAAGTAAGAGAGCAAGTCAAAGCTGCAGAAGACGTCAGCAGTTAAAAGTTGTTTGAAGCCCATTGAGCATGAACCAGGCAGCTGAATAATGCAGACAGCATAATGAACTGGAGATAAATGATCCCAAGCAGACCCCTGCTGAGTGCCAGGAGAATATGTTTATTTGATAGATTTATTATCATAACATCCTTTTGCAGTGACCTCCAATTTAGAGAAAATACCTGAAACATTTATAATCTGTGTGTTTTCATTTGTAACGAATGGTAGGACAATGTTCTTGTTAGTTACTGGAGCAGCTGTGAGAAGTTGCTGGCTGAAGATACGTTATAGAATCAGCTTGATAAATTCTTCTTTCAGGTATGTAAAAGTAATTAAAATCTCAGTCAAATCTGTTCGTGGTCAAGCATTTATGACTGGTCGTTTATCTTCAGGCCACAAACCAAATAACTTCTGAGTGGTTGTTTTTTGAGGCTTCCTCCTTTTCTAATAGAAAAGCCTTACTTTATAGATATTTTTACTGTTATCTGTTTTATGTCTACACCCACTATTCCAATACAGAAATACTTGAAGTTAAGAGTTGCTTAATACAGATCATAAGGTCTCTCATACAGAATTAACTGGTGTTGCTGTACTTGAATATTGTGAAGTATTAGCCTCACTAGCTACATTAAGGTCCATTCATCAGAGGCTGTGCTGGGACAGAAGCTTCTTCACTCTTCACAAGGTACAGTGTAAGTAATACTCAGAAAGGCCTTTCAGATTCAGGTGTGAATTCCCTACGTTTTTATTTTAACTCCATTAGCTCAGCCCCTAGGTGTACATCACCTTCCCCTTTAGTTCCCAGAAAAACTTCCCAGCAGTGGTACTCTTGGGAAAAAAAAAACAAATATGCAGTTAAGCCTTTAATTAGTGAATGGTTCACCAGCAAGAGAACTGGTTTTGAATGGGTTCTTGAATGGGCCCAGAAGAAAAATTTTCCTCAAGTTCTGCTGTACATTACAATCACGTTTCTATGAACATATGGGGTTAGCTCTAGGATTTTTGATTACAGAGAAAATTTGATGTTGGACATTTTATCTTTTAACAGCAGCATTTAAATTGTTTACAGTTTAATTTCAGATTCTTCTTCCCTAGGCTCACAGAAACTGTAAACAGAGGACATAAACAAGGATCACGATACAACTGGTTTTTTGATACCAGTTTTTTTCTGCTGCAAGTCCAAGAAGCAGCAGAGGGCTACCTCATTTCCTGGACACCCTTTCAACTTTCAAGGAAGCCTAAGAACCTTCTACAATGTGGTGGCTTCCTTGGTAGAGAAGGGGAGAGCATTGAATATTGTTTTCCTCAACTTTAGTACAGCCTTTGACACTGACTTTTGTAGCATCCTCATAAAGAAGCTTGCAAAGTACATGATAGTAAAGTGAACAGTGAGATGGACTGAAAACTAGCTATTCGCTAGGCCCAGAGGGTTGTGATCACTAGTGGTTTACTGCAATGACAATATTGGGGTGAGTACTGTCTAACATGTCACCAGTGCCCTGGACACTGAGACAGAGTGCATCCTCAGGAAGTTTGCAGATGACACAAAACAGGGAGGAATAGCAAGTTTACCAGATGGATCTTAACATGCTGGAGAAACAAGCAGGGAAGAATCTCACAAAGTACAATAAGGGTAATGCAAAGATTTGGCTTTTTGGAGGCATAGCCCCATGCACCAGTACATGCTAAGGGCCATTCAGTTGGAAAGCATATTTTGCGGAAAAGAACCAAAGGGTCCTGGTAGACACCAAGTGGAACATGAGCCAACAGCCTTGGGAGCTGAAATAGGCAGAGTCTGTCAGCAGACTGAAGTGATCCTTCCTCTCCAGTCAGCACTGGTGAAATATATCTAAAGTGCTGGGTGCAGTGCTGGCTCAAGAGTAAAGGAAAGATGTGGACGTACTGAAGTGAGTCTAGTGCAGGGCCAAAAAAGAGGGTAAAGGAACTGGAGCATCTTTCCTATGAGGAGAGCCTGAGAGAGCTGGGACACTCCAGGCTGGGAGCAGAAGGCTCAGGGAGACCTCATTCATGCACGTAAATGCCTGATGGGAGGGAATGAAGAGGGAGCCAGACTCTCCTTACTAGTACTCACTGACAGGACAAGAGGTAATGGGCACAAATTAAAAAAAAAAAAAAAACATTGAATTTCATATGAATAGAAGAAAACATTTTGTACCATAAGGGTGGCAAAATACTGGCAGAGGTTACAGTTTTCTTCTGTGTAAATACTCCATACCCAGCTATATGCAGTCCTGGGCAACCTTCTGTAGGTTGTGACCCTACTTGAGCAGAGGGTTGCACAAGATGATTTCAAGAACCCTCAATAATTCTGTGGTTCTGAAAAGTTGCTGAGAAAGGCAGGAACAATATTCTTCTTCTGTTCCTTATATGCAGCGTGTGTGGGGGTGTACTGCTATTGTTTTGGAAAACAGAAGTTTAGCTACTAACTTCTCTGCATAGTAGTGATAGAGGTATTTATGAGGGTCTGGTTTGGTAAAAAGAAGGAGGAAAGAGGAGAAGGAAGTGGAAAAGGAAAATGTATTTTTAGTTCATTTTTGCTTATTCTACACAGAGCCATCACCATTTTTTATCAACATGACACATATTTCAGTAAATTAATGGTATTCAACAAGTTCATATGAACCTGTAGATAATGAACAATTAATACATTTTAATATTGAAATGAGAAAGTATTATTTAATGTGACATTTAACATGTATTCATAAATAATCATGCATACAAACATATTAAGTCACTTAGAACTGTAATTAGTAATGTTCAAGTCCTGGCAAATAGCAGTATTCAATTGGAATATACTGTTTGGCCTGCTTGGCCTTAATAAAACTTTCAAAAGAGGGGCAGCGTGTCCTTTTTAATCTGCTTCTCAATGGCTAGTAGTAAATAAATGAACGTGAGATTGGTAGGTATGACAAATTAATATGCACACTGACAACTTATAAGCACAGCATTGCTTAGGGAATTACTATATGAATATATACAAGCAATTATATGTTTTTTAAATTATTTATTTCATTTTCCAAATAATATACCACTGAGTGGAAATTGATAAAAAAGAGAACACAAATACAATATTATATCAACTTTTTACTGAACTTATTAAGTGGAGGCCCTCTTAATGAGGAAATTAATGAATGAAGCAGTTCATTATGGCTAAGCATTCTTTGTGGTCGTTAAGAATTTGTCAGCATAGACCTGTCATAGTTAGTTTAATTATGATTAATATCTTATCTTGAATTCCATCTCCAGTCATATCTGAGAAACAAATGCAAACCCTATTACATGACCAAAGTTCATGAAATAGGGTGAGTTGTTGATGACCTTATATTTTATTCATCTTCACATTCATATTTATCAGTTTTTACAAGAGCTAAAGTCAATCTTCCAATATTTAAAAAAAAAAAAACAAAAACCCACACCAAGACCCCAAACCAAAACACTTATACACTTATTCATGGTATGTTACATAACCAGTTGTTCTTCTAAGAAACAGGATCCTATATTCGAGATTAAATATCACAACAGCTTTATTACCCTTTTTCAAATGCAGTTACCACTATCTTACAGCGATTTGAATATGGAGAATTACTATCTTAGTCTCTAAGAATTGCTGTAAGACTCACTAGACTGTGTAATTTAAACTGATTTTTTTTTTTAGCCAAAGGTCTCATAAACATCAGTGCAAATTGTATTTCAGTTGTAATCAAAGTTTAGTCTGTTTTATGGGCTTTTTCTATGTGTCTGTGAGTTGATGTATGGGGAGTAGGTTTTAATTAGTTTGTATTTCTAACTGCCTGTCAGTCTTCAATGTCCCATAATTCCTAGTATTTGACCTTCTATCGAATCAGTTAAGTCTTGTACACACTAACAGTTTAGTCTGAAATAGTCCACACACTGTCTTTCGCTGTATTGTATGGATTTCATTGATACAATAATTTTATTCTCTTATTTTCTTAAAAGAATAACAAAAAAAAAAAAAAAAGTGGTCAGACTCTCCATCTGTAAATGCTGTTCCCTTTTCTGAGTACTTTGGCTAATTTCAGGAAAGCCTCCATCTTTCCAGAGAATTATAGGTCTCAAAAGTATGAAATTTCTTCAACATTCATGAAGACTGCTGTCTGAATGAAAAACTGAGCAAAAATACAGAAGTGATGGTCTCTGGGGAATATAGGATACAAATCTGTGGCGCATCAGCTCTAGAGTTTACAGTGCTCACACAAAACTTTGTTTTGACTTACAGAGTTTCAAAACAAATTATTTTGCCATTTGTAAGAAAGGAACCAGGGCAAAATACGATGGTTTATCCCTGTTAAAGAATTTAATACATTTGCTGATATGACAGAGGTGATTCTTGATTAAAGTTTCTGAAGCTGCCAATGCTCTCACACAATATATTATTATTGAAAATGCATTTATTTTCAACCACTGCGCTATTAGCATGTCCCATAAATAAATCAGGATTCTATGGTAACAGCTTGAGCTTGTTAAAGCTCATCCTCATTAGCTGCAGGAGTTAGGCAGATCTTCAGGAGGAGAAGAAGTGGTTGCTCAGTGAGGAAAGCAGATTTCCTCCTTAGGAAGGCAGAGAACTAAATTCCGTCTTGTTCTTTTTTCTGGAGACTCTGAGATGACACTGGACAAAACCACTAAGTCAGCATCTTCACTGATGGTCATTGACTAAGGGTTCCTCACAGCTGAGAACATATGGGATGATTTTGCAGCACACACACACAAAAAAATCATCTAATTCTCCTGGGTATTAGCATAAGCCAACAGTAATCTGAATATAAAAATGCAGTCTTCTAGACCTCTTAAAAGAAACTCTAATTGTAAGGGGAAGTGGGATCTGCAACTGCATGTTCCTATGACTTCTAATAGTTCTTAAACTATTACCAAAATTAAAATAATGAATGGATACTATCCCATCATTCTCTTTAACCAGAATGGACTTTTGAGGTCCGTATTTGAAAAAAAATGTTACTCATCTGACTGAAAACTACTTTATCTAAGTTTACGGAGATTGGGGGAATCTTTCTCAGTTGCAAGCGTTTGCACTATTCTTCAACGCATGATGTGCTCTTCAAAATTTTGCTAGTTCAGTTCAGCTTGAACTGAGTGACTCAGGGGTGGGTGGGGGAAACCCAAAATCATCTTGTGAAATCCACCAAATCATTCTTTCTTGTGCATTTTTCCCTGAAAGTGAACAATTTTAATTTTCCTGACCATTTAAAGACCATATTGTGTTATTTCAAATCCATACTATAGAGACAAATGTACCTCATCAGTGTGTAAGTCTGTGGAATCAAAGTAGTCTATGTGAGTAAAAGATTTGAAAGACCACATTTTAATTATGATTTCCCATAGGCATCTGGGGTCATATGTTTAAGAGCGTTGATGTACTTAAAAGTTATGTCTTTCAGCAGTCTCCACTACTGACTTCATGAGTCTGCCCTTTTGAAAAGCACCCTCTATCATATTTATGATGTTGTCTTACTTAAACTGGGTTCTAATCTGTCTGCTGAAGGCTTGATTGTACTCCTGTGTCTGTCATTGTACTCCTGTGACTGTTGGCAGCGAATCCCAAGGGGAGGGACAGCATGGATTTGAGCAATAATTTCTCTTCTGTATTAGTGACTTCGTAACTCACTTACAAGTCATATTTAAGTCTTGTCACTCTACCCCTCAGTATTTCCAAGGCACTGTCTTTGTACAGCTGTCTCTCTCTCTTCTCATTCGTATTGATTATCACAAGATCATACTCCTATTTTATCTTTCTTTAGTTTCTGCACAACTAACCTCTGCTTAATGAAGTTTGAATTCTCATCTCTATGGTCCTTTCCACTGATATAAAATCTCAAACCCCTCTTTACTTGCTCTTTTCCCATACTGCTCCCATTTGCTTCCACTCTGCCAGTGCTCACAATCACTTGCATTAATCAGATTTTAACATAAAAATTCTTCCTATTCACAAATGTATCTCCTTGTGAAACTCCTACCCACTGTCAGATTGTATCTAAAACTCACTTTGGCTATTTGGTTTATAGATAATTTTTATAATTTTTTCTTTTATATTTTTATAACTATACAGATATATAGATATCCTTCTATTTGTATAAATGGTATGTGATTTGTCTGTTATTATTCCTCTTCTGATCTCTGTAGAAGAGAGAGGCTCTTCTTGTAGAAGCAAGAGGCTCTTCAGATCAAAGCTGTCTCAGGTATCCAGTTAGCATTATTCATCCTATTACTGGGATAATTTTAATGACAAAATAACTATCTAATCACACTATCAGCATTCTACTTTTATGGAAATACAAAAAAACATTATGCTAAGAAGCATTTTCAAAAAGATAAATAAAAATGATTAGGGCATGCACCTTTTTTTGTTTGGTTGTTTATTTGTGTAAGATCTCTAGTTTAAAATAGCTTGTAGAAAAAAAGTCTGTCTCTAATGTTAGTCATAGACAGTTCAGAAAACATACATGCCTAAAGGTGATTGCATGATAGAAAGAAATAAATTCCCCAGGATCAGATTCTCCCTTGCTGACATTCACTGTAGTCTCTTGTATTTGTGCAAGATAAGCATGAGTCGGCATCTAAGTAAAGCTCTGCGTTCACTTCCATTGATGACGATTGGTACTGTACTTTGTCCTGGAATAAATGGCTTTAAAAGGTTATGAATCAACACCCTGAAAATTCTAGATTACCCTCAGTGATCTTGTGCTGACCTGGTTATATTTACAGTGTTTTCATTTCGAAGTCCCTTTCTGTGACTGGATAGAACAGAGATAACTTAAGTCTAAAGGGAGGCTCCACAGCTACAGCTGCACAGGCAAGATTGATTGTATTGGTAGAACCTTTGGAAGTGACAGTTCCTGTATACTTCACTGGTATACTGATACTTTGATGTAGGTGATTTTTCACCTCATAAATAAATAGTACAAAGTTAAATTCATGAATATAGCTGTATAACTGAATCCTAACTTTTCAGTTCTCACTCAAATAGGGCTTCCTGTTTGTCTGCTTAATATGCAGAGGATTATGACTTACCTCTGCACTTCTCTGGTTTTAAAATCTTCTTTTTGATTTCTGTGTAGCTTGACAATACCTGGAGAAGGTTTGGGTTTGCTGTTTGATCAAATTACCTCATGAAATCACATATACTATAAATTACAATTAAGCTATCTCCATATACAATACTTACATTATTTTCATAACAGGATGTTGGGTAGTCTAGTGAAATAGGCTCTTTCAATTACATATTATTTCCCCTTTTACAGTCCTTTTTATGGCTATTAAAGTTTATTTCAAGAGACACAGTCTCTGGGGTTTTTTTTTCTTATTTCTAGTGTGAGGTTAACACTTGTGGATAACGTTTATTTGTGCTGGTAATATAAATTAGATGTGAAGCACTGGAGAGAAAAAATATACGAAAAAATGAGATTTTCTGCTTCCAACTCATTAACTGTCAGTGTGGAGCCTTATTCTGCATAATACTTAAACACATGATAAAAACAGAGTTTTGGTACTGGAATGGTGAGAAGTGGTAGTAGGAACAGGATTATGAGAATTCCAATAATGGGTAAATTTTTGAAGTCTCAAGTTAATGATATTATAAATATGATGCATATCAGACAGCATTTTAAAGGCAAATATTTGAGCTCTGTGGTTATGAAAAATGTCTGAACTTTGGCGGTTCATACTTTCAAAGGGCAAAGAAAAAGCTTGTGGGTTGTGGGGGTTGGTAGAATTTAGGAATTTTGAATGGCTCAAGTTAGCAGTATTTTCCCTTCCCCCAAGTATATTTTATACGTGGGTAAGGCAACAGACAAACCTGAAGGTTTATTCTATATTTATTCTATATATTGTGGTTTGTTGAAAGTGCAAGTTGCTCTGCTTTTGGTTCATGGCAATGATCACCAAGCATAAAGATCCCTGAATCAGTAAGGCATGTATTTTTAAAATTTTTATTCCCATTTTCTTTTAGTGGATACTTTCCATTATGAAACAAAAAAACCTTGCCAGGCTGTTTTATGTCATATTCTACGTTTCTGCAGCACACCTTTGTTCTCTATGCTCATGCACACTCACACTCATAGTTTTCCTTTTTTATGTGGAGCATGAAAGTCTACTCCTTGGGTAGACAGGCACAAAATTCTCACATTACAAAATTCACCAGAATATAATGTGGATAATTCATTTATGGATAATTTGGGGTTAGTTGTTTTGTGAAAGACCAAATTACAGACTTCGCAAGGTAAACCATGCAGAAATTATGTCTCACAGTCCAACAGTTAGGTAGGTGATTCAACAACTCTTTTTTCTCTTTTTTTTAATGCTACACTGAATGAAAGATAATTCATTACAGAACTGTTGCTCCACCACTAGCTTGGTGGAATTTCTCAGCAGAGGTGTTTGCAGATAGGGTCAATCCCTGTTTTCGTGGCTGTCTCTTTGCTGCAGTTGCAAGAGGAGGATTTTGCAAATGTATCTTTACCCATTCAATTCTTATCAGATAGTCTCCACACTGCAAACCAGTCTTCCATAACACTTTCTAAAGGTTTGTTATTTTAACTGCAAGTCTAATGTTCTGGATTGAAGACAAACGCAAAATGCCATGTTCCTGTTTGCTGTTTGTCTTATGTAGCTTACCTGATTAATTGATGTTAAAGCAAGTGTATTGCAAATACTCATCCTTCAAGGCAAGTGAAAAGGGTAGTCTGTAACTTCAGTAGTGCCACTGGGAATATATTTGACCTCACACCTCCAATCCTGACATTGTTTAACCATATCCCACAACTAGTGAATTTCAATTATTTGTTCAGAGGAGACATTCATAATTGCCTGGTGTAAGCCTGCCTTTAGGATGCAAAGCAGAAAACAATGAAAATGCTACACTAGTGAATTAGAACAGCAGCACTTAAATGTATAAATTAAATGGGCCTCTTTTCACAGCTTTCTCTTTCTATTCTGAGAGGCCTCAGCCTGGTGACATCAAAGACAGGATTATGTGAGAAGATAAAAAACTTGATCTAATGTCCATGTTTGAAGTCATGAAAGTCCTCTTCTCTCCAAGCCAAAATAACCCTCCTTATAACACAATGAGCTAGGGTCCAGGTGCAGGGAGGGGGGGAAGGTTTCACTAGGGATATCTCAGAGAAGCCAAAGAGTTGTACATTGAGCCATAATCTTCCCAAATGTGCTAATAGATTGTATGTAGGCTTTGGAAGCTTTGTCCTGTCAATTAATTTGTTAAGTCTTTCTTTTAATTGAGGAAGGCGATTATGCATGTGACTGGATTGGCCTTTAATAAGAGTTTAACCTGTTTCACCTACTTACAGGGAAATCTACGTCACTTTATATGAGGAAGAAACAGGGAATGCTAAAGCACATTGTTATCTAAGCATACACTGTGCTCATATGCTGTTGGCTTCTGTGCATGTTACATTCCATTTCTGATGTATCATGCCGATGACATATCCTGTTAAACAGCCTATGGATTACAAAGGGATTTGGAATGTGAGGCAAAATGGTGAGCTTTTTGTATTTTGAAATGTGTTCCTCTCTGTGAGGGAGTCTTCTTAACATTCAAATATTCTCTTATGTGATGAAATTATCTGCTCTGAGTCGCTAAAAATTGACAGAGACCAATGCAAATTTTCACCTTGTAATGATTTAGAACGTCAGGGCTTCATAAAGAAGACTCTTGTTTTAATGTGAGCATCTGCAAAACAAATGCCCTTAAAAGTTCTTGCTCTTTAAACAGTGAAACTATCATGAGCTTGTACAGTCTCTCAATGAGCCAAAGCAAGTGCTTCTGTCTGACTTAAAATGCATGGCAACTGCTGTAAGTGTTTATAAACATCAGATATTAGTGAGAATGTTTGCCATTTGTATAATCTATGATCCTACTGTATGATCCTCTCTTTGCCCTGCATTTTCAGCCTTTGAGATACAGCAGGAGAGATACAGAAGCACTAGTCTTTCACAACATAACTGTAGTCAATCAGATGCAACAACCAGTGTGAAAAATAGGGTATTAATATACCACATGTCTGATGCTCCCCACAACCTCAATTCCAGCATTGGACAATTTGCAATATTTTTATCACATTCAATTCTACTCCAGCAGCGGGAAAAGATTTCTCTGTGGTCTATTTACAGTAACTTTAAAATAACATGTCTATTATAAGTATTACTGCTGTTTACCTTATGTACTTACTTCCAGACACATAGATATGTTTTTATAAAAGTATTAGAACAAATATCTTTCACTCAATTTGAATTACGATGACAAATTGAATACTATTATTCAACAATCTGGTTTTATACTGGTTTTATATGTATGATCCATGTAGCTACATATTCTGATGGTTATAAAATAGTCTAATTTCTGGCTACTATAGTTGTTCCCACGTACACGTAATTTCTAACTGCCAGTTCCCAAACTCCCTGCCTAGGTATATCCATTACTTAAAAGGTCAATACTCCTTTCATTTACTGAGCTTAAGTCATTAAATGCATCCTGCCCTTTTCATTTGAAAAAGGTTTAGAATTGGATACTCTGTTGAATTAAAAGCTCTATTAGTGCAAGATTCATGGAAGAACCATCAGTAGCATCTTTGTTATATTAGTCCCTGACAGACAAGGTGATTTTGAATGTTTCCTCATGTCACAGGACACACAAATTAGTGCTAATTCTATAGGCAGGTGGCATATTAATTGGATTTCACAGGATACATAAACCATTGGAATGTGCTTTCCAATGTCTTACTACTGTGACATAATACTTATGTCAAGTCAGACTTACAGGTAGATATTTTCTTCCAGTCTAGATTTCAGGCAGCACTGTGATGCTGAAGTGATTGGGTAAGTGCAAAGAAAGATTTTCATTACTTGGTTATGGAGGGAAGGCCCTCATAGAATATTTTCAAGATGTAAAAAGGGGAACAACTTTAATCCTGCAAGAGGCCCTTGAGTCTTCTTTTAGCATTTGCAGCTCTGGGTGGTCCAGCTGAATCCTTTGTGGTCCCCCTAAGCATTTTGATGACAATGCAATTCATGGAAATTCTTAGGATGAGGGCCTGCTAGAATATTTAACAAGCTCTCAGCATCCTTTACTGCTTCTATGAAGCATTTATGCCGCCATCTTCCTAGGGTAGCAGGAGAAATTTTGTAAGCAAAATAACTGAGAATAAAGTTACATAACCAAGAAGAACTGGGTAGTGTCTGTGCTAGAGCTGAAAGCATTTGCCTAATTGGTTAGGAGCAAAACAACAAAAAGCTGACATCCATTCCTCTATCCATACTCAGAGCTGGAAGCTGCCATCTGCCAGAATCAGGACCTCAAGGAACAGTGCCACAGTTCTTCCAAGAAGCCAAAGCTCCATGGCCCTTGGAAAAGGGATAATGTTAATTAGAAACACAAAGCTCAAAGGGATGAGGAAACCTTATTAGGTAGCTTAGCTCAGTAATATAATGAAAATGTTTGACTCAGATAAGGCTCAAAGGAAAAAGGAAATTCAGGCTGTCCCTGAGGCGGTGCTGGGACCCAAAGCTTATTTTTATGAGAGTACCAGTGGATTTTACTGCTTTCTTCTAAGTAAGACAGGTACCAGCAATTACCCCAAAGTTTTATCAACACAGTATGTTGTTTTGTGAGCCTTTAGTTTTTTCCATCTATGCATTTCTGGGAATTGAATTTAAAGGAAACTACCAAAAATGAGACTACCAAAATGAAAGGCTCTTCCCATGAAGAAGACTACCTTGCAAGTGAGAGTCAAACCAGTATTTGTGATTTTTGGATACAGCCTCTGACTCTGCTACTAGCCGCCCAAGTGAAGTTAGGTGTTCTTTCTGTTCTCTGCCTGTAAAATAAGACAGTACTGCCTCTTTTTCTCTTCTGTATCTATCTCCGTTCAACACCTAGAATGGAAAAACACTTTGACCTTGACTGGAGCTCCTGATTACCTGTCATGCAGACTGAGGATAAAAGAGGAAAAAAAAGAAAAAAAAAGAATAATACTTCACTTCTCATATGACTTAAAAGTTAACAAAAAATTAAATGTTATGGATTTTATTTTTTATAATTTTTTTTACCTATTCCTTTGTTATGTTTGTTTTCCTTCACTGCATCATGTGACAGTAAATAATGCCATAATGCTGTGAACTAAACAGAAGGCACATGACAATCCCAAGGCAAGGATTGTTGACACCAGTAAGGGAAAGTTCAGACTGAAAGCGTATATGAAAACCTTCCTGTTGTTCCGAAGAGTCAAAACCCGAGAGTTAAACCTTGATAGCGGTCTTGCAGCTACCCTCTACACCAAAATTTTTCTTCTAGAAAGTTATGCCCTTAGCTGCCTGTAGTGCCCAATCTCTTCCTGCCTTCTCCTGCACAAAGCCCAAAAAAATCCTCACTCCCCACTTCTAGGACTTCCAGAAAACTGTGGGTAGTTACAGGGTGCCTCTGATGGCAGCAAATCACTGCCACTACTGTGGTCCCACTCTTATTAATGGCAAGCTAAACAGGGAGCAGTTCCAGGTGGCAATTTTAATTTTCAGCAAATCAGAGAAATGTGGTTTTGTTCAACAGCTTTCTGATTCCTGGCTGGAATTCCTGGAAGGAAGGTGTGTTTGTAATGCTTCTCAGGCACAACAATGAAAACTAAATCCAATAACAGCAGGCTTAACTTCCCTATAAAAATTATTCTCACTGGAGAAATTGTGGCATGTCAGTAGCTGAAAAAATGGCATAACATCGTAACATCTGCTAAGCTAATATTTCTTCACAATCGGTGCAGAATTGATTGCAAAATATCATATTCCAGGAGAACTTAAGAGGAATTCATTGTCAAACTGGGAGAACATGGGTTATAGGGTAGACACTTTTCAGTCTGGTGCTGTGAAGATGGAGACATGATCAGAAACAAGTAAAACTCATTGTAGTAAATAAAAAGTACTATGCAAGGAAGAAAGTGAGGGTGACAAGAAGAGTACCATATGTATGCTAAAGGTAATAGGAATCTATGAGAACTTTACATTTTTTTCATGGCCTTTATTCACATTTCTGCATATTCGATGAGTTTTCTACTCATTTGTTAGAAAAGGTAGTCCTATGAGTTACTTGTTTCTGGCAAGGCTCCTCAGATGCCTTTGTTAGAAGACCTAAAATGCATAAATTTGTATGTCATGTTACTTATCTTCACATTATTTCAGTGTATAATCAGTGCTGGTGTGAGGTTCTGGTCCTCCTCTACTTACACTGACGATTTGCCAGGCACTCTGATACCAAACTCTTTACTGAAGCTCTGTTCAATATTCAGTCTATTGCACTACTTTCATTTTCACTAAAAATCAGTTACCAGAGAAAAGCAATGTTACCCTGTCATAGCTTGCATTTGATGTATGGAAGTTGCATACACCCTATATTATGCTTATATTTTTAATTATTTGTTTCACAATTTCTTGTCCTTCAAAATAAAATCAGCCTAATAGGCTGATGTTTTTCCCATATATTTTCCCTTCATTTCTGTCTGGAGATTTGCAGATGAAATATGCTAATGACACAGATCCATTTCCAAAGCAGAGAATATATTTAAATATAAAAGCTAGAGCAATATGCATTTTGACAGCAAATTTAAGCCCATGTTTTCAACCTGCTTGTTTGTTTTCAACACTGGAATTTGTGAGCAAATTGGAACATTTGGAGTTTGTTAAAAAAGCTTATAAACAGATTTTTTTTTTTTTTTTTTTTTTTTTTACGTTTTATTAAACATATGAAGTCTCACAATAATTTTCATATATACTAATCTGTTATGGTTCAAATTCACACCAACCACAGGTAAAAGACCACATGGAGATTAAGAAAACTCTAATTTCAAGCCTTACGAGAGGATAAATCCAAATCATACATCCAACATAAACCAACAGATTAATAAAACACAGTTACTACAACCACATTAATAAGTCTTCTTACACTTTTCCTAGCAAATGATCATTTTTCCAGCAGCAGTTCTATGGTGCAAGCAGTACATGAAAATACATTTTTATCTTTTCTTTCTGCACTTTTAACCAGAATTAATCATTGAAACATTGAGTTTCAGTTTATTTAGACCATCATGAAAGGAAGACCTGATCCACGCTGGGAGTTTGTTGTATAACATGCATAGTTAAAAGACTTTTTTTGTGAATTGAAGACTGGCAAATAAAAATTAATAGTCCTTACTAGTTCTTTTACTGGCAAGGCTATTTTTGCTTTGCCTGATGATTTATTCACTGGGTAACACCTGTGTTCAGTCAAAACCCTACCTTTTGACACTAAGGGGCAGTGATTAGTTGTTGAAGAATATCAAGGTTTTTTTATTTTTTCAAATGACTGCTTTAAGATGACTCTCTGGCTTAAAAAGAGAGGCATCCTTGGTCCCTGTGTTTTTTTAAAGGTGCACTAATGTCTATTGTCCAGTGATTATTTTAATAAGTAATATGATAAAAGCAGTCCGTTCAATATGGGCTTATACTTTTCTCCCAGGTCTTCTACCTTAAAGCCAGATTTTTGCATCTGATTGAAAATGAGTATGAGTACCTCTCCCAGTGTAGATTAAGCATCCATGTTAAGTCTAGAGAAATATTACAAGATTATGAGGTGTATTTTGGGCTTCAAATGCATTAAAACTTTTAAAGTTCTGTGATGCTCAGCATTAGATTTGGGGGTTTTCTGCATGTGTCAGAACTTGATTATTTTCTCTTTCAAAAAGCAAACAGTTTGTTTTCACTGGTCCTGTAACCAGAGAAGGAGGTGTGGACAGAAGTGCTACACAGACACCTACGCTGATGCCTAGAGAAGTGTGGATGCCTCAGACATGCATGGCATAGACATGCCCAGACAAGGACACAGATGTCTGGAGTTGCTTCTCCATCTTAGAAGAGACCCAAATCTATACCTATACTCAGTCTACTCTGTTGCTTATGCCAGCATAGTATAAAAAGCTGTCTCTCATTCTGGAGCTTCCTAATTGTTAAAATTTATTTCACCAGAAAATAATCAAATTAATGCAGTCAGTGGTGCACTCTTCTCGGAAAGAAGAACTTGTACATTTCTGGACCATTTGAAGTATTTTTCATATAGAATGTATACAGTTAGCCTTTGGCGGCTGTATTCTTTGTTGCTGCATCTCTGCATGCATCCATGATGTCTACTCTTATAAGGCATACACTGGAATAGCTTTAAAGAACTGCTTTGATTTAAGACACTTGGCTAGGACCATTCCACTCTTACATTATGAACAATTGTCATAGGTCAGCCCAAATGTTCATCTAGCCCAGTGTCTTGTCTCCATCAGAAAGAAAAACAATAGATGCTCCAGAAAGAATAGAATAGGAAAAAGGTGTAATGATACTTTCAGAAATATATTACTAGCACAGCAAATCTGAGCAAAAGGTAGCAACTTTTTACAGATCAACCCTCAATGGATTTATCTTACGTGAGTTTTCCAGCTGTTCTTCAAACCCATGTGCAACTTTTAACACCCTCAGCATCCTGCATCAATTGCAGTATTTAATTATGTGCTGTGTGAAGTATCCCCTCTTTCTGTTTGCTTTGAACCCTTTTGACTCCAGGTTCTGGCATTAAGAGAAAAAATGAGCAAGCATGCCTCAGTCACCTTTTCCAGTCTCTCTCCAGGTCATTTTGTAAACTTGTGTCGTACATCCCTGTATAGCCTTGCTTTCCATGCTGAAGAGTCTTAGACTACTGAATGGCTACTTTTACAGAGGATGTACCTTTGACTATCTAATCTCATTCTCTATGTATTGTACCAGTTTTAATAGATTTGTTTTCAGGTGTTAGGTACTTGCCAAACTTACTGGTGCATTCCAGTTTACTTGGGATTTAAACAGGGAAATCATATTTTCTGCCATGTTCTCTGCTCCTTTCCTAGAAATTTTGCTGTTTTTTTTCCACAGCTAATGACTATTAAGCCAACATTTTCGTAAAGCTATCTACTGTAACTCCGTTAAGAATCCTAATTTCAGTATCTATTGTTATATATATATATATAACAATATATATAGCTTTATATATATATAACCATATATAGTTATGCTGATTCTACATAAAATCAGGATTATTTTCCCCATGCATATCAGTTTGCATATGTCAACAAGGAATTTCATTTTCCATTTTATTGTCCTGTAACTCAGTGTGGATGTCTTTCAGCAGCTCCCAATTTACTAGCTACTCGTTTTTGTCAGTCTGAATGACTCTCCATAACTCACCTTTTACACACCATGATTATGAATTTCTGGGACACCCAACACCAGTTCATGTGGTACTCCGCCATGAAATTTTGCTGCTTGTCCCTATCCTTCTTTCTCTCTCTTCATCATTGTGTGTTTTTCCAGTGGCTGTAGGACAGCACCTAGGCTCTGTGGCATATTTGACACTTCATGAAGCTTACATTTGTTCTTGCTATGTAATAGCATAATTTCAGCAAAAAGCATTAACTCTTCTCCATGTGCCATTTTGCAGTTGATCAGTTTTGGTACATGGATATGAATTTGAATCCTTTTGAGCTGAAATGATCTTGAACTTAGATTTCCTTCAGATGTTCTGAGAAGACTGCTCTAACCATTAAACTTTCCTGCATGCACAGTGCCAGTGACCACACTGTATGAACATTGATTCTTTGGACAAATTAGAACATACTTATATATTTCCAGGATAGAGGTCCATCAGCAGTAAGTTTTCTAAGTTAGTATACAGTTGTCTAAAATTGTACCTGGTTTATCTAACTAAAGCTGGTTAATCTAACCATATGTTCAGCAGAACTCCAAAAGCAGAGGCAGAACTTTATTTTTTGAAACTAGGACTATTGCAGATTTCAAACACTTACAGGGATAACTATATCTTAGAGTAGGCTTTATGGGAAATTATTTAAAATAGTGTCTTACAATAAGAAGGAAAATCTGATCCTACAAGCAGCAGCAGCAGCAAAATTCAAAGCAGATTTGTCAGATCAATTTGTGAATGGAGAGACTTCAGGACTGAATCAATGGAGACCAGAATTTCAATAATAACACTGGTAGGTACACTGTAGCATTCTGAGATCAGAATATATCCATACAGCTGTATAGTCATAGAATCAATGAGGTTGGAAAAGACTTTTAAGATCATCAAGTCCAACCATTACCCCACCACTGCCAAGACCACCCGTAAATCATATCACTAAGAGCCTCATCTACATGGTTTTTGAACACTCAGGAATGGTAATTCCACCACTCCCCTGGGCAGCCTGTTCCAATGCCTGATGACCCCCCCCCCCAGTGAAGAGATTTTTCCTAATATCCAATCTAAACCTTCCTGGCGTAGCTTGAGGCTGTTACTTCTTGTTCTATTGCTTATTTCTTGGAAGAAGAAACTCACACCACCACCACCACCACCACCAACCTTCTTTCACGTAGCTCTAGAGAGAAATAAGGTCCCCCCTGAGTCTGCTTTTCTCCAGACTAAACAACCCCTCAGTCGTTCTTTCAGCCGTTCCTTCAGCCGTTCCTCACAGGACTTACTCTCCAGACCCTTAATCAGCTTTGTTGCCCTTCTCTGGACCTGCTGCAGTTCTTCAATGTCTCTCTTGTAGCCAGGGCCAAGAACTGAATACAGTATTCAAGGTGCAGCCTTACCAGTGCCCATTACAGGGGGATGATCACTGACCTGGCCTGGCTAGCCACCCTTATTGCTGATACAGGCCAGGTGCCATTGGCCTTCTTGGCTGCCTGGGCACAAACTGGCTCGTGTTCAGCTCCGTCAATAAGCATCCGCAGGTCCTTTTCCATTGACCAGCTTTCCAGTCACTCTTCCCCAGGCCCGTAACATTGCATTGTGTTCTTGTGACCCAGCACTTTGCCTTGAACCTCATACAACTGGCCACAGCCCACTGATCCAGCCTGTAAAACATATTAACTTGAGAATTCTTACTACACTGCTTTTCTTTCTTGACTCGCATGCCCTACGGACTCATAATACACAAAGCAATGCCTTGGTTAGGAACAGTTAGGTAGAAATAGGTAGAAATACTGATCACTACATTAGCTAGCCACAGAAGCATATCAGAAGCATACTGGGGTGGGATCAGTGTCTTTTTTGAGACCTCCGTTCTTCTTTCACTAATTTTTACTTCTGTACCTTTGGCAGTCAGATGATATGAAGATTAAGCTTGCTTGTCCTGCTTGCATCTGTATCTTCTGTTTATAACCATCCTGCCTGCACCCCCTCAGTAAAGGCTCAGCTGCCTTTTCTCTGCAGAACAGATATGTGCTTTAATCTGAAGGCAAGCGGTTTCTGCATGAAATGTGCTGGTATAGTCAACAGACAAACTTGCAGTTGGCACAAGACTGTCTTCCTGCTTGATTTATCAAGTGAAAAATCTTACCCTTCACTGGTTTACGCTGGCTTCTCTGCTTGGAGGAAAGGGTACTATTTCGTTTCTCTACATCTTGTACCGTTAGCTGTTTTTTTAAAACAGCATAGGAATTTTTTTAATCTATTTGCTGTTGATGAAAAAAATAGCGTGATGTTGCCAAGGCTGTGTTTGCAGATGGAGTCCTAAAAATAAGGGGGAAATGCATGAAGGAGTTAGGAAATAGTTCTCAATTAGTTAATTTCTCCTTTCCTTCAGGCAGTCTGAATTTGCCAGGTTCTAACCCTCTGCAATTTTCACTGTACGAGCTACGAAACAAAAGCAGCGTCTGTTGGTCATACAACGTGTAGGCAACTGCTTTGGGAGTTACACTAAACCCTCTGGGCGGGTGACCGGCTGCCTAACCCCTTCTCCCCTGAGCTGCCGCTGGTGAAACAAACCTGCTGAGAACCGCCCGTACTCACCCAGCAAACCGCGGTCCCTTCGGTCGTCCCTCCCGGGTGCAGGCCGGCACCTTCTTCCGTCGCGTCACCCTCCTGCCCCACAGCCGGGCTCTGTCGCGACACCTGCCCGGAGAGCCCCTGAGCCGACACCCTGCTTCGGCACCCAGCGCCGGGATTCCCGAGAGGTCCCCTCACATCCCACAGAGCTTTCCCGAGAGGAGGTTCGGAAGGTTATCCGGAGCCTTAAACCTGTCCAGAATCCTCTGAATAATTCCCACGATGGTCACTTCTTCTACTGCTGCGGGTTTCCCACTCTTCTTGCCCCTCAGACCGATGTGAAGGAAAAACTCAGCCTCCCTAAGTTGCCACACCGAGCTGTTATAGGGAACTAGCGCTATTCACGATTTTCTGTGGGACTGCTTTCTTTATAAGCAACTAGATTTTAGCAGCAGAAATATCGGCTTGGCACCCTGCCTAAAAAGCGGAGTGAAGAAAGTGTGAAGCACTTTTTTTTTTTCTTTTTATTTCTTTCTTTATTTTTTTAATAATAATTTCTTTTGGGTATCTGATTACTACTGGTCGGTGTATCTGGCTGCAAAACTTTAGAGGCAATTCCCCCTCCAGACCGATTCCCAAACCGTGATATCGATCGGTGCCTCATTAGAATAACATTATTAGTTGGGGTTTTTTTGTTTTTTTTTTTTCCCAGGCTAAGACTGTTACAATGTTCGAAATTAAGGTGTAACCCCCGTCTAAAGCGAAGAAAACAACTGGAAAAATCAACAATTCCAGTTGAATTTCAAGTGGTCAAACAGATCCCACGAGTGTGCGTGGGGAAAACCTTGGACAGCCGGAACTCGAAACCGGGCAGGTTCACCTTCCCAGGAATATTTTTTCCGTCTGCAGGTCCACCTAAGGACCAGCCTGGCAGAGGGTAACCTTCCCCCTGGGTCTGGGACTGCGACATGGTCCCTGGGAGCACGGCAGGTAAATCCCAGACAGCGGCTGCGAGCCAGCACTCACTGAAACCAGTGCCAGAACTCCAGCTGCCTTCAGTGGGATGGGGATCCTAGCCGGTGCCCGCTTTGCAGATCCGGACGCGGGCACTTCACCCTCGAGCTGCTGGTACCGGCGAGTCAAAGTGTCTCTGCAGCAGGTGATTTACCTGCCGGAGGGTTCTGTTTCCTTTCCTCTCCTTGCCTTGCTGCAAAGAAAACTTTTGGGTACTTTTGTCAGACTGGGGGGAGGGAGGGAGCGTGAACTTACGCTATACGAGCACGCGCTTCTAAACCCGTGTGAAAGGCGAGTATTTTAAACAGCAGCACCAGCAGAAGCAAATGAATAGATGGGCTTTAATGAGCATTGGTGTACAGCAGGGCAGACAGGGTACGGCAGCAATCAGTTACAAATCATCCGGGACTCATCAGCCAGCTCGTCGCTCTCTGACTTCTGATCCCTCTGCTTTACACAGACCTTTTGTCTGTCGGAAGGTTGTTTTCAGTAAAGTGCTTTTCCCGAATACTTGCTTTTAATAGTTTTTCTGTCGGCTTTCCCCCACTCCCCCACCCTTATCCCCAGCAGGTTTTAGTGTTTGCACTCACGTGGAAAAAACGCCAAGCAACACATACAAAACAGCGGTAGCGGTGAGCGGTTAAAGGTGATGTGAAAAGCAGTCTACGAATCGCAGGGTTGGTTTTTGTTTTAATGAGAAACTAAAGAATTCAGACACTCATTCACAGCTTGAGAGGCCAGGTCACACTTCAGTCCCTCCTGAGGTATTTCCCTGCGATGTGAAATATTGGGATGGACTGTAAAAGTGTGAGGAGGAAGGTCAAGTGATCGTCTGTTAAAGGAGCCCTCCGCCGTCAGTGCCGTTTTCATTTAAATTCCCACTAATCAATCTAGCTCTTTAAAGCTTACTCTTAAACAGCGAGCGTTACACGTCCGGAGCCCCCGCAGCTCGCAAGGGTCCAACGTAACCGCTTTGCCCATCTCTTTCGGAGCAAGATCTACAGGACAGCTGGGCAAAGGTTTCCGGTCCCTCGGGGGAGAGGGTGAAGCGGAGTTCTGTGGCGGCTTTGCCCTTCTGATTCCCCCAGCCGCCGGAGAGCTGCAACCCTGCAGTGGGACTGTCCCACTGGGCGCCGTGTTCCGCGGGACCTTCTGGCCGACCTCCCCAGCAACGGGGCTCAGCGGGGAGCCTGGGCTGAGCTGCCGCCCCGTGCCGCAGGCTGTCGGGATGGATGGCTGGGAGACCTCCCCTCCCGGGCCCTTCTTCCAAGCCAGCCACTTTGGCCTCAGCTGTGAATTTTCACATCACCTCCTCTCCGCCACTAGCGATAACTAACGACGACAAAAGCTCTTACCTGCGACCTGGCTCTCAAATAATCTGATTGTACACAATATAAACACAGACACCAGAGGGGTATAGTCATGAGATCGATCGGGTTTCCGTGCAGCAAGCATGCCCCAAATATCGGCATCCTCCCCGCGGGAGCCTCTCTCCCCCTACCCCCCGCCCCTTAGGAGTGCACCAGGACGGAGTGGAGGGAGCCCTTGCCCTCGGGGGTGTTACTCGCGGTTTGTCCTAGCAGCGAAGCGGCAGACGGGGAGGCGGTGGGGCAGATCTGCGAGGCAGCAACCGTCAGAGCGGGGATGGCCGAAGCAGCGGTCATCGCCGGCGCTGGTTTGATGGGTACCGGGACGGCGGGCATGGTCTGAGCCGGCGGGTGGCAGAGAGCCTTTACGGGCACACCGAAGGGTCCGTAGTCTGGAGACACCGGCACGCCGGCCACGGTGTCCATCACCCCCATGTGCGGCCACACAGAGCTCACCACGCTGCTGAGCTGGCCTGGCACCGGGTAGCCCAGATGGTGCATCACCGAGGCCAGCGGCAGCCCGCCGGCCTGCAGCACGCCCTTGTAATCTCTGCCGATGATGTTCTCGATGGCGAAGGGATGCTTGAAGCCGGAGGGCTGGCTGCTCCCGTAGGGCGAGAACTGCGGCAGCCTCCCTACGGATGCGGCGGCAGCCACGGCGGCCTCGGAGCCCACCAGTCCCGGCACCTTGCCCGAGAGAGGCGGTGGCGGCGGCGGCGGGTGCGAGTGGAAGTAGTGCACCATGTGTGGGGCTGGCGCCGGGGTCTTGCCGGGGCCGCCGCCCCCCGCCCCGCCGCCCGCCCCGCCGCCGCCGGGCAGATGATGCTCGGGGCGCAGGACCTTGAAGCGCTTGCGGCGTCGGAGGAAGCTGCCGTTTTCAAACATGTCCCCGCAGTCCGGGTGCAGCGCCCAGAAGCTGCCCTTGCCCGGCTGGTCGGGGCGGCGCGGGATCTTGATGAAGCAGTCGTTGAAGGAGAGGTTGTGGCGGAGGGAGTTCTGCCAGCGCTGCGTGTGCTCCCGATAGTAGGGGAACCGCTCCATGATGAACTTGTAGATGTCGCTCAGGGGCAGCATCTTCTCCGGAGAGTGTTGGATGGCCATGGCCGTCAGGGAGATGTAGGAATAGGGCGGCTTCTGGTCGCTGTACGAGCTCTTCCCCGGCCTGGGCATCGCCGCCCCGCCGCAGCCCTCCCGGGGCCGCACCGTGTCAGGTCGGCACTGCCCTGCCCTGCCGCCGCGCCTCTACATCGTGGGCGCCACCCGCCCGGCCCACTCGAGACGGCGGCGCTGCCCGCCCGCGGGCTCCGCTCACGGCTCCTCCGGGCAGCCTCGCCCAGCGGGAAGCGCTCTCCACGCCGCCCTGCCGCCCGCCGGAGGGGGTCCGTGGAGGCCGGGCGTCAAAGGCGGGTCACGGCCCCCTCTGGTGTCCTCGCTTGCCGCCGGAGGCTGCCGAGTCTCCCGTGCTTCCCCGCTGCCGCCCGGCACGCTCTGCGGGAGCTGCTGCTCCGCACGCACCGAGGGCGCGGGTGCATGGAGTTACCCCGCGCCGCTCTCTGCGGGGACGGGGAGGAAGGAAATAAAGACGCCCCTCTCACCGCCCAGTCCAGTGTCCCCACTTAAAAGTTTGCAGCGCTGGCGAGGACCGGAGCCGGCGGTGAGCGGAGGAGGCGAGCGGGACGGCCGCCGCCGCGGCTGTGACGGGGCTGCGCGCTCGGGCCCGGTTTTGTAATGGTTGCCGAGTGGGGAGACCCCCGCAGCTCCTACTCTCTCGCTATCACATGACAGCGTCGCGGGCACTTGGCGTGTCGTGGAAAAGGAGCGAGGAGCTGCTCCCTGCTCCCCTGTCGCTCACACCTCCTCAGCAGCGCGAGGTGGGGCCGGGGCGGTGAGGAAACGCCATGTGGGAGCGGGATCCGCTTTCAAAACACACGGCAGGGACAGGGACAGCAGCCCCAGCAGGGAAGCTCCCCCTCCTCCCCCCCCCCCCCCAGCGCCCGCATTCACTTTCCTCCTTCTTGTCCCCTCGCTCCCGCTCAGCCCTGCTCCGAGCAGCGAAGGTCTCCCGCGGGCACCCACCGAGGGAGGTGGAAACCGGGCGAAATCTTTCTCCGTCCCAGGCGAGCCGTGCCAAGCGTACCCTGGGAAGCGGGAGTCAGGCTAACCCCGGGAACCATCGAGCAGGAAATAGGGGCCCTCTGAAGTAATTTCTTAATATCCTTCATATCCCTTTCATTGAGCTTAAAAAGCTACTCAAAACCTAGAACAGAACCGAGAGAGGTTCAAAAAACAACAAAAAGGTAAAAATCATTACGGTCAAGTCTTGCTACCGGCCGCGATGTGGCTGGTATTAAAACAAGGAAAGAACCAGCCAAAGCATCCTCAGTAAGCTTCGAGGCGAGCTACTTAGCGCCAGTGTTGATTTAGACCGGCTCATTAGTAGGAGTCAATGAACAGTGCAGCAATTCACATCTATCCTTCAAGCTCCCTGTGCTGCAGCGGGCAGGCTGTGGATTTGAGCGAGAGGCAGGGAAGCCTGCTCTCTCTGCTGCAGCCAGAGCTGGGACCAGAAACCCTGCTCAACGCCAGCACCAGCCAGAACTCAGCTAGCTGCTGCTGTAGAGGTGTCGGCCTTAAAATTATTAGTAAGGCTTTTACTCGATAAATGAGTAAGTCGAAAGAACTCAGTACTACTAAGAGAGAAGGAAAAAAGGAAAATAAGGGTAAGCACTCCTTTAAGCCCATTCTCCCCGCTGGTGCCGGCCTCTACGCTCCCGCCGTCGGGGATTGATGGGAGAATCAAAACTAGCTGTCTCTCTGCGAGTCGGGCGCTGCAGATGGAAGTGGCTAACAGGAGGGGGAACTCACCCTCCCAAAAAAAAACCCAAACCCCCAGCCTTTTAAGTGGCTACCTGTAATCTCAGCTAAGAGGGTGAAGGAAAAGGCTGATTTGAATCCCTTCCGTAAGTGCGTTGCATTTAACAGTCATATACTTGACCAAGATCAGTCAGGTGAAGAGCGTAATCAGACATAAAGAAACAGAGTAAGTAACCAA